>NC_139218.1:5408291-5593898 GCF_055691185.1 Crinia signifera
GACCCGGTGTAGTGCATTATGAATGAGCAGGGACCCGGCGCAGTGCATATTGAATGAGCGGGGACCCGGCGCAGTGCATATTGAATGAGCGGGGACCCAGTGCAGTGCATATTGAATGAGCGGGGACCCGGCGCAGTGCATATTGAATGAGCGGGCATCGGCGCAGTGCATATTGAATGAGCTTCGACCCGGTGTAGTGCATTATGAATGAGCGGGGACCCAGCGCAGTGCATTATGAATGAGCGGGGACCCAGCACAGTGCATATTGAATGAGCGGGGCCCGGTGCAGTGCATATTGAATGAGCGGGGACCCAGCGCAGTGCATATTGAATGAGCGGGGACCCAGTGCAGTGCAAATTGAATGAGCGGGGACCCGGCATAGTGCATATTGAATGAGCGGGGACCCGGCGCAGTTCATATTGAATGAGCGGGGATCGGCGCAGTGCATATTGAATGAGCGGGGACCCGGCGCAGTGCATATTGAATGAGCGGGGACCCGGCGCAGTGCATATTGAATGAGCGGGGATCGGCGCAGTGCATATTAAATGAGCGGGGACCCGGCATAGTGCATTATGAGTGAGCGGGGACCCGGCACAGTGCATATTGAATGAGCGGGGCCCGGTGCAGTGCATATTGAATGAGCGGGGACCCGGCGCAGTGCATATTGAATGAGCGGGGACCCAGTGCAGTGCATATTGAATGAGCGGGGACCCGGCATAGTGCATATTGAATGAGCGGGGACCCGGCGCAGTGCATATTGAATGAGCGGGGATCGGCGCAGTGCATATTGAATGAGCGGGGACCCGGCGCAGTGCATATTGAATGAGCGGGGACCCGGCGCAGTGCATATTGAATGATAGGGGACCCAGCGCAGTGCATATTGAATGAGCGGGGACTCAGTGCAGTGCATATTGAATGAGCGGGACTCGGCCCAGTGCATCTTGAATGAGCGGGGACCCAGCGCAGTGCACATTGAATGAGCGGGGACCCGGCGCAGTGCATATTGAATGAGCGGGGACCCGGCGCAGTGCATATTGAATGAGCGGGGACCCGGCGCAGTGCATAGTAAATGAGCGGGGACCCGGCGCAGTGCATATTGAATGAGGGTGGACCCAGCGCAGTGCATATTGAATGAGCGGGGATCCGGGGCAGTGCATATTGAATGAGCGGGGATCCGGCGCAGTGCATATTGAATGAGCGGGGACCCAGCGCAGTGCATATTGAATGAGCGGGGACCCAGTGCAGTGCATATTGAATGAGCGGGGACCCAGCGCAGTGCATATTGAATGAGCGGGGACCCAGTGCAGTGCATATTGAATGAGCGGGGACCCGGCATAGTGCATATTGAATGAGCGGGGACCCGGCATAGTGCATATTGACCCGGCGCAGTGCATATTGAATGAGCGGGGATCGGCGCAGTGCATATTGAATGAGCGGGGACCCGGTGCAGTGCATATTGAATGAGCGGGGACCCGGCGCAGTGCATATTGAATGATAGGGGACCCAGCGCAGTGCATATTGAATGAGCGGGGACTCAGTGCAGTGCATATTGAATGAGCGGGACTCGGCCCAGTGCATCTTGAATGAGCGGGGACCCAGCGCAGTGCACATTGAATGAGCGGGGACCCGGCGCAGTGCATATTGAATGAGCGGGGACCCGGCGCAGTGCATATTGAATGAGCGGGGACCCGGCGCAGTGCATAGTAAATGAGCGGGGACCCGGCGCAGTGCATATTGAATGAGGGTGGACCCAGCGCAGTGCATATTGAATGAGCGGGGATCCGGGGCAGTGCATATTGAATGAGCGGGGATCCGGCGCAGTGCATATTGAATGAGCGGGGACCCAGCGCAGTGCATATTGAATGAAGGGGGAACCAGTGCAGTGCATATTGAATGAGCGGGGATCGGCGCAGTGCATATTGAATGAGCGGGGACCCGGCGCAGTGCATATTGAATGAGCGTGGACCCAGCGCAGTGCATATTGAATGAGCGGGGACCCCACGCAGTGCATATTGAATAAGCGGGGACCCAGCGCAGTGCATATTGAATGAGCGGGGACCCGGCGCAGTGCATAGTGAATGAGCGGGGACCCGGCGCAGTGCATATTGAATGAGGGGGGACCCAGCGCAGTGCATATTGAATGAGCGGGAATCCGGTGCAGTGCATATTGAATGAGCGGGGATCCGGCGCAGTGCATATTGAATGAGCGGGGACCTAGCGCAGTGCATATTGATTGAAGGGGGACCCAGAGCAGTGCATATTGAATGAGCGGGGATCCGGTGCAGTGCATATTGAATGAGCGGGGACCCAGCGCAGTGCATATTGAATGAGCGGGGACCCAGCGCAGTGCATATTGAATGAGCGGGGACCCAGCGCAGTGCATATCTAATCAGCAAGGACCCAGATTGGTGTCGACCTAAACACTGTCTGTGAGCCACCCGGATCCCGCAGAGATGGGCTCCGAGCAATAAACATATAAATAAGTATCTGTCACCAAACTTTCCTGGTTTTTATTGAACACGTTGTACGGTATTGTGGGTGTAGGATCATTTGTTGACATACAGAATGCTGACACTGACATGATGTTGACGGTGCCAGAATGGGATTTACGATTACCTGTCCATATAAACCTAACCCTAATTGATGGCTGACTCTAAAGTGGCATGTTGACATGTCGACATCCACAGTGTCGGCAAACTGACAGTATCCCTATATTGTCTGATGGTAGAGAGTCAGTATTGTGAAGGTGTAATGGGAGCCTAGAGCAGAACATGCAGAGAGAAGGAGCAGGAGACGGGGGAGCGATGAGCTGCAGGAGACAGGGAGCGATGAGCTGCAGACTTATGCGACCTGTCGGTCAGTGTTTGCAGCTGTCGGATTCCATGTTTCCATCTGACCCTCACTTTGCAACAGATCTGCACAGCTGCTGCAATATTCCTCGTGTCCAGCAGATGGCAGTGCCGACATCAGTGCCGACATCAACCGTTGTCCCTGTTCCACAGATATGGTAAACTACTTTATGGCAAGGTGGTTATACACAGGTTACTGTGGGTGAAATTCAGACCTCATCGGAGGGGGCCAAACTCTGCCCCATTTCTGATGGTGGGGGTCTGCGCATGTACCCGGCGAGGTGTTTGGAAGGGCTGACAGCAGCGGAACGTATCAAGTGTGATACAGGTGGGCAGATGTGATAGAGGTGTGATACAGGTGGGCAAGCATGATAGAGGTGTGATACAGGTGGGCAGGTGTGATACTGGTGGGCAAGCGTGATAGAGGTGTGCAGGTGTGATACTGGTGGGCAAGCGTAATAGAGGTGGGCAGGCGTGATACTGGTGGGCAGGTGTGATACAGGTGGACAGGTGTGATAGAGGTGGACAGGTGTGATACTGGTGGGCAGGTGTAATACAGGTGGACAGGTGTGATAGAGGTGGACAGATGTGATACAGGTGGGCAGGTGTGATACAGGTGGACAGGTGTGATAGAGGTGGACAGATGTGATACAGGTGGGCAGGTGTGATACAGGTGGACAGGTGTGATAGAGGTGGGCAGATGTGATACAGGTGGTCAGGTGTAATACAGGTGGACAGGTGTGATAGAGGTGGACAGATGTGATACAGGTGGGCAGGTGTAATACAGGTGGACAGGTGTGATAGAGGTGGGCAGGTGTGATAGAGGTGGACAGGTGTGATAGAGGTGGACAGATGTGATAGAGGTGGACAGATGTGATACAGGTGGGCAGGTGTGATACAGGTGGAGAGGTGTGAAACTTTTGGGCAAGCGTAATAGAGGTGGGCAGGCGTGATACTGGTGGGCAGGCGTGATACTGGTGGGCAGGTGTGATACTGGTGGGCATGTGTGATACTGGTGGGCAGGTGTAATACAGGTGTGATAGAGGTGGGCAGGTGTGATACAGGTGGACAGGTGTGATAGAGGTGGGCAGGTGTGATACTGGTGGGCAGATGTGATACAGGTGGACAGGTGTGATACAGGTGGAGAGGTGTGGTACAGGTGGGCAGATGTGAAACAGGTGGGCAGGTGTGATACAGGTGGAGAGGTGTGATACAGGTGGGCAGGTGTGATACAGGTGGGCAGGTGTGATTCAGATGGACAGGTGTGATACAGGATGGCAGGTGTGATTCTGGTGGGCAGGTATTATATAGGTGGGCAGGGATGATATAGGTGGACATGTGTGATACAGGATATGCAGGTGTGATACAGGTGGGCAGGTGTGATACAGGTGGGCAGGTGTGATACAGGTGGCCAGGTGTGATATAGGTGTGTAGGTAGGATACAGGTAGGCAGGTGTGATACAGGTAGGCAGGTGTGATACAGATGGGCAGGTGTGATACAGGTGGACAGGTGTGATATAGGTCTGTAGGTATGATACAGGTGGGCAGATGTGATAAAAATGGGCAGTTGTGATACATATGGAGAGGTGAGATACAGGTGGATATGTGTGATACATGTGGAGAGGTGAGATACAGGTGGATATATGTGATACAGGTGGGCAGGTGTGATAAAGGTGGACAGGTCAGATGTAGGGAGGCAGGTGTGATATAGTTGAGCAGATGTGATACGGGAAAGCAGGTATGAAACAGGTGGGCAGGTGGGATACAAGTGGGCAGGTGTAATACAGGTAAGCAAGTATGAAACAGATGGGCATGTGTGATACAGGTGGGCAGGTGTGATACAGGTTAGCAGGTGTGATACAGGTTAGCAGGTGTGATACAGTTTGGCAGGTGTGATACAGGTGGGCAGGTGTGATACAGGTAAGCAAGTATGAAACAGGTGGGCAGGTGTGATACAGGTAAGCAAGTATGAAACAGGTGGGCATGTGTGATACAGGTGGGCATGTGTGATACAGGTGGGCAGGTGTGATACAGGTTAGCAGGTGTGATACAGGTTAGCAGGTGTGATACAGTTTGGCAGGTGTGATACAGGTGGGCAGGTGTGATACAGGTAAGCAGGTATGAAAAAGGTGGGCAGGTGTGATACAGATAAGCAAGTATGAAACAGGTGAGCATGTGTGATACAGGTGGACAGGTGTGATACAGGTTAGCAGGTGTGATACAGGTTAGCAAGTGTGATACAGGTTGGCAGGTGGGATACAGGTTGGCAGGTGGGATACAGGTTAGCAGGTGTGATACAGGTGGATATGTGTGATACTTGTGGGCAGGTGTGAAATAGTTGAGCAGATAGGATACAGGAAGGCAGGTATGAAACAGGTGGGCAGGTGGGATACAAGTGGGCAGGTGTGATACAGGTAAGCAAGTATGAAACAGGTGGGCATGTGTGATACAGGTGGGCAGGTGTGATACAGGTGGACAGGTGTGATACAGGTTAGCAGGTGTGATACAGGTTAGCAGGTGTGATACAGGTTAGCAGGTGTGATACAGTTTGGCAGGTGTGATACAGGTGGGCAGGTGTGATACAGGTAAGCAAGTATTAAACAGGTGGGAAGGTTTGATACAGGTAAGCAAGTATGAAACAGGTGGGCATGTGTGATACAGGTGGGCAGGTGTGATACAGGTGGACAGGTTTGATATAGGTTAGCAGGTGTGATACAGGTGGATATGTGTGATACTGGTGGGCAGGTGTAATATAGTTGAGCAGATGTGATACAGGAAGGCAGGTATGAAACAGGTGGTCAGGTGGGTTACAAGTGGGCAGGTGTGATACAGTTAAGCAAGTATGAAACAGGTGGGCATGTGTGATACAGGAGGGCAGGTGTGATACAGGTGGACAGGTGTGATACAGGTTAGCAGGTGTGATACAGTTTAGCAGGCGTGATACAGGTGGGCAGGTGTGATACAGGTAAGCAGGTATGAAACAGGTGGGCAGGTGTGATACAGGTAAGCAAGTATGAAACAGGTGGGCAGGTGTGATACAGGTGGGCAGGTGTGATACAGGTGGGCAGGTGTGATACAGGTTAGCAGGTGTGATACAGTTTGGCAGGCGTGATACAGGTGGGCAGGTGTGATACAGGTAAGCAGGTATGAAACAGGTGGGCAGGTGTGATACAGGTAAGCCAGTATGAAACAGGTGAGCATGTGTGATACAGGTGGACAGGTGTGATACAGGTTAGCAGGTGTGATACAGGTTAGCAAGTGTGATACAGGTTGGCAGGTGTGATACAGGTTAGCAGGTGTGATACAGGTGGATATGTGTGATACTTGTGGGCAGGTGTGAAATAGTTGAGCAGATGTGATACAGGAAGGCAGGTATGAAACAGGTGGGCAGGTGGGATACAAGTGGGCAGGTGTGATACAGGTAAGCAAGTATGAAACAGGTGGGCACGTGTGATACAGGTGGGCAGGTGTGATACAGGTGGACAGGTGTGATGCAGGTTAGCAGGTGTGATACAGTTTGGCAGGTGTGATACAGGTAAACAAGTATGAAACAGGTGGGCAGGTGTGATACAGGTAAGCAAGTATGAAACAGGTGGGCATGTGTGATACAGGTTAGCAGGTGGGATACAGGTGGACAGGTGTGATACAGGTGTGATACAGTTGGGCAGGTGTGATACAGGTGGACAGGTGTGATACAGGTTAGCAGGTGGGATACAGGTGGACAGGTGTGTTACAGGTTAGCAGGTGGGATACAGGTGGACAGGTGTGTTACAGGTTAGCAGGTGGGATACAGGTGGACAGGTGTGTTACAGGTGGGCATGTGTGATACAGTTGGGCAGGTGTGATACAGGTGGACAGGTGTGATACAGGTGGACAGGTCTGATACAGGTGGGCAGGTGTGATACAGGTGTGATACAGGTGGGCAGGTGTGATACAGTTGGGCAGGTGTGTTACAGCGGGCAGGTGTGATACAGGTGGACAGGTGTGATACAGTTGGGCAGGTGTGATACAGTTGGGCAGGTGTGATACAGGTGGACAGGTGTGATACAGGTGGACAGGTGTGATACAGGTGTGATACAGGTGGACAGGTGTGATACA
The DNA here is from genome assembly GCF_055691185.1 of Crinia signifera. Taxonomy (NCBI): domain Eukaryota; kingdom Metazoa; phylum Chordata; class Amphibia; order Anura; family Myobatrachidae; genus Crinia; species Crinia signifera. Next base: position 5,415,239 of record NC_139218.1, read on the forward strand.
GGTTAGCAGGTGGGATACAGGTGGACAGGTGTGTTACAGGTGGGCATGTGTGATACATTTGGGCAGGTGTGATACAGGTGGACAGGTGTGATACAGGTGGACAGGTGTGATACAGGTGTGATAAAGGTGGGCAGGTGTGATACAGTTGGGCAGGTGTGTTACAGCGGGCAGGTGTGATACAGTTGGGCAGGTGTGATACAGTTGGGCAGGTGTGATACAGGTGGACAGGTGTGATACAGGTTAGCAGGTGTGATACAGGTGGACAGGTGTGATACAGGTTAGCAGGTGTGATACAGGTGGACAGGTGTGGATCACTTGATGTACAGATAGAGGTAAGAACGGAGCTGGCCACATGATACTGTGTGATATAGGACCTTATTCTGGTTGACTCCGAAGGCTGTCTATATGCAGCCTTGCGAGTCCTCCAGACGCCGCTCTGCGAATGCTGGGGTGGCCGCCCCTCATTTGCACGCCATGCTCGTTCGCCCGGCATGCGATTGGATGTTTTACATAAACATCTATTCACAGGCCAAGGGGAAACGCCCACATCTTTCGATGGTCGCCAACATCGAAAGATGTGGTGCGTGCACGCATATATAAAGTGACTCTCAGGTCTATTATATATACGTGCACATCTGGGGATGTCAGCTGCCCGCCCCCGGCACCCACATCACATCAACCAGCATGTTCATGAGCACGCCCATGAAATACCAGGCGTTCCCATGGGCAGGTCCCCCGGCCAGCCCTCAAGATCTTTCCATCAATTTTTTTTTTCCATCAATAAAATACCTCAAGATCTTGAAGTACAGTACTGCACAATATCAGTCATCATTATTATTGTGTATTTGTGTCGTGCCACCACCTGTGGTAGAACGTACAGGAGTCGCAGGATGGGGTAGGATGTAGAAAGCGGCAGTTATGGACGGTGTGGTGGTTAGCAATACCACCTCACAGCACTGAGGTCATGGGATGGCGGTATCTGTGCAGAGTTTGTATATTCTCCCCATGCCTGCGTGGGTTTCCTCCGGGTACTTCGGTTTACTCCCACAATCCAAAAATGGTAATAATTGTCTCTACAGCACTGCAGAATATGTGTGCGCTATACAATAACTGGTAATAATAGTCTCTGTACAGCGCTGCGGAATATGTGTGTGCTATATAATAACTGGTAATAATAGTCTCTGTACAGTACTGCGGAATATGTGTGCGCTATATAATAACTGGTAATAATATTCTCTGTACAGCGCTGCGGAATATGTGTGTGCTATATAATAACTGGTAATAATATTCTCTGTACAGCGCTGCGGAATATGTGTGCGCTATATAATAACTGGTAATAATATTCTCTGTACAGCGCTGCGGAATATGTGTGTGCTATATAATAACTGGTAATAATAGTCTCTGTACAGCGCTGCGGAATATGTGTGTGCTATATAATAACTGGTAATAATAGTCTCTGTACAGCACTGCGGAATATGTGTGCGCTATATAATAACTGGTAATAATAGTCTCTGTACAGCGCTGCGGAATATGTGTGCGCTATATAAATAACTGGTAATAATAGTCTCTGTACACTGCTGCGGAATATGTGTGCGCTATATAATAACTGGTAATAATAGTCTCTGTACAGCGCTGCGGAATATGTGTGCGCTATATAATAACTGGTAATAATAGTCTCTGTACAGCGCTGCGGAATATGTGTGCGCTATATAATAACTGGTAATAATAGTCTCTGTACAGCACTGCGGAATATGTGTGCACTATATAATAACTGGTAATAATAGTCTCTGTACAGCACTGTGGAATATGTGTGCGCTATATAATAACTGGTAATAATAGTCTCTGTACAGCGCTGTGGAATATGTGTGCGCTATATAATAACTGGTAATAATAGTCTCTGTACAGCGCTGCGGAATATGTGTGCACTATATAATAACTGGTAATAATAGTCTCTGTGGAATATGTGTGCGCTATATAATAACTGGTAATAATAGTCTCTGTACAGCGCTGTGGAATATGTGTGCGCTATATAATAACTGGTAATAATATTCTCTGTACAGCGCTGCGGAATATGTGTGCGCTATGTAATAACTGGTAATAATAGTCTCTGTACAGCGCTGCGGAATATGTGTGCACTATATAATAACTGGTAATAATAGTCTCTGTACAGCACTGCGGAATATGTGTGCGCTATACAATAACTGGTAATAATAGTCTCTGTACAGCGCTGCGGAATATGTGCGCGCTATATAAATAACTGGTAATAATAATCTCTGTACAGCGCTGTGGAATATGTGTGCGCTATACAATAACTGGTAATAATAATCTCTGTACAGCGCTGTGGAATATGTGTGCACTATATAATAACTGGTAATAATAATCTCTGTACAGCGCTGTGGAATATGTGTGCACTATATAATAACTGGTAATAATATTCTCTGTACATCGCTGCGGAATATGTGTGCACTATATAATAACTGGTAATAATATTCTCTGTACAGCGCTGCGGAATATGTGTGCGCTATATAATAACTGGTAATAATAGTCTCTGTACAGCGCTGCGGAATATATGTGTGCTATATAATAACTGGTAATAACAGTCTCTGTACAGCGCTGCGGAATATGTGTGCGCTATATAATAACTGGTAATAATAGTCTCTGTACAGCGCTGCGGAATATGTGTGCGCTATATAATAACTGGTAATAATAGTCTCTGTACAGCGCTGTGGAATATGTGTGCACTATATAATAACTGGTAATAATAATCTCTGTACAGCGCTGCGGAATATGTGTGCGCTATATAATAACTGGTAATAATAGTCTCTGTACAGCGCTGCGGAATATGTGTGCGCTATATAATAACTGGTAATAATAGTCTCTGTACAGCGCTGCGGAATATGTGTGCGCTATATAATAACTGGTAATAATAGTCTCTGTACAGCGCTGCGGAATATGTGTGCGCTATATAATAACTGGTAATAATAGTCTCTGTACAGCGCTGCGGAATATGTGTGCGCTATATAATAACTGGTAATAATAGTCTCTGTACAGCGCTGCGGAATATGTGTGCGCTATATAATAACTGGTAATAATAGTCTCTGTACAGCGCTGCGGAATATGTGTGCGCTATATAATAACCGGTATTAATAATCTCTGTACAGCGCTGCAGAATATGTGTGCGCTATATAATAACTGGTAATAATAGTCTCTGTACAGCGCTGCGGAATATGTGTGCGCCATATAATAACTGGTAATAATAGTCTCTGTACAGCGCTGTGGAATATGTGTGCGCTATATAATAACTGGTAATAATATTCTCTGTACAGCGCTGCGGAATATGTGCGCGCTATATAATACCTGGTAATAATAGTCTCTGTACAGTGCTGCGGAATATGTGCGCGCTATATAATAACTGGTAATAATAGTCTCTGTACAGCACTGCGGAATATGTGTGCGCTATATACTAACTGGTAATAATAGTCTCTGTACAGCGCTGTGGAATATGTGTGCGCTATATAATAACTGGTAATAATAGTCTCTGTACAGCGCTGTGGAATATGTGTGCGCTATATAATAACTGGTAATAATATTCTCTGTACAGCGCTGCGGAATATGTGTGCGCTATGTAATAACTGGTAATAATAGTCTCTGTACAGCGCTGCGGAATATGTGTGCACTATATAATAACTGGTAATAATAATCTCTGTACAGCGCTGTGGAATATGTGAGCGCTATATAATAACTGGTAATAATATTCTCTGTACAGCGCTGCGGAATATATGTGGACTATATAATAACTGGTAATAATAGTCTCTGTACAGCGCTGCGGAATATGTGTGCACTATATAATAACTGGTAATAATATTCTCTGTACAGCGCTGTGGAATATGTGTGCGCTATATAATAACTGGTAATAATATTCTCTGTACAGCGCTGCGGAATATGTGTGCGATATATAATAGCTGGTAATAATATTCTCTATACAGCGCTGCGGAATATGTGTGCGCTATATAATAGCTGGTAATAATATTCTCTATACAGCGCTGCGGAATATGTGTGCGCTATATAATAACTGGTAATAATATTCTCTGTACAGCGCTGTTGAATATGTGTGCGCTATATAATAACTGGTAATAATAGTCTCTGTACAGCGCTGCGGAATATGTGTGCGCTATATAATAACTGGTAATAATAGTCTCTGTACAGCACTGCGGAATATGTGTGCGCTATATAATAACTGGTAATAATAGTCTCTGTACAGCACTGCGGAATATGTGTGCGCTATATAATAACTGGTAATAATAGTCTCTGTACAGCGCTGCGGAATATGTGTGCTATATAATAACTGGTAATAATATTCTCTGTACAGCGCTGCGGAATATGTGTGCGCTATATAATAACTGGTAATAATATTCTCTGTACAGCACTGCGGAATATATGTGCGCTATATAATAACTGTTAATAATATTCTCTATACAGCGCTGCGGAATATGTGTGCGCTATATAATAACTGGTAATAATAGTCTCTGTACAGCGCTGTGGAATATGTGTGCGCTATATAATAACTGGTAATAATATTCTCTGTACAGCACTGTGGAATATGTGTGCGCTATATAATAACTAGTAATAATAATCTCTGTACAGCGCTGCGGAATATGTGTGTGCTATATAAATAACTGGTAATAATAATAATCTCTTTACAGCGCTGCGGAATATGTGTGTGATATATAAATAACTGGTTATAATAGTCTCTGTACAGCGCTGCGGAATATGTGTGCGCTATATAATAACTGGTAATAATATTCTTTGTACAGCGCTGCGGAATATGTGTGCGCTATATAAATAACTGGAAATAATGGTCTCTGTACAGCGCTGCGGAATATGTGTGCACTATATAATAACTGGTAATAATAGTCTCAGTACAGCGCTGTGGAATATGTGTGCGCTATATAATAACTGGTAATAATATTCTCTGTACAGCGCTGCGGAATATGTGTGCGCTATATAATAACTGGTAATAATAGTCTCTGTACAGAGCTGCGGAATATGTGTGCGCTATATAATAACTGGTAATTATATTCTCTGTACATCGCTGCGGAATATGTGTGCGCTATATAATAACTGGTAATAATAGTCCCAGTACAGCGCTGCGGAATATGTGTGTGCTATATAATAACTGGTAATAATATTCTCTGTACAGCGCTGCGGAATATTTGTGCGCTATATAATAACTGGTAATAATAGTCTCTGTACAGCGCTGCGGAATATGTGTGCACTACATAATAACTGGTAATAATAGTCTCTGTACAGCGCTGTGGAATATGTGTGCGCTATATAATAACTGGTAATAATAATCTCTGTACAGTGCTGCGGAATATGTGTGCGCTATATAATAACTGGTAATAATAGTCTCTGTACAGCGCTGCGGAATATGTGTGCGCTATATAATAACTGGTAATAATAGTCTCTGTACAGCGCTGCAGAATATGTGTGCGCTATATAATAACTGGTAATAATAGTCTCTGTACATCGCTGCGGAATATGTGTGCACTATATAATAACTGGTAATAATAGTCTCTGTACAGCGCTGTGGAATATGTGTGCGCTATATAATAACTGGTAATAATAATCTCTGTACAGTGCTGCGGAATATGTGTGCGCTATATAAATAACTGGTAATAATAATAATCTCTTAACAGCGCTGCGGAATATGTGTGTGATATATAAATAATTGGTTATAATAGTCTCTGTACAGCGCTGCAGAATATGTGTGCGCTATATAAATAACTGGTAATAAAAATAATCTCTTTACAGCGCTGCGGAATATGTGTGCGCTATATAAATAACTTGTAATAATACTCTCTGTACAGCGCTGTGGAATATGTGTGCGCTATATAAATAACTGGTAATAATAATAATCGGTACTCTTTACCTAGCACGGCGCCCACGATTTTGATCGTGGGCATCGCAGGTAAAAAAATCGCGGGCATCGCGGCCATTGAATGCACTAAAAATCGGGTGCGACGCGACCGACGCGATGCCCGTGATTTCCCATAGGGAACAATGTTAAATGTCTCAATTGACCCGATTTTCATGTTCAATGCCTCAATTGACCCGATTTTTCCATAGGAAACAATGTTAAATGGCCCACAGAGGCCAAATAGGCACCATGAAGTGAGAAATGGCCCCCACAATTGCGAGGGGGCGGCGGTACGGCGGTACGCGTCCTACGACCTTTTCATACCCCCACTATCCACGTCGGCGTGGAGTTGAGAATAGAATAGTGTGGCGAGCGCAGCGAGCCACCGAGCCCCGCGAGGGGACGCGGATACCTTCACAGGTAAACGCGTCCCTTCGCGGGCTTCACAGGTATCGGCGTCCCCTCGCGGGGCACGCTGCACTCGCCACGCTTCGGGCTCGGTGGCTCGCTGCGTTCGCCACACTATTCTATTCTCAACTCCACGCCGACGTGGATAGTGGGGGTATGAAAAGGTCGTAGGACGCGTACCGCCGCCCTTCGCGGGCTCGCTGCGCTCGCCACGCTTCGGGTTCACGTTGATCGTGGGGTGGCGTTAACAATTGGGGGGGCCATTTCACACTTCAGGGTGCCTATTTGGCCTCTGTGGGCCATTTAACATTGTTTCCTATGGAAAAATCGGGTCAATTGAGGCATTGAACAGGAAAATCTGGTCAATTGAGACATTTAACATTGTTTCCTATGGGAAATCGCGGGCATCGCGTCAGTCGCGTCGCACCCGATTTTTTAGTGCATTTAATGGCCGCGATGGGCGCCGTGATAAGTAAAGAGTACCTAATAATCTCTTTACAGCGCTGCGGAATATGTGTGCGTTATATAATAACTGGTAATAATAGTCTCTGTACACCGATGCGGAATATGTGTGCGCTATTTAATAACTGGTAATAATAGTCTCTGTACAGCGCTGCGGAATATGTGTGCGCTATATAATAACTGGTAATAATATTCTCTGTACAGCACTGCGGAATATGTGTGCGCTATATAATATAACTGGTAATAATATTCTCTGTACAGCGCTGTGGAATATGTGTGCACTATATATAATAACTGGTAATAGTATTCTCTGTACAGCGCTGTGGAATATGTGTGCGCTATATAATAACTGGTAATAATAGTCTCTGTACAGCGCTGCGGAATATGTGTGCGCTATATAATAACTGGTAATAATAGTCTCTGTACAGCGCTGCGGAATATGTGTGCGCTATATAATAACTGGTAATAATATTCTCTGTACAGCGCTGTGGAATATGTGTGCGCTATATAATAACTGGTAATAATAGTCTCTGTACAGCGCTGTGGAATATGTGTGCACTATATAATAACTGGTAATAATATTCTCTGTACAGCGCTGTGGAATATGTGTGCGCTATATAATAACTAGTAATAATATTCTCTGTACAGCGCTGTGGAATATGTGTGCGCTATATAAATGACTGGTAATAATAATCTCTGTACAGCGCTGCGGAATATGTGTGCGCTATATAATAACTGGTAATAATAATCTCTGTACCGCGCTGTGGAATATGTGTGCGCTATATAATAACTGGTAATAATATTCTCCGTACTGCGCTGCGGAATATGTGTGCGCTATATAATAACTGGTAATAGTCTCTGTACAGCGCTGTGGAATATGTGTGCGCTATATAATAACTGGTGATAATAATCTCTGTACCGCGCTGTGGAATATGTGTGCGCTATATAATAACTGGTAATAATAGTCTCTGTACAGCGCCGCGGAATATGTGTGCGCTATATAATAACTGGTAATAATAATCTCTGTACAGCGCTGCGGAATATGTGTGCGCTATATAATAACTGGTAATAATAATCTCTGTACAGCGCTGCGGAATATGTGTGCGCTATATAAATAACTGGTAATAATAGTCTCTGTACAGCGCTGCGGAATATGTGTGCGCTATATAAATAACTGGTAATAATATGCTCTGTACAGCGCTGCGGAATATGTGTGCGCTATATAATAACTGGTAATAGTCTCTGTACAGCGCTGTGGAATATGTGTGCGCTATATAATAACTGGTAATAATATTCTCTGTACAGCGCTGTGGAATATGTGTGCAATATATAATAACTGGTAATAGTCTCTGTACAGTGCTGCGGAATATGTGTGCGCTATATAATAACTGGTGATAATAATAATAGTTATACTATGTGACACTATCACACTGATACTTTGTGTTACACAATACCTCTGTATATGGTGGTATATATATGTCATCCTGAGCCCCATCGTATACCGCCGGTCACTGAGAAACACCCCCCCCCCCCCCCCATTCTCCCCCATGCATGATGGATTTTTCATCTGTTGCCCCAACATGATCCGCATGAGCCCTGAGGCTTCGATAACGCTGCATTAAATCATTTCTCTGTAACCGAATCCCGGATTGTAGCGTTGGCTCGCTGCGAAGGTCACATTAGTAACGCTGCAGAGGTAATTGATCCATTAATCTTTTTATGGGACTTCTGCATGGGTACAATCCATGTCTAAAAAGAGAGATACAGTATCGTGCACGTGGGGCCGGCTGGCCATAAACCGGCACCTAGTAGTATGGGGGGATTAATGTACAGAGCATTTACAGCCAATGAGATTGGAATTACAATCTGTTATATTGGCCCTGAACAAAAAATCATCACAAATACAGTATAAGAAAATAAAAATGAGGGTAAATTGGAACTGTACCAGCAAAGTAACACCCGCCTGTTACACCTGCACAGTAACACCCGCCTGTTACACCTGCACAATAACACCCGCCTGTTACACCTGCACAGTAACACCCGCCTGTTACACCTGCACAGTAACACCGCCTGTTACACCTGCACAGTAACACCCGCCTGTTACACCTGCACAGTAACACCCGCCTGTTACACCTGCACAGTAACACCCGCCTGTTACACCTGCACAGTAACACCCGCCGGTTACACCTGCACAGTAACACCCGCCTGTTACACCTGCACAGTAACACCCGCCTGTTACACCTGCACAGTAACACCCGCCTGTTACACCTGCACAGTAACACCCGCCTGTTACACCTGCACAGTAACACCCGCCTGTTACACCTGCACAGTAACACCCGCCGGTTACACCTGCACAGTAACACCCGCCGGTTACACCTGCACAGTAACACCCGCCTGTTAAATCTGCACAGTAACACCCGCCGGTTACACCTGCACAGTAACACCCGCCAGTTACACCTGCACAGTAACACCTGACGGTTACACCTGCACATTAACACCCGCCTGTTACACCAGCACAGTAACACCCGCCTGTTACACCTGCACAGTAACACCCGCCTGTTACAACTGCACAGTAACACCCGCCTGATACACCTGCAATGTTACACCTGCACAGTAACACCCGCCTGTTAAATCTGCACAGTAACACCCGCCTGTTACACCTGCACAGTAACACCCGCCTGTTACACCTGCACAGTAACACCCGCCTGATACATCTGCACAGTAACCCCTGCCTGTTACATCTGCACAGTAACACCCGCCGGTTACACCTGCACAGTAACACCCACCGGTTACACCTGCACAGTAACACCCGCCGGTTACACCTGCACAGTAACACCCGCCTGTTACACCAGCACAGTAACACCCACCTGTTACACCTGCACAGTAACCCCCGCCTTTTACACCTGCACAGTAACACCCGCCTGTTACACCTGCAGAGTAACACCCGCCTGTTACACCTGCAGAGTAACACCCGCCTGTTACACCTGCACAGTAACACCCAACGGTTACACCTGCACAGTAACACCCAACGGTTACACCTGCACAGTAACACCCGCCGGTTACACCTGCACAGTAAGACCCGCCAGTTACACCTGCACAGTAACACCCGCCTGTTACACCTGCACAGTAACACCCGCCGGTTACACCTGCACAGTAACACCCGCCGGTTACACCAGCACAGTAACACCCGCCTGTCACACATGCACAGTAACACCCGCCTGTCACACCTGCACAGTAACACTCGCCTGTCACACCTGCACAGTAACACCCGGCTGTTACACCTGCACAGTAACACCCGGCTGTTACACCTGCACAGTAACACCCACCGGTTACACCTGCACAGTAACACCCGCCTGTTACACCTTCACAGTAACACCCGCCGGTTACACCTGCACAGTAACACCCGCCGGTTACACCTGCACAGTCCCCGCCGGTTACACCTGCACAGTAACACCCGCCGGTTACACCTGCACAGTAACACCCGCCGGTCACACCTGCACAGTAACACCCGCCTGTCACATCTGCACAGTAACACCCGCCTTTCACATCTGCACAGTAACACCCGCCTTTCACATCTGCACAGTAACACCCACCTGTTACTCCTGCACAGTAACACCCGCCACTTACACCTGCACAGTAACACCCGCCTGTTATACCTGCAGAGTAACACCCGCCTGTTATACCTGCACAGTAACACCCGCCTGTCACACCTGCACAGTAAAACCCGCCTGTCACACCTGCACAGTAACACCCGCCTGTCACACCTGCACAGTAACACCCGTCTGTCACACCTGCACAGTAACACCCGCCGGTTACACCTGCACAGTAACACCATCCGGTTACACCTGCACAGTAACACCCACCTGTCACACCTGCACAGTAACACCCGCCTGTTACACCTGCATAGTAACACCCGCCTGTTACACCTGCACAGTAACACCCGCCTGTTACACCAGCACAGTAACACCGCCTGTTACACCTGCACAGTAACACCCACCTGTTACACCTGCACAGTAACACCAGCCTGTTGCACCTGCACAGTAACATCCGCCTGTAACACCTGCACAGTAACACCCGCCTGTTACACCTGCACAGTAACACACCCTTTACACCTGCACAGTAACACCTGCCTGTTACACCAGCACAGTAACACCTGCCTGTTACACCAGCACAGTACCACCCGCTTTTTACACCTGCACAGTAACACCCGCCTGTTACAGCTGCACGGTAACACCTGCCTGTTACACCTGCACGGTAACACCTGCCTGTTACACCTGCACGGTAACACCTGCCTGTTACACCTGCACAGTAACACCTGCCTGTTACACCTGCACAGTAAAACCCACCTGTTACATCTGCACAGTAACACCTGTCTGTTACACCTGCACAGTAACACCCGCATTTCACACCTGCACAGTGACACACCCTTTACATCTGCGTAGTAACACCCGCCTGTTACACTTGGACCATAACACCCGCCTGTTACACCAGCACAGTAACACCCGCCTGTTACACCTGCACAGTAACACCTGCCTGTTACACCAGCACAGTAACACCTGCCTGTTACACCTGCACAGTAACACCCGCCTGTTACACCTGCACAGTAACACCTGCCTGTTACTCCTGCACAGTAACACCTGCCTGTTACACCTGCACAGTAACACCTGCCTTTTACACCTGCACAGTAACACCTGCCTGTTACTCCTGCACAGTAACCCCCGCCTGTTACACCTGCACAGTAACACCTGCCTGTTACTCCTGCACAGTAACATCTGCCTGTTACACCTGTACAGTAACACCTGCCTTTTACACCTGCACAGTAACACCTGCCTGTTACTCCTGCACAGTAACACCCGCCTGTTACTCCTGCACAGTAACACCCGCCTGTTACACCTGCACATTAACACCTGCCTGTTACTCCTGCACAGTAACATCTGCCTGTTACACCTGCACAGTAACACCTGCCTTTTACACCTGCACAGTAACACCCGCCTGTTACTCCTGCACAGTAACACCCGCCTGTTACACCTGCACAGTAACACCTGCCTGTTACTCCTGCACAGTAACACCTGCCTGTTACACCAGTACAGTAACACCCATCTGTTACACCTGCACAGTAACACCTGCCTTTTACACCTGCACAGTAACACCCGCCTGTTACTCCTGCACAGTAACACCCACCTGTTACACCTGCACAGTAACACCCGCCTGTTACTCCTGCACAGTAACACCTGCCTGTTACACCTGCACAGTAACATCTGCCTGTTACACCTGCACAGTAACACCTGCCTGTTACACCAGCACAGTAACACCTGCCTGTTACACCAGTACAGTAACACCCATCTGTTACACCTGCACAGTAACACCCACCTGTTACACCTGCACAGTGACCTGGTACACTGATACAGTAATACCTGTCTGCAAATGTAAGGGCTCAAACATATAAACTTGTTGTACGTGATAAATTCCATGCGTATGATACATCGGCGCACCAGCCAATCAGTTCCCAGCTGTCAAACTTCAAACACATGAGCACTGACATAAGTTGTGATGAAGGTAGCCTGCTACACACATGGGCATTTTGTCAGTGCCACATTCTTCTGACACTGACCATCAGCTGAAACCTGTTTATCTATAATCTGCCAGCTGGTTGCCAAGTGTCCATCATGGGGGGGGGCCAGGGACATAACTAGGGTTATGCAAAGAGGGCCGGTTTCAACAACACATGGGCCTGGCGCTGGAAAGGAATGAAGAGGGGCTGTTCTGATAAACAGAGGAGCTGGAGCCAGTGTTCTCTGGGTGTGGCCAGTACTGTGTGGGTGTGACCAGTACTGTGTGGGAGTCACCAGTGTTCTATGGGTGTGGCCAGTACTGTGTGGGTGTGACCAGTACTGTATGGGAGTGCCTAGTGTTCTCTGGGTGTGACCAGTACTGTGTGGGAGTGACCAGTACTGTGTGGGAGTGTCCAGTGTTCTCTGGGTGGGACCAGTGCTGTGTGGGTGTGACCAGTACTGTGTGGGAGTGACAAGTACTGTGTGGGAGTGACAAGTGTTCTATGGGTGTCACCAGTACTGTGTGGGAGTGACCAGAACTGTATGGGAGTGCCCAGTGTTCTCTGGGTGTCGCCAGTACTGTGTGGGAGTGACCAGAACTATGTGGGAGTGCAAAGTGTTCTCTGGGTGTCGCCAGTACTGTGTGGGTGTGACCAGTACTGTGTGGGTGTGTCCAGTGTTCTCTGGTTGTGGCCAGTACTGTGTGGGTGTGACCAGTACTGTGTGGGAGTGTCCAGTGTTCTCTGGTTTCTCCAGTACTGTATGGGAGTGCCCAGTGTTCTCTGGGTGTCGCCAGTACTGTGTGGGTGTGACCAGTTCTGCGTGGGAGTGCCTAGTGTTCTCTGGGTATGACCAGTACTGTGTGGGAGTGACCAGTACTGTATGGGAGTGCCTAGTGTTCTCTGGGTGTGTCCAGTACTGTGTGGGTGTGAACAATACTGTGTGGGAGTGTCCTGTATGGGAGTGCCTAGTGTTCTCTGGGTGTGACCAGTACTGTGTGGGAGTGACCAGTACTGTATGGGAGTGCCTAGTGTTCTCTGGGTGTGTCCAGTACTGTGTGGGTGTGACCAGTACTGTATGGGAGTGTCCAGTGTTCTCTGAGTGTCGGCAGTACTGTGTGGGTGTGACCAGTACTGTATGGGAGTGCCTAGTGTTCTCTGAGTGTCAGCAGTACTGTGTGGGTGTGACCAGTACTGCGTGCAAGTGCCCAGTGTTCTGTATGTTTGACCAGTACTGTGCAAGTGTAACTAGTTTTCTATGGGAGTGCCCAGTGTTCTGTGGTTGTAACTGGTGCCGTGTGGGTGTGACCAGTGCTGTGTGGGTGTGACCAGTACTGTGTGGGTGTGACCAGTACTGTATGGGAGTGCCTAGTGTTCTATGGGTGTCACCAGTACTGTGTGGGTGTGACCAGTACTGTGTGGGAGTGACCAGTGTTCTCTGGGTGGGACCAGTGCTGTGTGGGTGTGACCAGTACTGTGTGGGAGTGACCAGTGTTCTATGGGTGTCACCAGTACTGTGTGGGAGTGACCAGAACTGTATGGGAGTGCCCAGTGTTCTCTGGGTGTCGCCAGTACTGTGTGGGAGTGACCAGAACTGTTTGGGAGTGCCCAGTGTTCTCTGGGTGTCGCCAGTACTGTGTGGGTGTGACCAGTACTGTGTGGGTGTGTCCAGTGTTCTCTGGTTTCTCTAGTACTGTATGGGAGTGCCTAGTGTTCTCTGGTTGTGGCCAGTACTGTGTGGGTGTGACCAGTACTGTGTGGGAGTGTCCAGTGTTCTCTGGTTTCTCCAGTACTGTATGGGAGTGCCCAGTGTTCTCTGGGTGTCGCCAGTACTGTGTGGGTGTGACCAGTTCTGCGTGGGAGTGCCTAGTGTTCTCTGGGTATGACCAGTACTGTGTGGGAGTGACCAGTACTGTATGGGAGTGCCTAGTGTTCTCTGGGTGTCGCCAGTACTGTGTGGGTGTGAACAGTACTGTGTGGGAGTGTCCTGTATGGGAGTGCCTAGTGTTCTCTGGGTGTGACCAGTACTGTGTGGGAGTGACCAGTACTGTATGGGAGTGTCTAGTGTTCTCTGGGTGTGACCAGTACTGTTTGGGTGTGACCAGTACTGTATGGGAGTGTCCAGTGTTCTCTGAGTGTCGGCAGTACTGTGTGGGTGTGACCAGTACTGTATGGGAGTGCCTAGTGTTCTCTGAGTGTCAGCAGTACTGTGTGGGTGTGACCAGTTCTGCGTGGGAGTGCCCAGTGTTCTCTGGTTATCTCCAGTACTGTATGGGAGTCCCCAGTGTTCTATGGGTGTGGCCAATACTTTGTGGGTGTGACCAGTACTGTATGGGAGTGCCTACTGTTCTCTGAGTGTCGCCAGTACTGTGTGGGTGTGACCAGTACTGCGTGCAAGTGCCCAGTGTTCTGTGTGTTTGACCAGTACTGTGCAAGTGTAACTAGTTTTCTATGGGAGTGCCCAGTGTTCTGTGGTTGTAACTGGTGCCGTGTGGGTGTGACCAGTGCTGTGTGGGTGTGACCAGTACTGTGTGGGTGTGACCAGTACTGCGTGGGAGTTCCCAGTGTTCTGTGTGTGTGTGTGACCAGTACTATGTGGATGTGGGCAGTAATGTGTGGGAGTACCCAGTGTTCTGTGGGTGTAACCGGTGCTGTGTGGGTGTGACCCGTGCTGTGTGGGTGTGGCCAGTGTTCTGTGTATGTGACCAGTACTATGTGGGCGTGACCAGTACTGCGTGGGAGTGCCCAGTGTTCTGTGTGTGTGACCAGTACTATGTGGGTGTGACCAGTACTGTGTGGGCGTGCCCAGTGTTCTGTGTGTGTGACCAGTACTGCGTGGGAGTGCCCAGTGTTCTGTGTGTGTGACCAGTACTATGTGGGTGTGACCAGTACTGCGTGGGCGTGCCCAGTGTTCTGTGTGTGTGACCAGTACTGCGTGGGCGTGCCCAGTGTTCTGTGTGTGTGACCAGTACTGCGTGGGCGTGCCCAGTGTTCTGTGTGTGTGACCAGTACTGCGTGGGCGTGCCCAGTGTTCTGTGTGTGTGACCAGTACTGCGTGGGCGTGCCCAGTGTTTTGTGTGTGTGACCAGTACTGCGTGGGTGTGCCCAGTGTTCTGTGTGTGTGACCAGTACTGCGCAGGATTGCCCAGTGTTCTGTGTGTGTGACCAGTACTGCATGGGAGTGCCCAGTACTGCGTGGGCGTGCCCAGTGTTCAGTGTGTGTGACCAGTACTGCGTGGGCATGCCCAGTGTTCTGTGTGTGACCAGTACTGCATGGGCATGCCCATTGTTCTGTGTGTGTGACCAGTACTGCGCGGGAGTGCCCAGTGTTCTGTGTGTGTGACCAGTACTGCATGGGAGTGCCCAGTACTGCGTGGGCGTGCCCAGTGTTCTGTGGGTGTGACCACTACTGCGTGGGCGTGCCCAGTGTTCTGTGGTGTGACCAGTACTGCGTGGGCGTGCCCAGTGTTCTGTGTGTGTGACCAGTACTGCGTGGGCGTGCCCAGTGTTCTGTGTGTGTGACCAGTACTGCGTGGGCGTGCCCAGTGTTCTGTGTGTGTGACCAGTACTGCGTGGGCGTGCCCATTGTTCTGTGTGTGTGACCAGTACTGCGCGGGATTGCCCAGTGTTCTGTGTGTGTGACCAGTACTGCATGGGAGTGCCCAGTACTGCGTGGGCGTGCCCAGTGTTCAGTGTGTGTGACCAGTACTGCGTGGGCATGCCCAGTGTTCTGTGTGTGACCAGTACTGCATGGGCATGCCCATTGTTCTGTGTGTGTGACCAGTACTGCGCGGGAGTGCCCAGTGTTCTGTGTGTGTGACCAGTACTGCATGGGAGTGCCCAGTACTGCGTGGGCGTGCCCAGTGTTCTGTGGGTGTGACTGTGAGGGTACGAGTTCCTCAATCACTCAGACACCGAGCAGATGAAACCAGAAGAATGGTTTATTTTCCACAGCACGCACAAATAGACAATAAACAGTGGCAAAGGTAAATTGCAGAGTAGAAAGATATTCAGGTAGCAGGCCCAAACAGACAGTCCTTGTATAGTCACAGTCCCAGATCAGTTCCACAGGGCAAACTATCACTTAGCCCACACAGCAGTGATAGCATATAAGTCCACACGATACCTAGACAGAGCATAACCTCTTAGTCCAGGACAGTCCATCAATTCTCTCCTCCTGGCTAGTCTGCAAGTCATTTTAAAAACTTCTCAAATTCCCACGGTGATCGCATCATCTGTGGGGTTGCCCAAGTTCCTGATTGGTGGATTCAAGCATAAGGTATATCCCCCCTTCAATCCACAGTTGCCCAACTGCTGCTCTCAACCCCTGCTGGGTCGGTTCCAGTAAGTCTGGAAGTGGCCAGGGATATGCAGAGCAAGATACAATACAACACAAGATTACGTTATGGGCTGATCACCCCCTGTGGTGCCGGGTTCCACTAAGTCTGGTATTGACACAAAGGAGCTGAAGGTAGAGACACAATCATAGTCGGATTACATTATGTCCTGATTACCCCCTGTGAACATTTCCTGTTGGTAGCAGGGGAATTGGATTACCCCCTGTGAAGATTGTCCCTCAGCTAACACCCTCCTGTGATAGCAGGAACAAAAGTATGGTAATGGGACATAACCTTTTGGTGAATTATTTCCTGGGTATTTCCTGGCAGACCATATTAGGGCAAGAGCGATCTGATCTGGAAATACACACAGATTTGGGGGATAGAAACATCTATGGAGAATAAGAGGGTACCGACGGACTAAAATAGTACATTAATTACTACACCTAATAAAATATAGTAATTACAGATTTACAGTGAGTATGATAACCTCACATTTGGCAGAGGAAGAGGCGATTGATCGCGGGCTCCTGGATACCCCAGCATGGCAAGATCAGTGTCGCAGGGGGCGTGATGAAAGGCACCGTTTGCAACTGCTTCTCCCCCATCCTAGGGAGGAAGCTGCTCAGTGTTCTCTGCAGGGGGAGGTTATCCCCAACGTGAAGGAAGTGAGGCCTCTGAGCCAGGCACCCCGGGAGGAGCTGCACTACTGCTTCCCTTTTGCTGAGGTGGGAGATGCAGAATTATTAACCTGCTGCCAGGGGATCTATGAGGACTGCATCCAGGAGGAGATCACCGTGGTTAGAGGAGTATCCAACAACATCCAGGCCACAAGCATACCAGTCGCAGATGATGTCGTGTTTCGGGCTGCCCAGCATACTCAGCTGGGGAAGGAGGCTATCGCGGAGAAGGAGGTGTGCGCAGAAGTAGCTGCAGGTGAGCATCTGGCTTTTAAGGGGACAGAGCTGACACAGCCTGTCCTGCAGCCACCAGCGGAATTGTTTGTGATGGAGGGTCCCTCCTCAGCCCTGGACATTGAGACCAAATGCTGGACTGAAATTTGCCATGCCCCTAGTTTGGGTTTGGGGGAGGAAGGACAGGACGGGGTGGTGGAAGTGCCAGGGCCAGAGCCCCTATATTGGCCTGCTGTTTGGCCCCTGTTCCTTGGGCAAGAGGGGGAGGTGGAAAGTGGTCCCTGCCCCATTGTGCCCGAGGCAAAAGTATTAGTAGGTTACAATGTTGCAGAGGGGGGGTACCCAGAATCCGAAGAAGAGGAATCGCTACATCCCTTGTTAGTTCCAATGTATGACTTAGACTGTAATCATGCCCTTGCTGGTTCTGCAAACCAGCCGCCTTTTACAAGATGGGTTTGGTATGATGTCACCCTGTGGGACTCAGGTGGTAAATCCAAACCCCAGATTCTCTGCTCTGCATCCCGCTATTCCAGGTTGTTATTGGTTCCAGAACAGCTTGGTACCGGGACTACAATAGTAGGGGAAGGAATGTGAGGTTATCATACTCACTGTAAATCTGTAATTACTATATTTTATTAGGTGTAGTAATTAATGTACTATTTTAGTCCGTCGGTACCCTCTTATTCTCCATAGATGTTTCTATCCCCCAAATCTGTGTGTATTTCCAGATCAGATCGCTCTTGCCCTAATATGGTCTGCCAGGAAATACCCAGGAAATAATTCACCAAAAGGTTATGTCCCATTACCATACTTTTGTTCCTGCTATCACAGGAGGGTGTTAGCTGAGGGACAATCTTCACAGGGGGTGATCCAATTCCCCTGCTACCAACAGGAAATGTTCACAGGGGGTAATCAGGACATAATGTAATCCGACTATGATTGTGTCTCTACCTTCAGCTCCTTTGTGTCAATACCAGACTTAGTGGAACCCGGCACCACAGGGGGTGATCAGCCCATAACGTAATCTTGTGTTGTATTGTATCTTGCTCTGCATATCCCTGGCCACTTCCAGACTTACTGGAACCGACCCAGCAGGGGTTGAGAGCAGCAGTTGGGCAACTGTGGATTGAAGGGGGGATATACCTTATGCTTGAATCCACCAATCAGGAACTTGGGCAACCCCACAGATGATGCGATCACCGTGGGAATTTGAGAAGTTTTTAAAATGACTTGCAGACTAGCCAGGAGGAGAGAATTGATGGACTGTCCTGGACTAAGTAGTAGTAGTACGTTTATTTATAAGGCGCCGCAAAGTGTCCGCAGCGCCGTACATAGCAAAAAAAAAAAAAAAAATAACAAGGTAACGTACAGGGTGTGTTGAAAGATACAGTATAAATAGGGGTATAGCTGGTAGAACTAAAATCAGCATCAGTTCAGAAGTAGGTGTCAAAATTGTCAAGGAGACTGAAGATGAAGTAGAGGAAGGGAAGAACAGGACAGGAGCACAGGTGAGGTAATGAGGTAGGGTGAGTACGTGAGGAAGGAGGGCCCTGCTCATAAGAGTTAACATACTAAAAATAGGTGGGTGGACGAACGCAATACAATAGGATAAGTAGGAACGGAGGGGAACGGAGGCAGGATAGGAGGATCAAAAGAGGTTAGGAGGAGGGATAGGCTAGTCGAAAAAAGTGGGTTTTGAGGGAGCGCTTGAAGGAGGTAAGGGAATCAGATAGCCTGATGGGTGGCGGGAGGTTGTTCCAGTGCAGGGGGGCAGCGCGAGAGAAATCTTGGACACGGGAGTGGGAGGAGGTGATTAGGTGAGAGGTCAGTCGGCGGTCAGTGATGGAGCGAAGAGGACGAGAGGGAGTGTGGATAGAGATCAGTGAAGAGAGGTAGGGAGCTGTGGAGGAGGAGAGAGCCTTGTAGGTGGTGGTGAGGAGTTTAAAGAGAACTCGGAAAGGAATGGGGAGCCAGTGAAGAGATAAACAGAGGGGGGAGGCGGAGGTAGAGCGGCGGGAGAGGAAGATGAGCCTAGCAGCAGCGTTAAGAATGGATTGGAGAGGTGCGAGGCGGGTGAGAGGTAGCCCAGAGAGAAGGATGTTGCAGTAGTCAAGGCGGGAGATGACAAGAGAGTGAATGAGAATTTTGGTCGCGTCAGTGGAGAGGAATGGTCTGATGCGTGAGATGTTGCGTAGGTGAAAGCGGCAAGACTGTGAGAGAGCACGAATGTGGGGGGTGAAAGAGAGGGAGGAGTCAATGATGACACCGAGGCAGCGCGTTTGGTCGGTGGACGTGATCTCGGTTTCACCAATGCTGATGGAGATAGTGGGTGAAGAGGGGATGTTCGGGGGATGGAAGATTAGAAGTTCAGTTTTAGCCATGTTTAGTTTCAGGAAGCGTTGGGTCATCCAGGCTGAGATGGCCGTGAGGCATTCGGAGACCTTGGACAGAAGTGATGGGGATAAGTCGGGGGAGGAGAGATAGATTAGGGTATCATCAGCATAAAGGTGGTAATGAAAACCATAGGAGCTGATGAGGGTGCCCAGAGAGGTGGTGTAGAGGGAGAAGAGGAGAGGGCCAAGGACTGACCCTTGGGGAACACCGACTGGCTGGGGGGTAGTAGGAGAGGAGGAGCTCGGAGTGCAGACGGAGAAGGAGCGATCGGAGAGGTATGAGGTGAACCAGGAGAAGACCGTGCCAGTGATGCCAAAGGAGCGGAGGGTGTTGAGCAGGAGAGGGTGGTCAACAGTGTCAAAGGCAGCAGACAGATCAAGCTGGATGAGGATAGAGAAGAGGCCTTTGGATTTAGCCGATAGTAGATCGTTAGTGACTTTGGTCAGGGCAGTTTCAGTGGAATGTAAAGGGCGGAAGCCGGATTGGAGGGGGTCTAGAATGGAGTTAGCAGTAAGGTGGCTTAGGAGACGATTATAGGTCAGACGTTCTAGGAGTTTGGAGGCAAAAGGGAGGAGGGAGATGGGCCTGTAGTTGGATGGAGAGTTGGGGTCCAGATTTGTTTTTTTGAGAATTGGGGAGACAAGAGCGTGTTTGAAGGAGGAAGGGAAGATCCCAGAGGATAGGGAAAGATTAAAGAGGTGAGCCAGGTGAGAGCAGACTGATGGACTGAGACGACGGATAATATTGGAGGGGATAGGATCAAGCGGGCAGGTGGAGGGAGAAGCGGATTGAAGGATAGAGTGGACTTCAGCAGCAGTGGTGGGGTAAAATGAGGACAGGGGTTGGAAGGAGGGGAGTGGAGATGTAGGAGGGGAGGAGGGATAGGGTGAGGTCATGGCAGCAGTGATGGCAGTCCTGAGAGAGGAGATTTTGGTTGAAAAGTAGGTAGCAAAATCAGCGGCTACGATGGAGGACGGAAGAGCTGGAGGAGGGGGGGAGAGCAAGGAGTTGAAGGTGGCGAAGAGCCTGCGGGGATTGGATGATTGGGAAAGGATGAGGGACTTAAAGTAGGATTCCTTGGCCAGAGCAAGGGCAGAGCTGAAGGAGGAAAGAATGAATTTGAAATGGAGATAATCTGCAAGGGAGCGTGATTTCTTCCAGAAGCGCTCAGCAGTGCGAGAGCACTTTTTAAGGAATCGGGTGATAGGCGAGTGCCACGGTTGGGGGTTGGAGCATCGAAGGGGGATAGAGGAGGGAGGGCAGGCAGAGTCCAATGCCGAAGATAGGGTGTCATTATAGAGGGAGGCAGCGAGGTTCGGGCAGGACATGAGGGCGATTGGGGCGAGAAGAGGACACAGCGTGTTTGAGAAGGCAGCAAGATCAAGTGTGTTGACGTTATGCCGTGAGACAATGCGCTTGGGAGGGGGGGTGGGAGAGGGGGAAGCAGTGAGGGAGAAGGAGATGAGGTGATGGTCAGAAAGAGGAAAAGCTGAGATAGTGTAGTTAGTAAGGGAACAAGAGCGAGAGAAGACGAGATCGAGGGAGTGTCCTTGGATGTGGGTGGGAGAGGTAGTCCACTGAGATAGGCCAAGAGAGGAGCAGAGAGAGAGGAGTTTGGAGGTGCCAGGATCAGCGGGGTTATCCAAGGGGATGTTAAAGTCACCAAGAATGACAGATGGCAGGTCAGAGGAGAGGAAGTGTGGAAGCCAGGCGGCGAAGTTGTCAAGAAATTGGGAGATAGGGCCAGGGGGGCGATAGATTGCAGCGACACGGAGGTGGTAGGGGTAGTATAGACGGATAGAGTGAGACTCAAATGAGGAGAAAAGGAGAGAGGGTTCAGGGTGAATGACACTGTGGGTGCATGAGGCTGAGAGGAGAAAACCCACGCCGCCACCTTGGCGACCGTCAGGCCTGGGAGTGTGAGAGAAAGAGAGGCCACCGTGGGAGAGAGCAGCTGGAGAGACAGAATCAGAGGTGGAGAGCCAGGTCTCGGTGATAGCAAGGAGGTGGAATGCTCTAGAGATGAATAGGTCATGGATGGCAGGGAGTTTGTTGCAGATGGATCTGGCGTTCCATAGTGCACAGGAAAGAGGGGGGGTGGGTTGTGTATTTATGTGGATAAGGTTTTTGGGATTGCAGAAGCGAGGGGGGGTCATTGGGAGGGTGGGGGTGCGGGGGCGAGTGGTCAGGATAGGTATGGGATGGGAGGGGGGAGGAGCAGTTGGAGAAAGTGAAGTTGAGAGATTAACAGCCATGAGGAACCGAAGGTGAGAGGGTAGGTTAGTGAAAGCAGACAGAGGGATTTGGGAGGACAGACAGCGTCTGTAGTAGATTGGTAGAAAACAAAGTGAGAGAGAAGGTAACAGGCAAGGAACTACTGTCAGAGAGGAGACCAGTGGGTAAAATCAGGTTGATTGAGTAATCCAATTAAGTATGAAACAACAACAAGTGAGAAGATGAAGGGAACAGAGAAGGTCAGAAGTGAGGCAAATGTGAGCAGGCGTGAAGAGGGAAACAGTGTGCAATAAATGTGTGGCAAAGATAAGAGAAAATAATAGTGAATGAGTAAAAATGACATACAATGTTGGAAAAATATAGATACAATTAATTTAAATGTCAAAATTGAGCAACAGGTTACAATAG
This sequence comes from Crinia signifera, assembly GCF_055691185.1. Taxonomy (NCBI): domain Eukaryota; kingdom Metazoa; phylum Chordata; class Amphibia; order Anura; family Myobatrachidae; genus Crinia; species Crinia signifera. Next base: position 5,437,868 of record NC_139218.1, read on the forward strand.
GATAGAAAGAAGATGAATCTATTACAATAAAACAGAATATGAAAATTTAGACTGTGTTCAAACTCACCTTTTTCAGTATTCGAACTCACCTGCTTCAGTTTCCAACTCACTTAAGTAATCAAGCTTCACTTTAGTATGCAAGCTTCTCTCTCAATGAGCAAGCTCTAATGAGCTCTGCCCCTCCTTATATAGTATGTCAGGCACCTGTTACACTCAGCTCCTCCCCCTAATCTTCCTTGACACCTAGATTTAGCTCCTCCTCCTAGTATCTGTTCACACCTAGTAACAATACACTATACAGATACAGGCACAACCAAAATCACACTCAGATTTCTCCCTCAAAATTACAGTCTCTATATAGAAAGACAGATAAAGAATACAAGACAGACAGAATGCAAGATAACTCACCTGCTTCAGTTTCCAACTCACTTAAGTAATCAAGCTTCACTTTAGTATGCAAGCTTCTCTCTCAATGAGCAAGCTCTAATGAGCTCTGCCCCTCCTTATATAGTATGTCAGGCCCCTGTTACACTCAGCTCCTCCCCCTAATCTTCCTTGACACCTAGATTTAGCTCCTCCTCCTAGTATCTGTTCACACCTAGTAACAATACACTATACAGATACAGGCACAACCAAAATCACACTCAGATTTCTCCCTCAAAATTACAGTCTCTATATAGAAAGACAGATAAAGAATACAAGACAGACAGAATGCAAGATAACTCACCTGCTTCAGTTTCCAACTCACTTAAGTAATCAAGCTTCACTTTAGTATGCAAGCTTCTCTCTCAATGAGCAAGAGGTTATGCTCTGTCTAGGTATCGTGTGGACTTATATGCTATCACTGCTGTGTGGGCTAAGTGATAGTTTGCCCTGTGGAACTGATCTGGGACTGTGACTATACAAGGACTGTCTGTTTGGGCCTGCTACCTGAATATCTTTCTACTCTGCAATTTACCTTTGCCACTGTTTATTGTCTATTTGTGCGTGCTGTGGAAAATAAACCATTCTTCTGGTTTCATCTGCTCGGTGTCTGAGTGATTGAGGAACTCGTACCCTCACATTTCCTCAAAAGCCTGGGTCTCACCTGCCGCTTCCTCTGCGCAGTCCTCAGCTGACCACTACTGCGTGGGCGTGCCCAGTGTTCTGTGGTGTGACCAGTACTGCGTGGGCGTGCCCAGTGTTCTGTGTGTGTGACCAGTACTGCGTGGGCGTGCCCAGTGTTCTGTGTGTGTGACCAGTACTGCGTGGGCATGCCCAGTGTTCTGTGTGTGTGACCACTACTGCGTGGGCGTGCCCAGTGTTCTGTGGTGTGACCAGTACTGCGTGGGCGTGCCCAGTGTTCTGTGTGTGTGACCAGTACTGCGTGGGCGTGCCCAGTGTTCTGTGTGTGTGACCAGTACTGCGTGGGCATGCCCAGTGTTCTGTGTGTGTGACCAGTACTGCATGGGAGTGCCCAGTACTGCGTGGGCGTGCCCAGTGTTCTGTGGGTGTGACCAGTACTGCGTGGGAGTGCCCAGTGTTCTGTGGGTGTGACCAGTACTGCGTGGGTGTGCCCACTCTTTCTTCCCCTGCTCCTTTTTGTCCTCCTTCTCCTACTTTTCCATCCTTCCTCTTTCTCTTTCTTCTCCTCATCTTTTAAAAATGGAAGTAATATCAGAAAGCAGGAGCATTAACCAACTAAATACTCATAGTCCAAAAATGGTGCCATACTTCATCAGGACGGCCAACGTGCAGATGTGCCCGTGTCCTATACATTACTATCCAATCCATACTGGAAAATCTTCATGTCCCCAAGGTTACGTAAGAGCCAAGAGCAAAGGTTACGTAAGAGCCACATGCAGTGTACGCGTGTTCTGCCATTTCTCTGGTCACTTTGACATTTATCTATGGGTCCATTCTCCGGAACTATGCAACAGATACTGCATGTTAAGTGTTTTCCCAAAATGAATGTCCCTCTCAGGGGTAGATGTATGAAGCAGTGATGAGGGAGGTGCCTGGTACTTTGTCACCGGCCAATCAGCTCCTTACTGTCCCTTTTTGTACCCAGCCTGTAACTTAACAGTCGGGAGCTGATTGGCCGGTGGTAAAGTACCAGGCACTTTATCACTTCTCCTCCATTAGCACTGCTTCATGCATTTACCCCCAAGTACCTTACATTATTTGTCATTTCTTGAGAGCCTGGGGTCAATATTGCAATGATCCTGCACCCTAGTAAGATTTATAAGACAATATTTGCAGAAGTCTCTGGAAATAATATAAAGTACTACAAATATCAGTTATACTCAGGGAAAGATATGCAGCACTAATAATATATTATATCATAAGTACAATATAATACAAACAATTATTAATAATATATAATCATGTATTACACATAATACTAGTGATACACTTATAACAATTTGTATTAGTGTTAATTCACATAAACAGGATTATAATAATATTAATATCACCTTGTTTTTTATATTCTTCATAAAATGTACAAAAAACTGTATTCTCACAAGATACATTTGGCAAATGAATCAACAATTATATCATTCACTATAGATAATTAAAGTATCATCATATAAGGAGTTCCTTTGTTTTGTATTTTTTATTTATTATTTTTCCACTTATTAGGATGAGAGTTATCACCAGACAATAATCATTTTTAGCACCTATCATCACAGTTGAATTATTTCACATATTATTTATTATACACATATGAGTAATATTGAGGAATTTGCACTATATTTATAATAAGGAATTCACAGTTGTAGAAATACGGTATTTTAATTATAAATTCACACAGTAATAAACACTGATAAAGGAGAATATAACTCTTTGAGAATTAAATATAAAGCTCTAATAATAACGCTGTGATATAATTAAATATATAGATGAATTCATGAATCAGTCACTTGCAAAAAAGATCCATTAACACAAATAAAATTCCCATTTGATGAGAGACCTGTCAATCAATCAAATTTAAATAGAAAACCAATAAAGACAGGCAGTAGGAAGTAGTGTAACGCCAATCCAGCCATTAATTGGATGAAGGTCACGGCACTCTAATTGATCTTATAAACGATTGGTTACATACAATGTTAAAAACCCTTTACAGCCCGATGGTTCGGGTTGGACCTATGACTAAGTTTTTAGCGAAACGTACGTCAGGACAGCACGGGGGATGCGGTACACGTGGTTCATGTGACAGGCCCGACCAGTTAGCTGATGACCGTTACTAGTGTGTGTTAGCATTTAAGCTTGTATATTCTGATTGCACAGTGTGATGCTGCCGCCGCCGAGATAACTAGATTCCCGTATTATATGCCTTGATTGTGAAGGGCTTGATTAACAACACCCGGCGAGACAGTGCTGTGTACTATTGCACTAATGATTGCACCTCGGCCGAGCATTCGGTAAAAACCATAAAATTTGCGCATGACACCACCATCATTGGCCAAATCAGGGATGGAGACGAGTCTGCGTACAGACGTGAAGTGGAACGGCTGACACAGTGGTGTGGCACAAATAACCTCGACCTCAACTCCACCAAAACGGTTGAGATGATTGTGGACTTCAGGAGGAAATAAAAAAGGTAGTCTAGCCGCTGGAAATAGCCAACGAATCGATTTCGCAGGTCGACTCCTTTAAATTCATGGGGACCAAAATCTCCCAAGACCTCAAATGGGGGCCCAATACAACTACAAACATGAAAAAAGGCCAGCAGCGGCAACAACAGTACAACATCCCACCACAGCTACTACCCATCTTCTACACGGCTATAGTGGAGTCTGTTCTTTGCACATCGATCACAGTCTGGGACGGAGGGGCGAGTGAATCTGACAGACGTAGGCTCCAGAGGGTGGTGAAGACTGCAGAAAAAATCATTGGGGCCAACCTGACCCCGGTTCAGGAACTGTACCTAGCTAGGGTAAAAAAACGTGCGGCAAAAATTGTACCAGACGAACTACACCCCGGCCACAAACTGTTTGAAATGCTCCCATCGGGCAAATGTTTCAGGTCCATCCCGGTCAAATCAACCAGAACCGCAGAGAGCTTCTTCCCGATAGCAGTCCAACAACTGAATACGCCCCCTACTGTCTAATCTCAGCGCTGCGGAATATGTGTGTGCTCTATATAACTGGTAATAATTTTCTCTGTACAGCGCTGCGGAATATGTGTGCACTATATAAATACCTGGTAATAATATTCTCTGTACAGCGCTGCGGAATGTGTGTGCGCTATATAATAACTGGTAATAATAGTCTCTGTACAGTGCTGCAGAATATGTGTGCGCTAAATATTAACTGGTAATAATATTCTCTGTACAGTGCTGTGGAATATGTGTGTGCTCTATATAATAACTGGTAATAATATTCTCTGTACAGCGCTGTGGAATATGTGTGTGCTCTATATAAATGGTAATAATTTTCTCTGTACAGCGCTGCGGAATAAGTGTGCATTATATAAATACCTGGTAATAATATTCTCTGTACAGCGCTGCGGAATATGTGTGCGCTATATAATAACTGGTAATAATATTCTCTGTACAGTGCTGTGGAATATGTGTGTGCTCTATATAATAACTGGTAATAATAGTCTCTGTACAGCGCTGTTGAATATGTGTGCGCTATATAATAACTGGTAATAATAGTCTCTGTACAGCGCTGCGGAATATGTGTGCGCTATATAATAACTGGTAATAATAGTACAGCGCTGCGGAATATGTGTGCGCTAAATATTAACTGGTAATAATAGTCTCTGTACAGTGCTGTGGAATATGTGTGTGCTCTATATAATAACTGGTAATAATAGTCTCTGTACAGCACTGTGGAATATGTGTGCGCTATATAATAACTGGTAATAATAGTCTCTGTACAGCGCTGCGGAATATGTGTGCGCTATATAATAACTGGTAATAATAGTACAGCGCTGCGGAATATGTGTGCGCTAAATATTAACTGGTAATAATATTCTCTGTACAGTGCTGTGGAATATGTGTGTGCTCTATATAATAACTGGTAATAATAGTCTCTGTAGAGCGCTGTGGAATATGTGTGCGCTATATAATAACTGGTAATAATAGTCTCTGTACAGCGCTGTGGAATATGTGTGCGCTATATAATAACTGGTAATAATAGTCTCTGTACAGCGCTGCGGAATATGTGTGCGCTATATAATAACTGGTAATAATAGTCTCTGTACAGCGCTGCGGAATATGTGTGCGCTATATAATAACTGGTAATAATAGTCTCTGTACAGCGCTGCGGAATATGTGTGCGCTATATAATAACTGGTAATAATATTCTCTGTACAGTGCTGCGGAATATGTGTGCGCTATATAATAACTGGTAATAATAGTCTCTGTACAGCGCTGCGGAATATGTGTGCGCTATATAATAACTGGTAATAATAGTCTCTGTACAACGCTGCGGAATATGTGTGCGCTATATAATAACTGGTAATAATAATCTCTGTACAGCGCTGCGGAATATGTGTTCACTATATAATAACTGGTAATAATCTCTGTACAGCACTGCGGAATATTTGTGCGCTATATAATAACTGGTAATAATAGTCTCTGTACAGCGCTGTGGAATATGTGTGCGCTATATAATAACTGGTAATAATAGTCTCTGTACAGAGCTGCAGAATATGTGTGCACTATATAAATACCTGGTAATAATATTCTCTGTACAGCGCTGCGGAATATGTGTGCGCTTTATAATAACTGGTAATAATAGTCTCTGTACAGTGCTGCAGAATATGTGTGCGCTATATAATAACTGGTAATAATAGTCTCTGTACAACGCTGCGGAATATGTGTGCGCTATATAATAACTGGTAATATTCTCTGTACAGCGCTGCGGAATATGTGTGCGCTATATAATAACTGGTAATAATAGTCTCTGTACAGCGCTGCGGAATATGTGTGCGCTATATAATAACTTTTAATAATATTCTCTGTACAGCGCTGTGGAATATGTGTGCGCTAAATATTAACTGGTAATAATATTCTCTGTACAGTGCTGTGGAATATGTGTGCGCTATATAATAACTGGTAATAATAATCTCTGTACAGCGCTGCGGAATATGTGTGCACTATATAATAACTGGTAATAATATTCTCTGTACAGCGCTGCGGAATATGTGTGCGCTATATAAATAACTGGGAATAATATTCTCTGTACAGCGCTGCGGAATATGTGTGCGCTATATAATAACTGGTTATAATAGTCTCTGTACAGCGCTGTGGAATATGTGTGCGCTATATAATAACTGGTAATAATAGTCTCTGTACAGCGCTGCGGAATATGTGTGTGCTATATAATAACTGGTAATATTCTCTGTACAGCGCTGCGGAATATGTGTGCACTATATAATAACTGGTAATAATAATCTCTGTACAGCGCTGCGGAATATGTGTGCGCTATATAATAACTGGTAATAATAATCTCTGTACAGCGCTGCGGAATATGTGTGCGCTATATAATAACTGGTAATAATATTCTCTGTACAGCGCTGTGGAATATGTGTGTGCTATATAAATAACTGGTAATAGTCTCTGTACAGCGCTGCGGAATATGTGTGCGCTATATAATAACTGGTAATAATATTATCTGTACAGTGCTGTGGAATATGTGTGCGCTATATAATAACTGGTAATAACAGTCTCTGTCCAGCGCTGCGGAATATGTGTGCGCTATATAATAACTGGTAATAATAGTCTCTGTACAGCACTGCGGAATATGTGTGCGCTATATAATAACTGGTAATAATAGTCTCTGTACAGCGCTGCGGAATATGTGTGCGCTATATAATAACTGGTAATAATATTCTCTGTACAGCGCTGCGGAATATGTGTGCGCTATATAATAACTGGTAATAATAATCTCTGTACAGCGCTGCGGAATATGTGTGCACTATATAATAACTGGTAATAATATTCTCTGTACAGCGCTGCGGAATATGTGTGCACTATATAATAACTGGTAATAATAATCTCTGTACAGCGCTGTGGAATATGTGTGCGCTATATAAATAACTGGTAATAATAGTCTCTGTACAGCGCTGCGGAATATGTGTGCGCTATATAATAACTGGTACTAATATTCTCTGTACAGCGCTGCGGAATATGTGTGCGCTATATAATAACTGGTAATAATAGTGTCTGTACAGCGCTGCGGAATATGTGTGCGCTATATAATAACTGGTAATAATAGTCTCTGTACAGCGCTGCGGAATATGTGTGCGCTATATAATAACTGGTAATAATAGTGTCTGTACAGCGCTGCGGAATATGTGTGCGCTATATAATAACTGGTAATAATAGTCTCTGTACAGCGCTGCGGAATATGTGTGCGCTATATAATAACTGGTAATAATAATCTCTGTACAGCGCTGCGGAATATGTGTGCGCTATATAATAACTGGTAATAATAATCTCTGTACAGCGCTGCGGAATATGTGTGCGGTATATAATAACTGGTAATAATAGTCTCTGTACAGCGCTGTGGAATATGTGTGCGCTATATAATAACTGGTAATAATATTCTCTGTACAGCGCTGCGGAATATGTGTGCGCTATATAATAACTGGTAATAATATTCTCTGTACAGCGCTGCGGAATATGTGTGCGCTATATAAATAACTGGTAATAATAGTCTCTGTACAGTGCTGCGGAATATGTGTGCGCTATATAATAACTGGTAATAATAGTCTCTGTACAGCGCTGCGGAATATGTGTGCGCTATATAATAACTGGTAATAATAATCTCTGTACAGCGCTGCGGAATATGTGTGCGCTATATAATAACTGGTAATAATAATCTCTGTACAGCGCTGCGGAATATGTGTGCGGTATATAATAACTGGTAATAATAGTCTCTGTACAGCACTGCGGAATATGTGTGCGCTATATAATAACTGGTAATAATAGTCTCTGTACAGCGCTGCGGAATATGTGTGCGCTATATAATAACTGGTAATAATATTCTCTGTACAGTGCTGCGGAATATGTGTGCGCTATATAATAACTGGTAATAATAGTCTCTGTACAGCGCTGTGGAATATGTGTGCGCTATATAATAACTGGTAATAATATTCTCTGTACAGCGCTGCGGAATATGTGTGCGCTATATAATAACTGGTAATAATATTCTCTGTACAGCGCTGTGGAATATGTGTGCGCTATATAATAACTGGTAATAATAGTCTCTGTACAGCGCTGTGGAATATGTGTGCGCTATATAATAACTGGTAATAATATTCTCTGTACAGCGCTGTGGAATATGTGTGCGCTATATAATAACTGGTAATAATATTCTCTGTACAGCGCTGTGGAATATGTGTGCACTATATAATAACTGGTAATAATAATCTCTGTACAGCGCTGTGGAATATGTGTGCGCTATATAATAACTGGTAATAATAATCTCTGTACAGCGCTGTGGAATATGTGTGCGCTATATAATAACTGGTAATAATAGTCTCTGTACAGCGCTGCGGAATATGTGTGCGCTATATAAATAACTGGGAATAATATTCTCTGTACAGCGCTGCGGAATATGTGTGCACTATATAATAACTGGTAATAATAGTCTCTGTACAGCGCTGCGGAATATGTGTGCGCTATATAATAACTGGTAATAATAATAATGTGTCGACCTACCGACCTTATCCCACTTTTTCAGCATTTTATATTCATTTATTTAGCCGATTCATACACGTGCAGTGCTGAGTGCATGTGCGCAGGTATTGCCGCGTCAGTGACTGAACATGCCCGGGTGCAAATAGTCTCCCCCTCAATCACACATGGCAATGTCTACGGATCGCGGGCGTCACTATACGCGCCACTTAACCGCACCCACGATGAGAGCCGCAGCACGTTGCGATCCGCATGACGCAGCCAGACTCCTTCTCCTCGGGTGACCTCATAGAATCCCTTCCTGCCTTGTGACCGCGCTCACCAGCTCCTGTGCGGCTCAGTCTCTGATGAAGAAGGGTTTGGCGGCCAGAAACGTGCCACAGATATCACTGGGACTAAAATGACATCGCCACATCTGTGGCCACGGGAGCTGACCTCTCCCAGACCACAAATTCACATGACGGCTCAAACTGAAACACGACTGAAGCCGTTTTCAAATTGTAGTCCAGGGGTGGGGGCCGCATCCAACCCCAGGACCCTCGTTAAGCCCCTGCAAAGATGTATCAATCAAATGTGTAGGCACCTGGGGGATTGTGATCTCAGATGGATGTATGGAGGGTTAAATAGAAACCGATGTAGATCCCAGATACATTTTTCAGAAGAAAAGAATTCCTGAGAAATCCATTTTTCATCTTTCCCCTGTACGCAGCGGAGAAATGCTGAGTACTCATGTTGTCTTTTTTGGAAGGGGGACTGAGAAACATCTTGTTCCAAAAATCGCTGGCTGGTGTGAGCTGAGCTGGGTTACAGCTCGTTACAAATAGGATCAGAGGCTTCCAGAGCCGGTCTGTTCTGAATTAGGGAAAACTCTCTTCTCGGCCATCCCAGGAGGCGAGAGAGAAAATAGCCGAGGGCTTCATATGGACTTGGTGTGGCCTGTGGCAGATCGCTGGGACCGGCCAAGTCCTAGGCCTACACACTCTCACACACTCACTCTCTCACACACACACACACACACGCACTTGTGCTGAAAGCAGCAGAGATGTAAGGAGTGTTAGAGCGCAGCAATACCAGGACCACTTCCCTCTGATCCGCCGCAGTGCCACAGTAACGGTGCCGATGATGGATGATCTGGGACCAGGCGGACAGGCCCGGAGGAATTGTGCGCTGCGGCTTTCCAGCATAGATGTCTTGTTGTAACATAATCACAACCTGCGGAGGTAGGATGAGGGATTAGCAGTGACACAAAACGCTTTCCCTTTGTTTCCTGAAACTGGAGACGCAACGTTTGCAATAATTCAGCCTGGAGGTGGCGGGAGGTTAGCACCAGGGACAGAGGTTGTAGGAACAATTTAGGCCCTTAAAGTTAATCCGGCTTACGCTTGCTGGTTTTGTATGAACATCCTCCAGGTATATGCGGTTTCTGCACCTGATCCCTAAATCCTTTAAGGATATTAAGTTGATATTGAAGGTCTGGAAACGTGCGCCATCCCTCTGGATATGGCAGGAGGCTCCGCTGCCCGCACACAGCCTTTCTATGAAGAATGGGTCAATGTGGCATGTTGTAGTGGGTGTATGTTTTGAGTTGAGTGAGGAGTCTTTGGCCAGGACAAGTGTGAGTGATCCTCAAGTGTGGTTGTGTTTTTGATATATAGATTGTGAAATGTATATGTCACACAAGTGTGTGGGTGTGGTGGCAGCATCATGATCATATATTTGATGACATAACATACAAGAGTGGATAAGGTTTTTTTGGTATGTATGATTTCGCATGGTGTAGGTCATGGGTCTTCAACCTTTGGCCCTCCAGATGTTGTGAAACTACATGTTCCAACATGCATTGCCACATTTGTTCCTATAAGAGCATGCCAAAAAACCTCAGGGCATGCTGGGACATGTAGTTCCACAACATCTGGAGGGCCACAGGTTGAAGACCTGTGGTGTAGGTACTTAGGATTGACTGCACAAGGTGTACGTGAGTAGCATAATTAATGTTGTACCCCCTTTCTCATGCACACAGATTACCAGGAGCCACCCCAGGGAGTGAGAGGGGCTCTCATGAGCTTGAGAGAGGACCTGAGGCGGATGACGGCCCATGTGGAGGACCTCTGCGTCCTGCTGCTGGACCAGTGATAGGGGTCCTTTTTTTTTTTTATTTAATAATTTGAATTTTGGAATAAAAGTTTGCACTTGTTTAAGAAGTTGTCTGTGTGTTATTTTAGTCTTTAACATTAAAAGTATAAAAAGCTTTTAACACACAAACATGTGGATGTTTAGATATGTACACAGCAAAAGGGTAGATAAAATTTTTATCCCCATAGGGAATGTTAGGGTTAATGGATAGTGCTTGTAAGTGTTTAAGGATCAATTAGCTAAATAACAGATGACCAGGAGCAACAATCTGTTCTCAAAGTGGTTTGCTAATTGCATAAGTGTGTCATGTGATCTATGTGGGAACTCTGATAACAGTAGTCTTGTTGTATGCGGAAGTACACCGCATCTGTGCGTAGTGGCCGGTTCGCGTCCGTTCTGACGCGGGAAGGCCGTGCATACGCGGTCAGACCGTGCAGAATCGGAGTGTTTCCCCCGCACACGCATGGTTTATATGTCGTCCGTACACACGCCCTGTTCTTACAGAGTGAGTCCGTCCGAATGCGGAGGACACGTGGGCGTTTCTACGGACGATGGCCGCACGCTGCCGCACAGCGATGCGTGCGGCCCGCACCGAAAGAATTCGGGAATATCCGCACCGATCAGAATAAGGGCCAAAGTGACAATCAGGTTATGTTGTAACGACCAAAGCTCAGCTTCACAATGACCATGTCCCGGCTACTGGAGCAGGTAGGGCTCACATGGACCACGTCCCAGGTACAGGAGCAGGTATGACTCACAATGACCATGTCGCGGCTACTGGAGCAGGTAGGACTCACAATGACCATGTCCCGGCTACTGGAGCAAGTATGACTTACAATGACACATCCCAGGGAATCGAGCAAGAAGGTCCCACAATGACCAAATCCGAGGTACTGGAGCAGGTATGACTCACAATGACCATGTCCCGGCTACTGGAGCAGGTAGAACTCACATGGACCACGTCCCAGGTACTGGAGCAGGTATGACTTACAATTACCATGTCCCGGCTACTGGAGCAGGTAGAACTCACATGGACCACGTCCCAGGTACTGGAGCAGGTATGACTTACAATTACCATGTCCTGGCTACTGGAGCAGGTAGCACTCACAAGGACCATGTCCCAGGTACAGGAGCAGGTATGACTCACAAGGACCATGTCCCGGCTACTGGAGCAGGTAGGACTCACATGGACCACGTCCCAGGTACAGGAGCAAGTATGACTCACAATGACCATGTCCCGGCTACTGGAGCAGGTAGGACTCACATGGACCACATCCCAAGTACAGGAGCAAGTATGACTCACAATGACCATGTCCAGGCTACTGGAGCAGGTATAACTCACATGGACCACATCCCAGGTACAGGAGCAAGTATGACTCACAATGACCATGTCCCAGGTACTGGAGCAGCTAGGACTCACAAGGACCACATCCCAAGTACAGGAGCAAGTATGACTCACAATGACCATGTCCCGGCTACTGGAGCAGCTAGGACTCACATGGACCACGTCCCAGGTACAGGAGCAAGTATGACTCACAATGACCATGTCCCAGGTACTGGAGCAGCTAGGACTCACAAGGACCACATCCCAAGTACAGGAGCAAGTATGACTCACAATGACCATGTCCCGGCTACTGGAGCAGGTAGGACTCACATGGACCACGTCCCAGGTACAGGAGCAAGTATGAATCACAATGACCACGTCCCGGGGAATGGAGCAGGTAGGTCCCACAATGACCAAATCCGAGGTACTGGAGCAGGTAGCACTCACATGGACCACACCCCAGGTACAGGAGCAGGTAGCACTCACAAGGACCATGTCCCAGGTACTGGAGCAGGTAGGACGCACATGGACTATGTCTCAGGTACAGGAGCAGGTAAGACTTACAAGGACCACGTCCCAGGTATTGGAGCAGGTACGATGCACAAGGACCGTGTCCCAGGTACAGAAGCAGGTAAGACTCACAATGACTCTCTTTTTTGGGGGCACTCTTTGGCTGTGATTACATGTAGTAATCGGGATGTTTAACATGTCTGAGATATGTTAGAGGTGTGATGTCAGAATACAAGCTTGGGGATGATACAGAACGTTTTACCAGCTCCTTTGTTGGAGCCCTTGTGTGGGGACAGTGTCCTTAATTGGGATTAGGTTAGCAGTGAGGGTGCTAGTTACACATGGGGGGTGGGGTGGGTTGTTGCATCCCTGGGTATGGTTTGTTTTTAAAAATGAACTTTTATTGGTTCTCTTAAAATAAATGCTAGACAAATGTTTTCAGGCGTTCACACACAAACGTACAAACATGTATTAAATCACACTTATAAATGTGTGCCCTATGGGCACTAGGTCCTCCTGTATAGCCTCCGCAGGGATTCATAGCTGCAGGTTTGGAGAGCTGGGCCTCTCAGGCCTGCCCTTTAACAGTTGTAAATGACCTGCTGCTGCTCAGTTGTCCTTCGACACGTTGACACTGCGAGCATCGGAGGGCAGGTTTGGGCCGTATTGTGTACTTTCGGTCCCAACGTCTACAATTATGTGTCAGGTAGGTAGCTTCCTAATGCTAGGTCTTACAATCTGTTAAAAGCATCAGAAGACAAATTTGGACTCAATTTGGTGTTTGGGTCCAAGCATATACAGTTGTGAGTCAGGTCAATAGCTTCCTAATACTAGGTTTTACAATCTGTGGCTTGTTTGAAAGTCTGAACTCCTGGTGTTCCTGAAGTCAGAACCAGGTTATGTGCTACTTTGTAACAAGTGAGTTTCACACTTCAAACCTGATCATACAATGTATATAGTTAGTTTCAATTCCCTCGCAGAGATTGTGCCAGTGAGTACTGGTTATCTTTTCTAAACAAGAGGATATTTCATACAGGCCTTACATAGATATTCCCCAAGAAAGATGATATATTATTTCATAAATCAGGTATCTTCCACATTGTCGTGCACAAATTGCCCGACCAGTGTGAGGAAGAGAATAATATAATCAATGGTTTGCAATACTTCCAAAACAGTTTTTATATCAACATTTATATTTATACATTAATTTTCCATTAACCTGATAGACATATCTACAGCCAGACAGGCAGCCTTAATAAAGAGTCTTTTTTGAGCTAATCCTCAAGATCCGTTTTGTAATGATTGCTAACCAGGTGTCACAGTATTACATGTGCATGTGAATTCATAGTATTCATTCACAGTATTACATGTGCATGTTACTGCATGCCGCGTCCTCTGTGGTCTGAAGTAGCATCCACGGGGTATAAAAAAAGGAAAATGAACACCAAAACCACGTACTGGATGAACCGCAAATGTGTAATAATATTTGCAGCTCCTCCCCTGAACTGGGGTATTGGCCTATTCCCAGCCAATCGGGAGCGGAGCTGCACCAGAGACACTGAGGGGAGACAGGAGCACTGGGGGTAAGGATAGTGCAGGGGTAGGTACAGCAGCTCTCAGTGACCCTTTACCCACCGTATGTGGGAGCAGCCAGTGCCACTGAGGGGGAGACAGGAGCACTGGGGGTAAGGACAGTGCAGGGGGATATACAGCAGCTCTCAGTGACCCTGCACCCAGCGTATGGGGGAGCAGCCGGTGTCACTGAGGGGGAGACAGGAGCACTGGGGGTGAGGATAGTGCAGGGGGAGGCACAGCAGCTCTCAGTGACCCTGTACCCAGCATATGGGGGAGCAGCCAGTGTCACTGAGGGGGAGACAGGAACACTGGGGGTAAGGGAAGTACAGGGGGAGGCACAGCAGCTCTCAGTGACCCTGTACCCAGTGTATGGGGGAGCAGCCAGTGTCACTGAGGGAGAGACAGGAGCACTGGGGGTAAGGATAGTGCTGGGGGAGGTACAGCAGCTCTCAGTGACCCTGTACCCAGCGTATGGGGAGCAGCCAGTGTCACTGAGGGGGAGACCGGAGCACTGGGGGTAAGGATTGTGCAGGGGGAGGCACAGCAGCTCTCAGTGACCCTGTACCCAGCGTATGAGGGGGAGCAGCCAGTGTCACTGAGGGGGAGACAGGAGCACCGGGGGGTAAGGATAGTGCAGGGGGAGGCACAGCAGCTCTCAGTGACCCTGTACCCAGCGTATGGGGGGAGCAGCCAGTGTCACTGAGGGGGAGACAGGAGCACTGGGGGTAAGGGTAGTGCAGGGGGAGCCACAGCAGCTCTCAGTGACCTTGTACCCAGCGTATGGGGGAGCAGCCAGTGTCACTGAGGGGGAGACAGGAGCACTGAGGGGTAAGGATAGTGCAGGGGGAGGTACAGCAGCTCTCAGTGACCCTGAACCCAGTGTATGGGGGAGCAGCCAGTGTCACTGAGGGGGAGACAGGAGCACTGGGGGTAAGGATAGTGCAGGGGGAGGTACAGCAGCTCTCAGTGACCCTGTACCCAGCGTATGGGGGAGCAGCCAGTGTCACTGAGGGGGAGACAGGAGCACTGGGGGTAAGGATAGTGCAGGGGGAGGCACAGCAGCTCTCAGTGACCCTGTACCCAGCGTATGGGGGAGCAGCCAGTGTCACTGAGGGGGAGACAGGAGTACTGGGGGTAAGGATAGTGCAGGGGGAGGCACAGCAGCTCTCAGTGACCCTATACCCAGCGTATGGGGGAGCAGCCAGTGTCACTGAGGGGGAGACAGGAGCACTGGGGGGTAAGGATAGTGCAGGGGGAGGTACAGCAGCTCTCAGTGACCCTGTACCCAGCGTATGGGGGAGCAGCCAGTGTCACTGAGGGGAGACAGGAGCACTGGGGGTAAGGACAGTGCAGGGGGAGGTACAGCAGCTCTCAGTGACCCAGTGCCCAGCATATGGGGGAGCAGCCAGTGTCACTGAGGGGAGACAGGAGCACTGGGGGTAAAGATAGTGCAGGGGGGGGGGGGCACAGCAGCTCTCAGTGACCCTGCACCCAGCGTATGGGGGAGCAGCCAGTGTCACTGAGGGGGAGACAGGAGCACTGGGGGTAAGGATAGTGCAGGGGGAGGCACAGCAGCTCTCAGTGACCCTGTACCCAGCGTATGGGGAGCAGCCAGTGTTACTGAGGGGAGACAGGAGTACTGGGGGTAAGGATAGTGCAGAGGGAGGCACAGCACCTCAGTGACCCTGTACCCAGCGTATGGGGGAGCAGCCAGTGTCACTGAGGGGGAGACAGGAGCACTGGGGGTAAGGATAGTGCATAGGAGGCACAGCAGCTCTCAGTGACCCTGCACCCAGCATATGGGGGAGCAGCCAGTGTCACTGAGGGGAGACAGGAACACTGGTGGTAAGGATAGTGCAGGGGGAGGCACAGCACCTCTCAGTGACCCTGTACCCAGCGTATGGGGGAGCAGCCGGTGTCACTGAGGGGGAGACAGGAACACTGGTGGTAAGGATAGTGCAGGGGGAGGTACAGCAGCTCTCAGTGACCCTGTACCCAGTGTATGGGGGAGCAGCCAGTGTCACTGAGGGGAGACAGGAGCACTGGGGGTAAGGATAGTGCAGGGGGAGGCACAGCAGCTCTCAGTGACCCTGTACCCAGCGTATGGGGGAGCAGCCAGTGTCACTGAGGGGGAGACAGGAGCACTGGGGGTAAGGATAGTGCAGGGGGAGGCACAGCAGCTCTCAGTGACCCTGTACCCAGCGTATGGGGGAGCAGCCAGTGTCACTGAGGGGGAGACAGGAGTACTGGGGGTAAGGATAGTTCATAGGAGGCACAGCAACTCTCAGTGACCCTGTACCCTGCGTATGGGGGAGCAGCCAGTGTCACTGAGGGGGAGACAGGAGTACTGGGGGTAAGGATAGTTCATAGGAGGCACAGCTGCTCTCAGTGACCCTGTACCCAGCGTATGGGGGAGCAGCCAGTGTTACTGAGGGGGAGACAGGAGCACTGGGGGTAAGGATAGTGCAGGGGTAGGCACAGCAGCTCTCAGTGACCCTGTACCCAGCGTATGGGGAGCAGCCAGTGTCACTGAGGGGAGACAGGAGCACTGGGGGTAAGGATAGTGCAGGGGGAGGCACAGCAGCTCTCAGTGACCCTGTACCCAGCGTATGGGGGAGCAGCCAGTGTCACTGAGGGGGAGACAGGAGTACTGGGGGTAAGGATAGTTCATAGGAGGCACAGCAGCTCTCAGTGACCCTGTACCCAGTGTATGGGGGAGCAGCCAGTGTCACTGAGGGGGAGACAGGAGTACTGGGGGTAAGGATAGTGCAGGGGGAGGCACAGCAGCTCTCAGTGACCCTGTACCCAGCGTATGGGGAGCAGCCAGTGTCACTGAGGGGGAGACAGGAGTACTGGGGGTAAGGGTAGTGCAGGGGGAGGTACAGCAGCTCTCAGTGACCCTGTACCCAGTGTATGGGGGAGCAGCCAGTGTCACTGAGGGGAGACAGGAGCACTGGGGGTAAGGACAGTGCAGGGGGAGGTACAGCAGCTCTGTGACCCTGAACCCAGCATATGGGGGAGCAGCCAGTGTCACTGAGGGGAGACAGGAGCACTGGGGGTAAAGATAGTGCAGGGGGGGGGGGGGGCACAGCAGCTCTCAGTGACCCTGCACCCAGCGTATGGGGGAGCAGCCAGTGTCACTGAGGGAGAGACAGGAGCACTGGGGGTAAGGATAGTGCAGGGGGAGGCACAGCAGCTCTCAGTGACCCTGTACCCAGCGTATGGGGAGCAGCCAGTGTTACTGAGGGGAGACAGGAGTACTGGGGGTAAGGATAGTGCAGGGGGAGGCACAGCAGCTCTCAGTGACCCTGTACCCAGCGTATGGGGAGCAGCCAGTGTCACTGAGGGGGAGACAGGAGCACCGGGGGGTAAGGATAGTGCAGGGGGAGGCACAGCAGCTCTCAGTGACCCTGTACCCAGCGTATGGGGGAGCAGCCAGTGTCACTGAGGGGAGACAGGAGCACTGGGGGTAAGGATAGTGCAGGGGTAGGTACAGCAGCTCTCAGTGACCCTGTACCCAGTGTATGGGGGAGCAGCCAGTGTCACTGAGGGGGAGACAGGAGCACTGGGGGGTAAGGATAGTGCAGGGGGAGGCACAGCAGCTCTCAGTGACCCTGTACCTAGCGTATGGGGGAGCAGCCAGTGTCACTGAGGGGGAGACAGGAGCACCGGGGGGTAAGGATAGTGCAGGGGGAGGCACAGCAGCTCTCAGTGACCCTGTACCCAGTGTATGGGGGAGCAGCCAGTGTCACTGAGGGGGAGACAGGAGCACTGGGGGTAAGGATAGTGCAGGGGGAGGCACAGCAGCTCTCAGTGACCCTGTACTCAGCGTATGGGGGAGCAGCCAGTGTCACTGAGGGGGAGACAGGAGCACTGGGGGTAAGGGTAGTGCAGGGGGAGGCACAGCAGCTCTCAGTGACCCTGTACCCAGCGTATGGGGGAGCAGCCAGTGTCACTGAGGGGGAGACAGGAGCACTGGGGGTAAGGATAGTGCATAGGAGGCACAGCAGCTCTCAGTGACCCTGTACCCAGTGTATGGGGGAGCAGCCAGTGTCACTGAGGGGGAGACAGGAACACTGGGGGTAAGGATAGTGCAGGGGGAGGCACAGCAGCTCTCAGTGACCCTGTACCCAGCGTATGGGGGAGCAGCCAGTGTCACTGAGGGGGAGACAGGAGCACTGGGGGTAAGGATAGTGCAGGGCAGTGGCGGATTCAGGGGGGGGGCACCCGGGCACGTGCCCCCCCCTGTCATTTCATTTTGTAGCTGAGGACCAGGGCTTTCCAACGAGCCCACCCCCGTGTCTCTAGCCCCCCGGGAACCAGAGATATCGCCTGGCAAAGCTGTAACATTTTTTCCCCATAGGATAATATGGTACCCGTCAATTCCGACCCCCACCCTGTTCCGATGGCTGCCAGTTCCCCAACTGGCATCACAGAAGCTTGTGGTTGATCTCATTCAATTCCAAATCGCTGGGCCTTCAATATGATACCAGGCTGGTCTATATCAGTCAATCGGTTCCAGAGATATTATGTGTAAACCGATTTTTTATTTTTGAAATGTAATTTCATGGCTGTTCATGTTCTTTGAGGGCAGATTACTCTGGAGCCAAACGTTCCAGTTTCACTGGACCAAAATCATTCAAAGCCCACTCAAAAGTTCTTCAATATGATACTTGTCTCATGTAAATGGGTCAGTTGGTTCCGAATATATAGCCGGTTAAATGCAGGGACTAGGATGGTGTAAAAGGGGCCAACCTGGGAATGCATTTTCTGGTGTGAAAGGGGTATTATTTCAAATAGCTGGGACCTGCAGTGCTCTGAATACAGCCAGGCTCTGCCACTGTCAGTGGCTATCACTTCTGCCTGGCGGCGGCTGTCCCTCATTTACCGCGAGCATGTATTCCCCTTGGCAATGAGCATGTAATCCCACATGGCAACGAGCATGGAACCTCTGGCAATGAGCATGGAACCCTTGGCAATGAACATGTAGATAAGCAGCACTTATGTAGCATAATATTTAATAGGCATTATGGTGTTTGGCATAACACATAATGGACATAATGGCGTGTAACTTAACGTGTAATGGACATTATGGTGTAAATGTTTAATGCGCGCCTTTGGTGGACAATGTCCCTGTTTATGAAGCGTATTGTGAATTCTGTCTCAATCCATGTGGCATTATGTGAATTTTGGCTCAATCCATGTGGCATTATGTGAATTTTGGCTCATTCCATTTGGTATCATGTGTAAGGGGCAAGTATAATGGGGTCTAGTATTTTGTTGCATAATGTGTAGAAGTTGTATATGGTGTTGACACGCCCCCTGTTGAGTGGCAACAATCCCTTTTCCGGAGCATGCCTTCGGCGAGCACACAACTACATCCTTCACTTTTGTCACCATGGTGGGCCTGCGTACTTTAAATGCCAGGGCCTATTTTTAATCCCATTCCCACCCTCTCTCTGCCGATCTCTTAGCATGTACACTGGCACCACTAACACTGCCCCTCCCCCACCTAAACCCTCTTTTATCATGGTGCCCCCCCTGTCATTTTATCCTGGATCCGCCCCTGGTGCAGGGGGAGGTACAGCAGCTCCCAGTGACCCTGTACCCAGTGTATGGGGGAGCAGCCAGTGTCACTGAGGGGAGACAGGAGCACTGGGGTAAGGATAGTGCAGGGGGAGGCACAGCAGCTCTCAGTGACCCTGTACCCAGCGTATGGGGGAGCAGCCAGTGTCACTGAGGGGAGACAGGAGCACTGGGGGTAAGGATAGTGCAGGGGGAGGCACAGCAGCTCTCAGTGACCCTGTACCCAGCGTATGGGGGAGCAGCCAGTGTCACTGAGGGGGAGACAGGAGTACTGGGGGTAAGGATAGTGCAGGGGGAGGCACAGCAGCTCTCAGTGACCCTGTACCCAGCGTATGGGGGAGCAGCCAGTGTCACTGAGGGGGAGACAGGAGCACCGGGGGTAAGGATAGTGCAGGCGGAGGTACAGCAGCTCTCAGTGACCCTGTACCCAGCGTATGGGGGAGCAGCCAGTGTCACTGAGGGGAGACAGGAGCACTGGGGGTAAGGATAGTGCAGGGGGAGGTACAGCAGCTCTCAGTGACCCTGTACCCAGCGTATGGGGGAGCAGCCAGTGTCACTGAGGGGAGACAGGAGCACTGGGGGTAAGGGTAGTGCAGGGGGAGGCACAGCAGCTCTCAGTGACCCTGTACCCAGCGTATGGGGGAGCAGCCAGTGTTACTGAGGGGGAGACAGGAGTACTGGGGGTAAGGATAGTGCAGGGGGAGGTACAGCAGCTCTCAGTGACCCTGTACCCAGCGTATGGGGGAGCAGCCAGTGTCACTGAGGGGAGACAGGAGCACTGGGGGTAAGGATAGTGCAGGGGGAGGCACAGCAGCTCTCAGTGACCCTGTACCCAGCGTATGGGGGAGCAGCCAGTGTCACTGAGGGGAGACAGGAGCACTGGGGGTAAGGATAGTGCAGGGGGAGGCACAGCAGCTCTCAGTGACCCTGTACCTAGCGTATGGGGGAGCAGCCAGTGTCACTGAGGGGGAGACAGGAGTACTGGGGGTAAGGATAGTGCAGGGGGAGGTACAGCTGCTCTCAGTGACCCTGTACCCAGCGTATGGGGGAGCAGCCAGTGTCACTGAGGGGGAGACAGGAGCACTGGGGGTAAGGATAGTGCAGGGGGAGGTACAGCAGCTCTCAGTGACTCTGTACCCAGCGTATGGGGGAGCAGCCAGTGTCACTGAGGGGAGACAGGAGTACTGGGGGTAAGGATAGTGCAGGGGGAGGCACAGCAGCTCTCAGTGACCCTATACCCAGCGTATGGGGGAGCAGCCAGTGTCACTGAGGGGGAGACAGGAGTACTGGGGGTAAGGATAGTGCAGGGGGAGGTACAGCAGCTCTCAGTGACTCTGTACCCAGCGTATGGGGGAGCAGCCAGTGTCACTGAGGGGGAGACAGGAGCACTGGGGGTAAGGATAGTGCAAGGGGAGGCACAGCAGCTCTCAGTGACCCTGTACCCAGCGTATGGGGGAGCAGCCAGTGTCACTGAGGGGGGAGACAGGAGCACTGGGGGTAAGGATAGTGCAGGGGGAGACACAGCAGCTCTCAGTGACCCTGTACCCAGCGTATGGGGGAGCAGCCAGTGTCACTGAGGGGGTGACAGGAGCACTGGGGGTGAGGATAGTGCAGGGGGAGACACAGCAGCTCTCAATGACCCTGTACCCAGCGTATGGGGGAGCAGCCATTGTCACTGAGGGGGAGACAGGAGCACTGGGGGTAAGGATAGTGCTGGGGGAGGCACAGCAGCTCTCAGTGACCCTGTACCCAGCATATGGGGGAGCAGCCAGTGTCACTGAGGGGGAGACAGGAGCACTGGGGGTAAGGATAGTGCAGGGGGAGGTACAGCAGCTCTCAGTGACCCTGTACCCAGCGTATGGGGGAGCAGCCAGTGTCACTGAGGGGGAGACAGGAGTACTGGGGGTAAGGACAGTGCAGGGGGAGGCACAGCAGCTCTCAGTGACCCTGTACCCAGCATATGGGGGAGCAGCCAGTGTCACTGAGGGGAGACAGGAGCACTGGGGGTAAGGATAGTGCATAGGAGGCACAGCAGCTCTCAGTGACCCTGTACCCAGCGTATGGGGGAGCAGCCAGTGTCACTGAGGGGGAGACAGGAGCACTGGGGGTAAGGATAGTGCATAGGAGGTACAGCAGCTCTCAGTGACCCTGTACCCAGCGTATGGGGGAGCAGCCAGTGTCACTGAGGGGAGATCTGATCACCGGGGGTAAGGATAGTGCAGGGGGAGGCACAGCAGCTCTCAGTGACCCTGTACCCAGCGTATGGGGAGCAGCCAGTGTCACTGAGGGGAGACAGGAGCACTGGGGGTAAGCATAGTGCAGGGGGAGGTACAGCACCTCAGTGACCCTGTACCCAGCGTATGGGGGAGCAGCCAGTGTCACTGAGGGGAGATCTGATCACCGGGGGTAAGGATAGTGCAGGGGGAGGCACAGCAGCTCTCGGTGACCCTGTACCCAGCGTATGGGGAGCAGCCAGTGTCACTGAGGGGAGACAGGAGCACTGGGGGTAAGGATAGTGCAGGGGGAGGCACAGCAGCTCTCGGTGACCCTGTACCCAGCGTATGGGGAGCAGCCAGTGTCACTGAGGGGAGACAGGAGCACTGGGGGTAAGGATAGTGCAGGGGGAGGCACGGCATCTATCAGGGAAGTACATGTCATGGTGAAGCGGTGTATGAATGTGGCCCTCCCTAATTAATGCCCCATAATGCAGATAAACCGGTGTCTGTCCAGGACCTCTGTCACCCATTTCGGCATTACGTTGGGGCTCCGGTCTTCCAGCAGGTGGTGGATGATACATAGAACGTTCTGCAGGAGAGAGACATCCACAACGTGACAACGTATCATTCTCTGTACATTCGGAGTATGGTGTCGTGGGTGCGTTGCGGTACACAAGGGTCTGAGTGTCGCCAGCTGATGCGACATTGTATACTGACACATTACAATCTATAGGCCCCGTATACAGACTCGGAGATATCAGCCGGGGATTGTACACGATGTCCCTGTTTCAACCGCGGTGCATCAGGAAACCATTTGGAGAATTACTGCATTGCTCTTTGGAAGCCGTGATCATTATTATAATTACAACGAGATGTATACAATTCTTCTTGTCTGCGTTTCCATTTTATCTGAGCCAAGAAATCTCCAGCAGGTGATAGAGGCCCAGATTAGTAAATTGCTTCATGCTTTGTATGTGGCTTATGCCTCTCTTTGTTCAGTGCTTGTGTATGCTGTGAAGTAGTTGTGGCACTGTGCTCGGCGGCTGCGTTACGGGCTGCTCGCTGATTTATAGAAGGTGTAATGGGAGCAGAGTGCTCTGATTCATCGGCCAGATAGCGGGCGCGGATGCGTCCAGGATTTCCTGTGTACAGTGCGGCTCTGGATCCTGTTCCCCAGCCTCATACACACTACTGACGGCTTGTAGGGAGTTCAGAGACCTGACAAATGAGAACCACCCAACCGAGGGATCGTGTTCCTGATAAGACGAATAGATGCTGGTTGGAGATGTGATCGTCTCACAGCCATTGCTCTCCTCTTGTAGCTGTACATATGGAGCTGGGGAGAAGAGAAGCTGAGCAATCATTAATCACAATCTCCATAATGACATTAATTAGGAGGAAGAGATAACGGGGGTACCACGGGATGGAAGCGGTACATCTGTCAGAACAGACTTAGGTCTACAGTCATTAGGTCGACTGGCCCCAAGGTCGACAGGGTTAAAGGTCGACATGGGTCAAGGTTGACATGACATAAGGTCGACATGGGCCAAGGTCGACATGGGTTTAGGTCGACAGTCATTAGGTTGACATGAGTTTTTCACTGTTTTTTTACCCGAATGTCGACACAGTCGACATGGACACAGTTGGAGTTGAACCGCAGCCCCTCGCATAGCTCGCTTCGCTCGCGATGCTTCGGGCACTATTCTATTCTGCCACCACGCCCACCAAGTGGATGGTAGGGCATGAAATATCGCCTGTCGGCACATGTCGGCTCAAAAAACAGTGAAAAACCTAATGACTGTCGACCTTGACCCATGTCGGCCTTGACCCATGTCGGCCTTGACCCATGTCGACCTTAGGGCCAGTCGACCTACCGGGGTCGACCTAATGACTGTCGACCTAAGTCTGATCTGACAGATGGCCGTTTCCCCACGGGATGAGCTGGACCATCTGACACCTTCTCCAGGTGATGTTCCTCTACAGAGGTCAGGACCATCCCTCACTGCAGCCCAAAGCGGATACAGACCAGGGGTGCCTGTTACCCATTACAGCCCAGGACAGGTTTAGGAAGCAGGTTTCTGTGTGGTCCGAGCGCCCCCTATTATGAGGGGGACCAGTATCCAGCCCTCATCCGCCACACTTAAGGGGTGTGCACACAGAGCTAGTGAGTGGCGTTGGCTAGATGCACCAGCGATTTTGTCTATGGGGATTCTGACTCTACTAGAATGAACGTAGCGGGTTGGTACTGTATGTACAGTAATTGCAGATTGCCCTCCGCAGTGATCACCAACGATGGTGACTACACAGCCAGTGATATAGACATTTCCTTGCCTGGCATTTATACTAAACAATATTCACTTAAGCGGGTCCACACATCGCCATTGGGTGAATAATCGAAACGCTTTTCAATTTTTTCTAACCTTCTAAGCAGTGGCAGTTTTTACCTATGACCCCCCCCCCCCCACTGTCTCTGCCTAAAGTGAAGTCTGTGAGACTGCCAGTGACTTGCTATTGGAAGTCTGACCTGCCAGTCACTCAAGGCATCTCATCGGGACGTGTTCCCTCCCTCCGGGATGCATCTCTGTGCACAAATGCGTGGCAGCGCCCAAAACGGGTTCTGCGCATATCGCGGATCATACCGCATGCACCGGAACCCAGGAACCCCATCAAGCCTCCGGCGGCTGCTGCAAAGGCAGCTCACGGAGGCTTGGGCCAGTGCATGTATGTATGTATTAAGTTACTGCGCATGTGCGGGCCGCGTGCAGGGGACAGGGGTGTGCGCCTGCGCGGACTTCCGGGGACGGCGACGGTGGCTGGGGACGGCAACATAAGAGCCACCACTGCTTCTAAGCGATTTTGACCATGTGTGCACCCCTTTAGATCTGCAGGTGATACAGGACCTGGTTCCTGGCCTTTTATACAGAGGGCAGGATGCACTAAAGGAAAACCCTGTTATCAGGGGTATTACCACATTTTGGGATACAGGTAAACCTGCACTAATTTTTTGCTGCGGGGGTTATCACCAGCAAAAGCTGTTGATACCCCATAGAAGCCTATGGGCTTCTTACTGTGACCCCGCCGCCCCGCAGCGATGTACGCCGAAAACCCCCCTCACCTGAGTCTGGGCAGCACAGTGCTGCATACCTCCCAACAGTCCCGATTTTATCGGGACAGTCCCGATTGTCAGGGCCTGTCCCGCTGTCCCACCCGCGGGCGGCAGTGTCCCGCGGTGTGGGGGGGGGGCTGTTGGGAGTCCCTCCTGTTGGCTGCTAAGCAGCGGGGAATAAACGCTGTGCGCATGCGCACAGCGTCTATTCCCGCAGCCAGGGGGCTGGGGGCATGGCTAGAGGCTCACAGACCCTCTGGGTCATGCCCCCAATAGCGGCAAAATGGGGGCGTGGCCTCGCGGGGAGCCACAAGTATAGGCCACGCCCCCAAATTAGGTCACGCCCCCGAAAATTTCGACGTGCCTCCGGCGCGCAGCAGCAGCATCCCGCCTGCTGAAGTGCCAAGGTTGGGAGGTATGGTGCTGTGCTGCCCGAACCAGTGCCCTCCTCCTCCCTGCTCTGCACATCCCCCTTCCGGGTGCAGGGAGGCGGAGTCCCTCTGAGCAGCAGCAGCCCTGGGTGAGGGAGGATGGGAAACCGTCAGGGACCTGCTGCACATCGTCGGACGCATCACAAAGGGAAATCATTATCATATATGTTAGTGCATATGTGATAATTACCTCTGCGGTAACCAGCAATGTGTGTCGGAGAGGGGCTGCGGCTCTTAGTGCGCCCCACCCCAGGGCAGATGTGTAATAATAAGCGACAGAAGACTATAACATGGTGGAGTGACTGGGTGCCATCATCTTCATGCACCACGGAAGATATTGTGAGTGACTGGGTGCCATCATCTTCATGCACCACGGAAGATATTGTGAGTGACTGGGTGCAGGGCCGGCTCTACCACTAGGCAGCTTTAGGCAGCTGCCTAGGGCGCCAGGATCTGGGGGGGCACCACCAAGTCTACAAATCAAAAAAATCAAGGATGTCTATGAGGATCCTTGTTGTACTTAATGCAGGTGGCGGCTGTGGAACTTCTATGACATCTATACTTTCCCTTGAGTCATACTTCCTGTATTGCTGCCCCCTCCTCCTTGTACTCTGTTATAGGTGGCAGGGAAAGCAGGGGACTTGGCCACCTTCCCGGGGGGGGGGGGGGGGGCTGAGAAGCCTTACACCGGCCCTGACTGGGTGCCACCAGCCTCAGTGGAGAACAGGGGATCAGCAAAATGCAGCTCATGGTGGTATGAAGTCAGGCTTTAAACACCAGCCAATGTCTTGGTCCCAGCTTGATACCAGCTGTCCATACTGACAATGCCAGGAGATGACCCCCTTCTACCTCACCAAGCTGCCCCCATCAGCACCAAAGGTCTACAGAGTGGAGCAAGCCCCGGGCAAGGAATTGTCCATTGCTGGCCCCCAATGGTTTTGGTCTTCTTGAAAATTCCCACAAGAGAGGTTGCACTGTAGGCTCCCAGCAGTTGTGTAATCCCATAGACGCCAGGAAGTTTCCTGTTGTTTCCCAAATGATGCATTGTATAAGTAAGGAGCCCAATCAGATGGCGGCCATGTGTTTACCAGGGAAAAGCTGGGATACATTACACGCCGGGTGTCCGGCCGCTACATCTACATAGCTCCTTGTAAAGAGAGGCCCCCTAGTGGTGGCAACATTCCCCCTGGGCATTGATGTCCACCCACAGATGCCCAAGTGTTCATCTCTATCTGCATAATGACGCCAGGACCACCCACCGAGTGAGCCAGCTCGCCCCAAATCTGCATCATGACCCTAAATACTACTCTGGCTGCATTTCTGTTCAGTAAATGTCTTACTTCTATACTTGGAACAGTACGCGAGCGTCACATCACGTTATTCTACTGGTATCAGGGTCACTGCCATCTCTGCGTACACGTCGGAGAACTCGTGTAACCTGGTGCAGGTGAAAAAGTTGCTGTGATCCATCAGATTGTATCGGTTTTCTCTCTAATGCAGTGGACTGTGCACTCATTTTCCATATTTACCCATGTACAGTATATTGTGCATAATTTAACACATACTTTGGTGATTTTGGAACTCCCAGCCCCCTGGAAAAGGCCTGCCAACACCTGTCGGTCCCACCCCAATCAGGATCCGCAGTGGTGGCTCCTGATTGGCTGCCGGACCACAAGGTCCGATTGGCTCGCAAGATTTGTATTAGCCAGGGACCTGCTGACAGCCAGGCTGACCACCGCTGTCTGCACGTCTGTCATCAGCCGCTGTGAAAGAATTTAACTCCCCCTTGGCAATGAGCATTTCCCTCCTCATGGCAATGAGCATTTCCCTCCCCGTAGCAATGAGCATGTAATCCCTCATAGCAACAAGCATTTTACATCCCCATTGGAAAGAGCTTTTAACTCCCCATGGCACGAGCATGATGTCCCTAGGATTGAGCATGAAGCCCCTGGCCACGAGCATGTAACCCCTGGCATTGAGCAAAAAACAATTAGCAATGAGCATGTAGGTAAGTGGTACTTATGTGGCATAATGCATAATAGCCATTCATTGTGGTATAATATGTAATAGGCATTAAGGTGTGTGGCATAATGTGTAATGGACATGTCAGTGTGTGGCATAATGTGTAATGGGCATCTCAGTGTGTGGCACAATGTGAAAGTGGCATTACGGTGTACAAAATCAAGAATAGTATTGAAGCAAAGGTTAAAAAAAACGGTACTTGTGAGTTATCTGGGCGCCCGATTTTGGTACGATATCGCATGCGATATCGCATGCGATTTGCGATTTGCATGCGATTTAGCATGCGATTTGCATAAGATTTGCTATTCATTTCATTACCCCACTATCCCCAAAGTGTGTCTATCAACGTGAACCCGAAGCGTGGCGAGCGCAGCGAGCCCGCGAGGGGCGGCGGTACGCGTCCACCGACCTTTTCATGCCCTACTATCCACTAGGGCGTGGAGTGAGAATAGAATAGTGTGGCGAGCGCAGCGAGCCACCGAGCCCGAAGCGTGGCGAGCGCAGCGAGCCCCGCGAGGGGACGCGGACACCTGTGAAGCCCGCAAGGGCACGCGGATACCTGTGAAGGTGTCCGCGTCCCCTCGCGGGGCTCGCTGCGCTCGCCACGCTTCGGGCTCGGTGGCTCGCTGCGCTCGCCACACTATTCTATTCTCACTCCACGCCCTAGTGGATAGTAGGGCATGAAAAGGTCGGAGGACGCGTACCGCCGCCCCTCGCGGGCTCGCTGCGCTCGCCACGCTTCGGGTTCACGTTGATAGACACACTTTGGGGATAGTGGGGTAATGAAATGAATAGCAAATCTTATGCAAATCGCATGCGATATCGCATGCAAATCGCAAGTACCCAAAATCGGGCGCCCAGATAACTCACAAGTACCAAAAAAACAGTATAAGGTGGGTCAAGGGGTGGGCCACTGTCCGGAAATTTCTCAACACAAGGTGGTAACCCTATTCCACGCCCCTTTACCGCACACCTAACTTGATGCAGTGCCCCCTATTGTGCTGCCAGGCAGTTGGCAAGTGTGATCTCCCAACATGCGGAACTGGGATTTCCAGTTGTGCTGATCCTGTGAAACAAACAAGCCTAGTTAGGTTTCAATGTGGTTTTTAAATGGAACAGGTGCTGGGGGAGGATGTGTCAGGATTTAGCAGCTGTGGTGCTGGAATCTGCCAGAAGCTGGGTGTGTTTGCCAGCAGTAGGAGCTGGCTATGCCAGCGGTGCCCAGGCAGCTGGTATTCTGAGGGTGCTGGTAGGTCTGTGGTATATCCTGTAGCTGCAGATATCGACATTGCAGGTGTTGTCGACATTGACACCAAAAAACCTGAACCACTCATGTTGGCCTTTTTACGTGTTGAACTTTTGTTTGTGTCATCCTTTTGTCACTGTCCTCCCAGTGCATATAGACATTTAAAAAATGTCGACCTTCTGTACTGCATGTTGAGCTGTTGGTTTCAACCTTTTTGTTGTTATTTGTTGTCTGTGAGCTGTACCGCACCCCTATCCCAAATATACAACTTCCGGAATCATAGGTGATATGGTTCCGTCCGATGATTGTAAGTAGTTGTTACCAGCCCTTTGGGGACTGTGTGATGTTACCTAGGAGACTGCAGCTGCCTTCCAATGACTGTGTGATGTTACCTAGGAGACTGCAGCTGCCTTCCAATGACTGTGTGATGTTACCTAGGAGACTGCAGCTAACTCCCAATGACTGTGTGATGTTACCTAGGAGACTGCAGCTGCCTTCCAATGACTGTGTGATGTTACCTAGGAGACTGCAGCTAACTCCCAATGACTGTGTGATGTTACCTAGGAGACTGCAGCTGCCTTCCAATGACTGTGTGATGTTACTAGGAGACTGCAGCTAATTCCCAATGACTGTGTGATGTTACTAGGAGACTGCAGCTAACTCCCAATGACTGTGTGATGTTACCTAGGAGACTGCAGCTGCCTTCCAATGACTGTGTGATGTTACTAGGAGACTGCAGCTAACTCCCAATGACTGTGTGATGTTACCTAGGAGACTGCAGCTAAATCCCAATGACTGTGTGATGTTACCTAGGAGACTGCGGCTGCCTTCCAATGACTGTGTGATGTTACCTAGGAGACTGCAGCTAACTTGCAATGACTGTGTGATGTTAACTAGGAGACTGCAGCTAACTCCCAATGACTGTGTGATGTTACCTAGGAGACTGCGGCTGCCTTCCAATGACTGTGTGATGTCATGTACAGTAGGAGACTGCGGCTGCCTTCCAATGACTGTGTGATGTTACCTAGGAGACTGCAGCTAATTCCCAATGACTGTGTGATGTTACCTAGGAGACTGCAGCTAACTTCCAATGACTGTGTGATGTTACCTAGGAGACTGCAGCTAACTTCCAATGACTGTGTGATGTTACCTAGGAGACTGCATGACTGTGTGATTATAGAGCAGCTTTTCCCTATCTGTGTGAGCGCTGAGGGAATAAAGGGGCTTTATGCCCTAAATCACAGGTCTTCAACCTGTGGCCCTCCAGATGTTGTGGAACTACATGTCCCAGCATGCCCTGACAGTTTGGACATGCTCTTATAGGAAAAAATGTGGCAATGCATGCTGGAACATGTAGTTTCACAACATCTGGAGGGCCACAGGTTGAAGACCCATGCGCCTAAATCTTGTACATTTGCGGTACTCTACGCACTAACAAACGCTGCTGCCTGCACTGCTGTGCCAGATCACATGACTTGTCACCATTGACCTGAACGGGTAATAGGTAACTAACCAAAAAGTTGAAAATGTCAAAAAAATATATATATGTTCCTAAACTAAGCTTTAACAAAACATAAAACATGTTATTTTTAAATGATGTTGGGGATAATGGAACGGACATTGGGTAGGAACAAGTACCAAAGCAATGCTTGCTAACCAGGCTGCCCTGCGATACTGTACTGTACATCACTGGCTTCTCACCCCTTGGTAAATCTGGCCTGTCTCTCTCTTACCTGGAGCTGCCGGACCTAAGGGCCTTACACAGGGACTTATCTAATGCATCATTTCTCAGCGGACAGTCGTAGGGTTAACACAGAATAGCAGGCAAGCCGTCTGTCGCCCAATCACACGCTGGTATATCCCACACACGGCCAATTAAATAATCCCTTGCATGACAAAGCTCTTGTAGTTCATTTTATTGGAAAGGATTTATTTGGGTTATTATGTGTTATTGTGGGTAATCCTTCCCTTCCTGCAGGACAATCCGAGTGTCGAACCTCCAACAACAGCTGCAGCCGCTTAGCAGCCCAGCTCCTGACCACAAGTGCAGGAACACAGCCAGAGTGTGTGTGTGTGTGTGTGTGTGTGTGGGGGGGGGTCATCATCAGGGGGCAGGTGGGGGTATCCTGTGATCAGAGTCCCCATCAGGGGGCAAGTGGCCATATATCTGCAATCAGAGTCACCATCAGGGGGCAGGTGGCCATATCGCTGCAATCAGAGTCACCATCAGGGGGCAGGTGGCCGTATCTCTGCGATCCGAGTCATCATCAGGGGGCAGGTGGCCGTATCTCTGTAATCAGAGTCCCCATCAGGGGGCAAGTGGCCATATATCTGCAATCAGAGTCACCATCAGGGGGCAGGTGGCCGTATCTCTGTGATCAGAGTCACCATCAGGGGGCAGGTGGCCGTATCTCTGCAATCAGAGTCATCATCAGGGGGCAGGTGGCCGTATCTCTGCAATCAGAGTCATCATCAGGGGGCAGGTGGCCGTATCTCTGCAATCAGAGTCACCATCAGGGGGCAGGTGGCCGTATCTCTGCAATCAGAGTCACCATCAGGGGGCAGGTGGCCGTATCTCTGCAATCAGAGTCACCATCAGGGGGCAGGTGGCCGTATCTCTGCAATCAGAGTCACCATCAGGGGGCAGGTGGCCGTATCTCTGCAATCAGAGTCACCATCAGGGGGCAGGTGGCCGTATCTCTGCAATCAGAGTCACCATCAGGGGGCAGGTGGCCGTATCTCTGTGATCAGAGTCACCATCAGGGGGCAGGTGGCCGTATCTCTGCAATCAGAGTCATCATCAGGGGGCAGGTGGCCATATCTCTGCGATCAGAGTCATCATCAGGGGGCAGGTGGCTGTATATCTGCAATCAGAGTCATCATCAGGGGGCAGGTGTGGGTATCTCTGCAGAGTCACCATCAGGGGGCAGGTGGCCGTATCTCTGCAATCAGAGTCACCATCAGGGGGCAAGTGGCCATATATCTGCAATCAGAGTCATCATCAGGGGGCAGGTGGCCGTATCTCTGCAATCAGAGTCATCATCAGGGGGCAGGTGGCCGTATCTCTGCGATCAGAGTCATCATCAGGGGGCAGGTGGACGAATATCTGCGCTGCTGATTTTGAAAAGACTTGCCGGATGCTGATTGGCTGAGAGAATTCAGCCAATCAGCGTCCGGCAAGTCTTTTCAAAATCTGCTTCCCGTCCGGCAAATAGCGTAGCTTGCTTCAAACTGCCGCTACGCCCGTCCCTGGACCCCCGCTGCCCATCCCCGAACCCCCGCTGGCCGGACCTGACAGCACACCCCCCCATCCTTGACCCCCTATCCCCCCCCCCCTAGTTACACCCCTGATCAGAATCACCATCAGGGGGCAAGTGGCCATATCTCTGCAATCAGAGTCACCATCAAGGGGCAAGTGGCCATATCTCTGTGATCAGAGTTACCGTCAGGGGGAAAGTGGCCATATCTCTGTGATCAGAGTCACCGTCAGGGGGCAAGTGGCCATATCTCTGTGATCAGAGTTACCGTCAGGGGGCAAGTGGCCATATCTCTGTGATCAGAGTCACAGTCAGGGGGCAAGTGGCCATATCTCTGTGATCAGAGTCACCGTCAGGGGCAAGTGGCCACCATATTTCTGCAAACAGAGTCACCATCAGGGGTCAGGTGGCCGTATCTCTGTGATCAGAGTTACCGTCAGGGGGCAAGTGACCATATCTATGTGATCAAAGTCACCATCAGGAGGCAAGTGGCCATATCACTGTGACTAGAGTGACCATCAGGGGGCAAGTGGCCACATCTCTGTGATCAGAGTCACCATCAGGAGGCAAGTGGCCATATCTCTGTGATCAGAGTGACCATCAGGAGGCAAGTGGCCATATCTCTGTGATCAGAGTCACCATCAGGGGGCAAGTGGCCATATCTCTGTGATCAGAGTCACCATCAGGAGGCAAGTGGCCACATCTCTGTGATCAGAGTCACCATAAGGAGGCAAGTGGCCATATCACTGTGATCAGAGTCACCATCAGGGGGCAAGTGGCCACATCTCTGTGATCAGAGTCACCATCAGGGGACAAGTGGCCACATCTCTGTGATCAGAGTCACCATCAGGGGGCAAGTGGCCAAATCTCTGTGATCAGAGTCACCATCAGAAGGCAAGTGTCCACATCTCTGTGATCAGAGTCACCATCAGAAGGCAAGTGGCCCTATCACTGTGATCAGAGTCACCATCAGGAGGCAAGTGGGCAAATCTCTGTGATCAGAGTCACCATCAGGGGACAAGTGGCCACATCTCTGTGATCAGAGTCACCATCAGGGGGCAAGTGGCCAAATCTCTGTGATCAGAGTCACCATCAGAAGGCAAGTGTCCACATCTCTGTGATCAGAGTCACCATCAGAAGGCAAGTGGCCCTATCACTGTGATCAGAGTCACCATCAGGAGGCAAGTGGGCAAATCTCTGTGATCAGAGTCACCATCAGGGGACAAGTGGCCAAATCTCTGTGATCAGAGTCACCATCAGAAGGCAAGTGTCCACATCTCTGTGATCAGAGTCACCATCAGGAGGCAAGTGGCCCTATCACTGTGATCAGAGTCACCATCAGGAGGCAAGTGGGCAAATCTCTGTGATCAGAGTCACCATCAGGGGACAAGTGGCCACATCTCTGTGATCAGAGTCACCGTCAGGGGGCAAGTGGCCACATCTCTGTGATCAGAGTCACCGTCAGGGGACAAGTGGCCATATTACTGTGATCAGAGTCACCATCACGGGACAAGTGGCCATATCTATGTGATCAGAGTCACCATCAGGGGACAAGTGGCCATATCACTGTGATCAGAGTCACCATCAGGGGACAAGTGGCCATATCACTGTGATCAGAGTCACCGTCAGGGTGCAGGTGGGGGTAGACTGTGAGGGACCAGGAAAACTCAATAATCCCAAACTCCTAATTCTTTCAATTAGTAGATGCAATTCCCAGCCAGAATGATGGAGGTCTGCATGGCGGATTGATGTCCTCCATGTCCCTTTCACTGAGGTCCCTCCAATGAAGGTGGCCCATAATAGTGCGCTCGGCACACTATTATATTCTCCCTCCAGGCCCTAGTGGATGGAAGGGGATGGAATACGGCCTGTTTTGGAAAAAAAGTTAAAAACTCATTTTGACCTTTTGCTGTCAACCTAAGCCCTGTTGACCTAACGACCATACCCCCCCCCCAACCATCAGATACCCCTCCTGTAAGAACATTTACCTCTGTCCCCTCACCCCACGTGTCTCTGTCCCCCTCCATGTGTGTCCATGTCCCCCTCCATGTGTGTCCCTGTCTTCCTCCATGTGTGTCCCTGTCTTCCTCCATGTGTGTCCCTGTCCCCTTCATGTGTGTCTCTGTCCCCCCTCCATGTGTGTCTCTGTCCCCCTCCATGTGTTTCTGTCCCCCTCCATGTGTGTCTCTGTCCCCCTCCATGTGTGTCTCTGCCCTTGCTCACCACTTGTGTCTCTGTCCCTTCTCCCCACATGTGCCTCTGTCCCCTATTCCCACATGTGCCTCTGTCCCTTCTCCCCACATGTGCCTCTGTCCCCTATTCCCACATGTGCCTCTGGCCTCTCTCCCCACATGTGCCTCTGCCCTCTCTCCCCACATGTGCCTCTGCCCTCCCCACATGTGCCTCTGTCCCCTCTCCCCACGTGTCTCTGTCCCCCTCCATGTGTGTGTCTCTGTCCCCCTCCATGTGTGCCTCTGCCCTCTCTCCCCACTTGTGCCTCTGTCCCCCTCCATGTGTGTCTCTGTCCCCCTCCATGTGTGTCCCTGTCCCCCCTCCATGTGTGTCCCTGTCCCCCTCCATGTGTGTCCCTGTCCCCCTCCATGTGTGTCCCTGTCCCTCTTCATGTGTGTCTCTGTCCCCCTCCATGTGTGTCTCTGCCCTCTCTCACCACTTTTGCCTCTGTCCCTCTCCATGTGTGTCTCTGTCCCCCTCCATGTGTGTCTCTGCCCTCTCTCACCACTTTTGCCTCTGTCCCCCTCCATGTGTGTCTCTGTCCCTCTCCATGTGTGTCTCTGTCCCCCTCCGTGTGTGCCTCTGTCCCCTCTCCCCATGTGTTTCTGTGCCCCCCTCCATGTGTGCCTCTGCCCTCTCTCACCACATGTGCCTCTGTCCCCTATTCCCACATGTGCCTCTGCCCTCTCTCACCACTTGTGCCACTGTCCCTTCTCCCCACATGTGCCTCTGTCCCCTATTCCCACATGTGCCTCTGCCATCTCTCCCCACATGTGCCTCTGCCCTCTCTCCCCACATGTGCCTCTGCCCTCTCTCCCCACATGTGCCTCTGTCCCCCTCCATGTGTGTCTCTGTCCCTCTCCAAGTGTGTCTCTGTCCCCCTCCATGTGTGTCTCTGTCCCCCTCCATGTGTGTCCCTGTCCCCCTCCATGTGTGTCTCTGTCCCCCTCCATGTGTGTCTCTGTCCCCCTCCATGTGTGTATCTGCCCTCTCTCACCACTTGTGCCTCTGTCCCCTCTCCCAACATGTGCCTCTGTCCCCTATTCCCACATGTGCCTCTGCCCTCTCTCCCCACATGTGCCTCTGCCCTCTCTCCCCACATGTGCCTCGGCCCTATCTCCCCAAATGTGTCTCTGTCCCCCTCCATGTGTGTCCATGTCCCCCTCCATGTGTGTCCCTGTCTTCCTCCATGTGTGTCCCTGTCTTCCTCCATGTGTGTCCCTGTCCCCTTCATGTGTGTCTCTGTCCCCCCTCCATGTGTGTCTCTGTCCCCCGCCATGTGTGTTTCTGTCCCCCTCCATGTGTGTCTTTGTCCCCCTCCATGTGTGTCTCTGCCCTTTCTCACCACTTGTGCCTCTGTCCCTTCTCCCCACATGTGCCTCTGTCCCCTATTCCCACATGTGCCTCTGTCCCCTATTCCCACATGTGCCTCTGGCCTCTCTCCCCACATGTGCCTCTGCCCTCTCTCCCCACATGTGCCTCTGCCCTCCCCACATGTGCCTCTGTCCCCTCTCCCCACGTGTCTCTGTCCCCCTCCATGTGTGTGTCTCTGTCCCCCTCCATGTGTGCCTCTGCCCTCTCTCCCCACTTGTGACTCTGTCCCCCTCCATGTGTGTCTCTGTCCCCCTCCATGTGTGTCCCTGTCCCCCCTCCATGTGTGTCCCTGTCCCCCTCCATGTGTGTCTCTGTCCCCCTCCATGTGTGTCTCTGCCCTCTCTCACCACTTTTGCCTCTGTCCCCCTCCATGTGTGTCTCTGTCCCTCTCCATGTGTGTCTCTGTCCCCCTCCGTGTGTGCCTCTGTCCCCTCTCCCCATGTGTGTCTCTGTCCCCCTATGTGTGTCTCTGCCCTCTCTCACCACTTGTGCCTCTGTCCCCTCTCCCAACATGTGCCTCTGTCCCCTATTCCCACATGTGCCTCTGCCATCTCTCCCCACATGTGCCTCTGCCCTCTCTCCCCACATGTGCCTCTGCCCTCTCTCCCCACATGTGCCTCTGTCCCTCTCCAAGTGTGTCTCTGTCCCCCTCCATGTGTGTCTCTGTCCCCCTCCATGTGTGTCTATGTCCCCCTCCATGTGTGTCCCTGTCCCCCTCCATGTGTGTCCCTGTCCCCCTCCATGTGTGTCCCTGTCCCCCTCCATGTGTGTCTCTGTCCCCCTCCATGTGTGTCTCTGTCCCCCTTCATGTGTGTCCCTGTCCCCCTCCATGTGTGTCCCTGTCCCCCTCCATGTGTGTCCCTGTCCCCCTCCATGTGTGTCTCTGTCCCCCTCCATGTGTGTCTCTATCCCTCTCCAAGTGTGTCTCTGTCCCCCTCCATGTGTGTCTCTGTCCCCCTCCATGTGTGTCCCTGTCCCCCTCCATGTGTGTCCCTGTCCCCCTCCATGTGTGTCCCTGTCCCCCTCCATGTGTGTCCCTGTCCCCCTCCATGTGTGTCTCTGTCCCCCTCCATGTGTGTCTCTGTCCCCCTCCATGTGTGTCCCTGTCCCCCTCCATGTGTGTCCCTGTCCCCCTCCATGTGTGTCTCTGTCCCCCTCCATGTGTGTCTCTGTCCCCCTCCATGTGTGTCTCTGTCCCCCTCCATGTGTGTCTCTGTCCCCCTCCATGTGTGTCCCTGTCCCCCTCCATGTGTGTCCCTGTCCCCCTCCATGTGTGTCCCTGTCCCCCTCCATGTGTGTCTCTGTCCCCCTCCATGTGTGTCTCTGTCCCCCTCCATGTGTGTCTCTGTCCCCCTCCATGTGTGTCTCTGCCCTCTCTCACCACTTTTGCCTCTGTCCCCCTCCATGTGTGTCTCTGTCCCTCTCCATGTGTGTCTCTGTCCCCCTCCATGTGTGCCTCTGCCCTCTCTCACCACATGTGCCTCTGTCCCTTCTCCCCACATGTGCCTCTGTCCCCTATTCCCACATGTGCCTCTGCCATCTCTCCCCACATGTGCCTCTGCCCTCTCTCCCCACATGTGCCTCTGTCCCTCTCCAAGTGTGTCTCTGTCCCCCTCCATGTGTGTCCCTGTCCCCCTCCATGTGTGTCCCTGTCCCCCTCCATGTGTGTCCCTGTCCCCCTCCATGTGTGTCTCTGCCCTCTCTCACCACTTTTGCCTCTGTCCCTCTCCATGTGTGTCTCTGTCCCCCTCCATGTGTGTCTCTGCCCTCTCTCACCACTTTTGCCTCTGTCCCCCTCCATGTGTGTCTCTGTCCCTCTCCATGTGTGTCTCTGTCCCCCTCCGTGTGTGCCTCTGTCCCCTCTCCCCATGTGTTTCTCTGTCCCCCTCCATGTGTGCCTCTGCCCTCCCTCACCACATGTGCCTCTGTCCCTTCTCCCCACATGTGCCTCTGTCCCCTATTCCCACATGTGCCTCTGCCATCTCTCCCCACATGTGCCTCTGCCCTCTCTCCCCACATGTGCCTCTGCCCTCTCTCCCCACATGTGCCTCTGTCCCTCTCCAAGTGTGTCTCTGTCCCCCTCCATGTGTGTCTCTGTCCCCCTCCATGTGTGTCTATGTCCCCCTCCATGTGTGTCCCTGTCCCCCTCCATGTGTGTCCCTGTCCCCCTCCATGTGTGTCCCTGTCCCCCTCCATGTGTGTCTCTGTCCCCCTCCATGTGTGTCTCTGTCCCCCTCCATGTGTGTCCCTGTCCCCCTCCATGTGTGTCCCTGTCCCCCTCCATGTGTGTCTCTGTCCCCCTCCATGTGTGTCTCTGTCCCTCTCCAAGTATGTCTCTGTCCCCCTCCATGTGTGTCTCTGTCCCCCTCCATGTGTGTCCCTGTCCCCCTCCATGTGTGTCCCTGTCCCCCTCCATGTGTGTCCCTGTCCCCCTCCATGTGTGTCTCTGTCCCCCTCCATGTGTGTCTCTGTCCCCCTCCATGTGTGTCCCTGTCCCCCTCCATGTGTGTCCCTGTCCCCCTCCATGTGTGTCCCTGTCCCCCTCCATGTGTGTCTCTGTCCCCCTCCATGTGTGTCTCTGTCCCCCTCCATGTGTGTCTCTGTCCCCCTCCATGTGTGTCTCTGTCCCCCTCCATGTGTGTCTCTGTCCCCCTCCATGTGTGTCCCTGTCCCCCTCCATGTGTGTTCCTGTCCCCCTCCATGTGTGTCTCTGTCCCCCTCCATGTGTGTCTCTGTCCCCCTCCATGTGTGTCCCTGTCCCCCTCCATGTGTGTCCCTGTCCCCCTCCATGTGTGTCCCTGTCCCCCTCCATGTGTGTCTCTGTCCCCCTCCATGTGTGTCTCTGTCCTCCTCCATGTGTGTCTCTGTCCCCCTCCATGTGTGTCTCTGCCCTCTCTCACCACTTTTGCCTCTGTCCCCCTCCATGTGTGTCTCTGTCCCTCTCCATGTGTGTCTCTGTCCCCCTCCGTGTGTGCCTCTGTCCCCTCTCCCCATGGGTTTCTCTGTCCCCCTTCATGTGTGCCTCTGCCCTCTCTCACCACATGTGCCTCTGTCCCTTCTCCCCACATGTGCCTCTGTCCCCTATTCCCACATGTGCCTCTGCCATCTCTCCCCACATGTGCCTCTGCCCTCTCTCCCCACATGTGCCTCTGTCCCTCTCCAAGTGTGTCTCTGTCCCCCTCCATGTGTGTCCCTGTCCCCCTCCATGTGTGTCCCTGTCCCCCTCCATGTGTGTCCCTGTCCCCCTCCATGTGTGTCCCTGTCCCCCTCCATGTGTGTCTCTGTCCCCCTCCATGTGTGTCTCTGTCCCCCTCCATGTGTGTCTCTGTCCCCCTCCATGTGTGTCTCTGTCCCCCTCCATGTGTGTCTCTGTCCCCCTCCATGTGTGTATCTGCCCTCTCTCACCACTTGTGCCTCTATCCCCTCTACCAACATGTGCCTCTGTCCCCTATTCCCATATGTGCCTCTGCCCTCTCTCCCCACATGTGCCTCTGCCCTCTCTCCCCACATGTGCCTCGGCCCTATCTCCCCAAATGTGTCTCTGTACCCCTTCATATGTGCCTCTGTCCTCTCTCCCCTCATGTGCCTCTGTCTCCTCCATGTGTGCCTCTGTCCCTCTCCATGTGTGTCTCTGTCCACTCTCCTCACATGTGCCTCTTACCTCTTTCCCCACATATGCCTCTGTCCCCCTTCATGTGTGCCTTTGTCCCCTCTCCCCACATGTGCCTCTGTCCCTGGAAACATTGTAAACCAGAAAAGAAACATGAACCAAGTCAGGTTTGTGACACTTACCCAAGATCACAGAGCCTGGAAGGAGCCGCAATATCCCATGTCAAAGAGCCTGGAAGATGCCTCGTTATCTCAGGTCACAAAGCCTGGAGAGCCAGAAAGAAGCCCCATTATCCCAGGTCTGGGACCCAGAAAGATGCCCCATTATTCCAGGTCTGAGAGCCAGAAAGATGCCCCATTATCCCAGGTCTGGGAGCCAGAAAGATGCCCCATTATCCCAGGTCGGGGAGTCAGAAAGATGCCCCATTATCCCAGGTCTGAGAGACAGAAAGATGCCCCATTATCCCAGGTCTGGGACCCAGAAAGATGCCCCATTATTCCAGGTCTGAGAGCCAGAAAGATGCCCCATTATCCCAGGTCTGGGAGCCAGAAAGATGCCACCATATCCTGGATGGGGGAGCCAGGAAGATGCTCTATTATACCAGGTGGGGGATCCCTGCATAAACGGCGAAGCTGCTGGTTAGACGGGGTCCGCACATCCCATGTACAACATCCACTAAATCAATACGGAAACACCTGAGAGACCCTCTCACAGGTTGTCAGCCGTTCATACTGCACCGGGACTCCATCTGCTTCCATTTCCCGGCAGGCCCGAGTCTCTCCCAGCCACTCGCAGGCCCAGCTGATTGATTCCAGAAATGTCCAGAATCTGGGGCTTCTCTTCACAACGTCCCAATGCTGCTCCCCATCACCATTAATGTCAGCGGGGCACGGGGGGCTGCAAGACTTCCTGCAGGAAAGTGGCTTTATGGACTGTCAGTAACCGCAGGATATTAAACAGATTTTTTATGTACCCCAATAGGTTTCAGGCCTCCATGTCCCTGTGCTGAGTGCAGCCGTCTGAGGAGAGCAGCCAGACTCCCCATACCGGGCCTGAGAGTCACTATGTGTGTAGGGGAACAATGCAGCCAAACAGCCAACATGGCAGCAGACAGGTAACAGGGCACAGAAGTGCCTGCTGGGCAGTGGAACATATAAGTAATAAGTAATGTTACACATAGCGCTACTAGTCATTATCAATCACTTATACATCAGATCAGACTTCTGTATCGGAATCATGCGGCTGAAGCAACGCTAAACAATGGAATCTGTATAATATAACATACAGTGTGTGTGTGTGTGTGGGGGGGGGGGGGGGGGGGGCAATGTATCACACTGAGGGGAGTATGATATAACACACAGCGGGGGGGACGCTGTCTCACACTGAGGGGAGTATGATATAACACACAGTGGGGGGACGGGGACGCTGTCTCACACTGAGGGGAGTATGATATAACACACAGCATACCATCCAACATCTGAAGGGCAGGAATCGGTACACATTCGGGAAGGGGGTGTGGCCATGTGTGTAGTCGGTGTGGGGAAGTGGGTGTGGTCACACCCCCTTTCCGAATGTGTACTGTGCATTTTTTTTTTTTACTCCATACTCCTTGCCTTGCTGCCCCATCTCCGTATCCCCTGCTCAGCATGATTTTATATTCTAACCATGCGGCCCTAACCCCGGGGAGGACTCACCAGCGCTCCACTCCCCAGCACCCAGACCCGGTCACCGCACATCAGGTGCGGGGCGGCCCTCACACCCGACCAGGAAGCCGCTAGTATGTCAAGGTATCAGGGAGAAGCTGGCGCAGGGCACGGGCATCTCATCCAGCTCTGCAGCCATGTCCCGTATTCGCCTGCACAGACCGATACACCCGGCACACAGTCACAGTGTGCGAGACTCGGCTACTGTCACCAAGTCTCACACACGCCCACATAGCCTACAACTAGCCGCTTCATTGGCTGCAGCTCACATCACTCTTCCCATCACAGCCCTCATTGGTCAAGTCGCTCGCACTTTCAGTGGCTCACTGTAGCATCCTCACTCTGATTGGATGCTGACAGTTTCCAAAACTACAAATCCCAGAGGCGCTGGCTACAAAAAATATCGGTACATTCGGTACAGTTAGATTTAGCCGGTACAGACCATTAAATAACGGTACTGTACCGGCTAAATCGGTACAGTTGGAGGGTATGACACAGTGGGGGCTGTCTCACACTGAGGGGAGTATGATATAACACAGAGTGGGGGGGGCTGTCTCACACTGAGGGGAGTATTATATAACACGCAGTGGGGGGGATGCTGTCTCACACTGAGGGGAGTATGATATAACACAGTGGGGGGCGGTCTCACACTGAGGGGAGTATGATATAATACACAGTAGGGGGGGGGCTGTCTCACACTGAGGGGAGTATGATATAACACACAGTGGGGGGGGGGGGGCTGTCTCACACTGAGGGGAGTATGATATAACACAGTGGGGGGCGGTCTCACACTGAGGGGAGTATGATATAATACACAGTGGGGGGGGGGGCTGTCTCACACTGAGGGGAGTATAATATAACACACAGTGGGGGGGGGGGCTGTCTCACACTGAGGGGAATATGATATAACACACAGTGGGGGGGATGCTGTCTCACACTGAGGGGAGTATGATATAACACACAGTGGGGGGGGGGGGGGCTGTCTCACACTGAGGGGAGTATGATATAACACACAGTGGGGGGGGGGCTGTCTCACACTGAGGGGAGTATGATATAACACACAGTGGGGGGCGGTCTCACACTGAGGGGAGTATGATATTACACACAGTGGGGGGGCTGTCTCACACTGAGGGGAGTATCATATACCACACAGTGGGGGGCTGTCTCACACTGAGGGGAGTATCATATAACACACAGTGGGGGGCTGTCTCACACTGAGGGGAGTATGATATAACACACAGTGGGGGGCTGTCTCACACTGAGGGGAGTATCATATAACACACAGTGGGGGGCTGTCTCACACTGAGGGGAGTATGATATAACACACAGTGGGGGGCTGTCTCACACTGAGGGGAGTATGATATAACACACAGTGGGGGGGGGCTGTCTCACACTGAGGGGAGTATGATATAATATAGTAGGGGGGCTGTCTCACACTGAGGGGAGTATGATATAACACACAGTGGGGGGCTGTCTCAGATTGAGGGGAGTATGATATAACACACAGTGGGGGGGGGGTGCTGTTTCACACTGAGGGGGCTACGATATAACACAGAGTGGGGGGGCTGTCTCACACTGAGGGGTGTATTATATAACACACAGTGGGGGGGGGGCTGTCTCACACTGAGGGGAGTATGATATAACACACAGTGGGGGCTGTATCACACTGAGGGGAGTATGATATAACACACAGTGGGGGGGGGGGCGCTGTCTCACACTGAGGGGAGTATGATATAACACACAGTGGGGGCTGTCTCACACTGAGGGGAGTATGATATAACACACAGTGGGAGGGGGGGGCTGTCTCACACTGAGGGGAGTATGATATAACACACAGTGGGGACGCTGTCTCACACTGAGGGGAGTATGATATAACACACAGTGGGGGGGGGGCTGTCTCACACTGAGGGGAGTATGATATAACAC
Source organism: Crinia signifera (assembly GCF_055691185.1). Lineage (NCBI taxonomy): Eukaryota > Metazoa > Chordata > Amphibia > Anura > Myobatrachidae > Crinia > Crinia signifera. Next base: position 5,480,754 of record NC_139218.1, read on the forward strand.
ACAGTGGGGGGCTGTCTCACACTGAGGGGAGTATGATATAACACACAGTGGGGGGCTGTCTCACACTGAGGGGTGTATGATATAACACAGAGTGGGGGGGCACGGTCTCACACTGAGGGGAGTATGATATAACACACAGTGGGGGGCTGTCTCACACTGAGGGGAGTATGATATAACACACAGTGGGGGGGGGGGCTGTCTCACACTGAGGGGAGTATGATATAATATAGTAGGGGGGCTGTCTCACACTGAGGGGAGTATGATATAACACACAGTGGGGGGCTGTCTCAGATTGAGGGGAGTATGATATAACACACAGTGGGGGGGGGGCGCTGTCTCACACTGAGGGGAGTATGATATAACACAGAGTGGGGGGCTGTCTCACACTGAGGGGAGTATAATATAACACACAGTGGGGGGGCTGTCTTACACTGAGGGGAGTATGATATAACACACAGGGGGGGGGGCTGTCTCACACTGAGGGGAGTATGATATAACACACAGTGGGGGGCTGTATCACACTGAGGGGAGTATCATATAACACACAGTGGGGGGCTGTCTCACACTGAGGGGGGTATGATATAACACAGAGTGGGGGGGCTGTCTCACACTGAGGGGAGTATGATATAACACACAGTGGGGGGGGGCTGTCTCACACTGAGGGGAGTATGATATAACACACAGTGGGGGGCTGTATCACACTGAGGGGAGTATGATATAACACACAGTGTGGGGGCTGTCTCACACTGAGGGGAGTATGATATAACACACAGTGGGGGGCTGTCTCACACTGAGGGGAGTATGATATAACACACAGTGGGGGGCTGTCTCACACTGAGGGGTGTATGATATAACACAGAGTGGGGGGGCACGGTCTCACACTGAGGGGAGTATGATATAACACACAGTGGGGGGCTGTCTCACACTGAGGGGAGTATGATATAACACACAGTGGGGGGGGGGCTGTCTCACACTGAGGGGAGTATGATATAATATAGTAGGGGGGCTGTCTCACACTGAGGGGAGTATGATATAACACACAGTGGGGGGCTGTCTCAGATTGAGGGGAGTATGATATAACACACAGTGGGGGGGGCGCTGTCTCACACTGAGGGGAGTATGATATAACACAGAGTGGGGGGCTGTCTCACACTGAGGGGAGTATAATATAACACACAGTGGGGGGGCTGTCTTACACTGAGGGGAGTATGATATAACACACAGGGGGGGGGGGCTGTCTCACACTGAGGGGAGTATGATATAACACACAGTGGGGGGCTGTATCACACTGAGGGGAGTATCATATAACACACAGTGGGGGGCTGTCTCACACTGAGGGGGGTATGATATAACACAGAGTGGGGGGGCTGTCTCACACTGAGGGGAGTATGATATAACACACAGTGGGGGGGGGGCTGTCTCACACTGAGGGGAGTATGATATAACACACAGTGGGGGGCTGTATCACACTGAGGGGAGTATGATATAACACACAGTGTGGGGGCTGTCTCACACTGAGGGGAGTATGATATAACACACAGTGGGGGGGGGCTGTCTCACACTGAGGGGAGTATGATATAACACACAGTGTGGGGGCTGTCTCACACTGAGGGGAGTATGATATAACACACAGTGGGGGGGACGCTGTCTCACACTGAGGGGAGTATGATATAACACACTGGGGGGGGGGGGCTGTCTCACACTGAGGGGAGTATGTTATAACACACAGTGGGGGGCTGTCTCACACTGAGGGGAGTATGATATAACACACAGTGGGGGGGGGGGCTGTCTCACACTGAGGGGAGTATGATATTACACACAGTGGGGGGGTTGGCTCACACTGAGGGGAGTATCATATACCACACAGTGGGGGGCTGTCTCACACTGAGGGGAGTATCATATAACACACAGTGGGGGCTGTCTCACACTGAGGGGAGTATGATATAACACACAATGGGGGGGGCTGTCTCACACTGAGGGGAGTATGATATAACACACAGTGGGGGGCTGTCTCACACTGAGGGGAGTATCATATAACACACAGTGGGGGGCTGTCTCACACTGAGGGGAGTATGATATAACACACAGTGGGGGGCTGTCTCACACTGAGGGGAGTATGATATAACACACAGTGTGGGGGGGCTGTCTCACACTGAGGGGAGTATGATATAATATAGTAGGGGGGCTGTCTCACACTGAGGGGAGTATGATATAACACACATTGGGGGGCTGTCTCAGATTGAGGGGAGTATGATATAACACACAGTGGGGGGGGGGGTGCTGTTTCACACTGAGGGGAGTATGATATAACACACAGTGGGGGGGGGGGCTGTCTCACACTGAGGGGAGTATGATATAACACACAGTGGGGGGGGGGGGGGCGCTGTCTCACACTGAGGGGAGTATGATATAACACACAGTGGGGACGCTGTCTCACACTGAGGGCAGAGCCGAATTTCCCATTAGGCACGTGAGGCACCGGCCTAGGGGCGGCACATGTTTGGGGGCGGCACTTGGATGCCTGTGATAGTACTGTCAGCCCAAAATGTACCAATAAATGCAAAATATCCACTGTACTGTACTATATTCCATCTTAAATAGAGTGTAAATGGATAGGACATGCAGATACTGCCCCTATAATCTGTCCTACTTAGTAAACATTATTGTTGTGCCTAGGGGCGCCCTCCTCCCTAAATCCGCCCCTGACTGAGGGGAGTATGATATAACACACAGTGGGGGGGGGGGGGCTGTCTCACACTGAGGGGAGTATGATATAACACACAGTGGGGACACTGTCTCACACTGAGGGGAGTATGATATAACACACAGTGGGGGGCTGTCTCACACTGAGGGGAGTATGATATAACACACAGTGGGGGGCTGTCTCACACTGAGGGGTGTATGATATAACACAGAGTGGGGGGGCACGGTCTCACACTGAGGGGAGTATGATATAACACACAGTGGGGGGGGGGCTGTCTCACACTGAGGGGAGTATGATATAACACACAGTGGGGGGGGGGGCTGTCTCACACTGAGGGGAGTATGATATAATATAGTAGGGGGGCTGTCTCACACTGAGGGGAGTATGATATAACACACAGTGGGGGGCTGTCTCAGATTGAGAGGAGTATGATATAACACACAGTGGGGGGGGCGCTGTCTCACACTGAGGGGAGTATAATATAACACACAGTGGGGGGGCTGTCTCACACTGAGGGGAGTATAATATAACACACAGTGGGGGGGCTGTCTCACACTGAGGGGAGTATGATATAACACACAGTGGGCGCTGTCTCACACTGACGGGAGTATGATATAGCACACAGTGGGGGAGGACGCTGTCTCACACTGAGGGGAGTATGATATAACACACAGTGGGGGGGCTGTCTCACACTGAGGGGAGTATGATATAACACACAGTGGGGGGGCTGTCTTACACTGAGGGGAGTATAATATAACACACAGTGGGGGGGCTGTCTTACACTGAGGGGAGTATGATATAACACACAGTGGGGGGGGGGCTGTCTCACACTGAGGGGAGTATGATATAACACACAGTGGGGGGCTGTATCACACTGAGGGGAGTATCATATAACACACAGTGGGGGGCTGTCTCACACTGAGGGGGGTATGATATAACACAGAGTGGGGGGGCTGTCTCACACTGAGGGGAGTATGATATAACACACAGTGGGGGGGGCTGTCTCACACTGAGGGGTGTATGATATAACACACAGTGGGGGGCTGTATCACACTGAGGGGAGTATGATATAACACACAGTGTGGGGGCTGTCTCACACTGAGGGGAGTATGATATAACACACAGTGGGGGGCTGTCTCACACTGAGGGGAGTATGATATAACACACAGTGGGGGGCTGTCTCACACTGAGGGGAGTATCATATAACACACAGTGGGGGGCTGTCTCACACTGAGGGGAGTATGATATAACACACAGTGGGGGGCTGTCTCACACTGAGGGGAGTATGATATAACACACAGTGGGGGGGGGCTGTCTCACACTGAGGGGAGTATGATATACCACACAGTGGGGGGCTGTATCAGATTGAGGGGAGTATGATATAACACACAGTGGGGGGGGGTGCTGTTTCACACTGAGAGGGGTACGATATAACACAGAGTGGGGGGGGCTGTCTCACACTGAGGGGTGTATGATATAACACACAGTGGGGGGGGGGGGCTGTCTCACACTGAGGGGAGTATGATATAACACACAGTGGGGGCTGTATCACACTGAGGGGAGTATGATATAACACACAGTGGGGGGGGGGGGACGCTGTCTCACACTGAGGGGAGTATGATATAACACACAGTGTGGGGGCTGTCTCACACTGAGGGGAGTATGATATAACACACAGTGGGGGGGGGGGGCCTGTCTCACACTGAGGGGAGTATGATATAACACACAGTGGGGGGCTGTCTCACACTGAGGGGAGTATGATATAACACACAGTGGGGGCTGTCTCACACTGAGGGGTGTATGATATAACACATAGTGGGGGGGGCGCGGTCTCACACTGAGGGGAGTATGATATAACACACAGTGGGGGGCTGTCTCACACTGAGTGGAGTATGATATAACACAGGGGGGGGCTGTCTCACACTGAGGGGAGTATGATATAACACACAGTGGGGGGGCTGTCTCACACTGAGGGGAGTATGATATAACACAGAGTGGGGGGCTGTCTCACACTGAGGGGAGTATAATATAACACACAGTGGGGGGGCTGTCTTACACTGAGGGGAGTATGATATAACACACAGTGGGGGGGGGGCTGTCTCACACTGAGGGAAGTATGATATAACACACAGTGGGGGGCTGTATCACACTGAGGGGAGTATCATATAACACACAGTGGGGGGCTGTCTCACACTGAGGGGGGTACGATATAACACAGAGTGGGGGGGCTGTCTCACACTGAGGGGAGTATGATATAACACACAATGGGGGGGGCTGTCTCACACTGAGGGGAGTATGATATAACACACAGTGGGGGGCTGTATCACACTGAGGGGAGTATGATATAACACATAGTGGGGGGCTGTCTCACACTGAGGGGAGTATGATATACAGTAACACAGTGGGGGCGCAGTGATACATTGGCTATGTACTATAATACCGGTATGAGTTAGCTGGGAGACCAATAACTCTTATCGTACAGTGTGCAGGGAGCAGGATAGGAGCTGTAGTCACAGGTTAGTGTCCCGTCTTGTTATACAGTGCTCCGAGCATGGGCTGAATAAGGGGGGACCTCCGCCCTCGTCTCTCCTGCTGCAGGTTGGCTGATGGAGTTACCAGATGGATTGGTGTGATGTAAAGAGGGAGGGGGGGGAGGGGGGGGGCTCCCAGGCCATAAATATTACCCCGACAGTTATTATTCTCACTTGGTTTCAGGTGCTAAAAGTATTGGAACAAAGTCATGTTTGTAGCAGAAGAATTATGTCCAGTGGCCGGTGTCACGTAACCGCAGCTGGCGGGACCCCTGTTTACAGATCACGTAACAAATCGTTTAAACCCTGCAGCAGCCGTCGGTCTGACGCTCCTCACATGTGTGAGCGAGGGGTGGTCAGGCGTGTTTACGCGGGGTCTCGCTACTTATCCCCAAATCCTGTATATTGGGGGGGGGGGGGAACAGGTGTCCTGTACAGTGACAGTGACACAACAACGTCACTAATCTACATTGTAACACTACAAGGAACATCTGCCCCGGACCTGACATGGGTGTGTGTGTGTGTGGGGGGGGGCTATGGTGATATACGGGATAGTGTCCCCCCTTACTGTGAGTGATAGTCTGCGGCTCACGTACAAGCCCTTTATGCTGCAGGGTATAATGCAGTAACAGTGACTGTGCAGAGGAGGCTACTGCGAGACTTCCACTAGGGGAGAATGTAAGCTCTTGGGACGAGTACAATGGGGGAAGAGTTAGAAGATACTGTACAAATGACAGAAGCGAATGATGAATTGTAAAATAGACGACGCGCTCAGGAAACGTTGACACGGGTAAAGATGAAAGCACCTATCACCTTCAGAGCTGAATCTGCAGTCAGCCAATCAGAAGAGGGGGCTAGTGCTGGCGACCGCCACCCCCGGCCCGCAGACACCCACATGTGCTAAGGCTACACATACAGGGCCTGATTCAGTAACAGTCGCTGAGCAGCGGTCGTTCACCCCGGGAACATGCGAGGGGATGTCCGCGAGCATGTGACCACTGGCAGGAGAACGATGGTCACCAACCATCGAATGATTTCTCTCACCATCGGTAATGTCAGTGTAACCTGACTTCTATTTCCGCCTGAGTCTGCCGAAGAGGGGGTGGTGCTGGCATCATGTGACATCAGCCGCCAATCCTGAGCAGGCATCGGCCCGTCTGCTTTACCATAGGACTTCCCAGCGTTTTCATGGTGATGCCCCCTGCTCCGGGCCAGTGCCCGCCCCCCGCCTGTCATCGGCCCCCCTCCCCACACCGAACAGTTCGCTGCCGCGGATTGCACATGCGCAGAAATGTCCATTCGCAAACCCTGGCCATCGGGCTGGGGCCGATCCTGAATCGGCCCCACAGCGTATCTGCGTCTCCTCCTGTACTTGGTGCGCTCCCCTCTTACATCACGGGGAGACCACAAGTCTGCTTACACGCTGCATAGAAACAATCGGGCCTAGAGCAAAAGTGGGATGGGCCCCAGAATATTCCAGGGGCCCACATCGCACACCCACCACCTGGAGTCCCGCATCATAGCGGCGGCGCTGCAGGAACCACGGGGAAAATGTTGGGGCAGCCATTCTCCCTGCACGCCGCAGATACGCGGTAGGAAAATAACTGCGCCATTCTCCCAGAGACATGCGCATTAGACCTGGGGACACCGCTAGGGTCCCCTAGTGACCCGCGTCGGGAGCAATGCCCGCTGGGGGGCCGGGCTTTTGGGACTCTGCCCATGGGGCTCATCCTCCAGCAGTAAATGACCTGCTACCAGGGTAACCCCCTATGTGAGAGTAATACGCTGGGACGGCACCTGGCTCCTTAGTGTATACGTGCGCTGTTATCGATGTTATCCCCAGGCAGTTGTGGTAGGTTTTATATTAGGAGAGGACGTCGTGTTGGCAACACGGTGACATCACTGCATGATTGCTATTGCGTTCATTGTGAAGCGTCTACCGTCCCGTCGGCAGCTGGAAATCCGTGATTCGCAGATCGCCGTCATTCTCTGCAACATCGTCTAATGGATTTTGCAGCCGACTTGTCTCTGTAATAGGAAATAATCACATCAGTTCTCTGTGTCCCTGAGTACAGATTCCGCTGTGTGGAACCACCAGGATTACAAACATCGTCATCATCGTCACCGTCATCATCATGGGTGTGGATCCGGAATTCAGAGCTTTGGCTCAAATGAATGAAAATAAAGACTTCCAGAATGCAGTGCCTCGTGGGAGGATAACGCTATTATTACGTATATACTGTATATACGGTAGTGCCGCATTGTATACAGCGTGAGATGCGCACAGACGCTGGGGTTTTGGGTTGGGTTCGCGTTCATCATCGTGTTTATAGATCGGATTCAGTTTTTGTTTCAGTTTCAAAATCAATAAAAAAAAACAAAAAAAAAATAATCATTGATTTAAAAACATCGCATCAGATGTCCGATAAAACTGTAACTTGTGTGCGTGTCCTCTGCGAGGCACCCACGCTCACCCCTGTGCAGCACCATGATGCCCTAATACAGGGGTTCTCAAAGACAGTCCTCAGTCCCCCAACAGGTCAGGTTTTCCAGCTCACCTCACAGGTGCACAGGTGCACTCATTACTGACTGACACATTTTAAAAGATCCAAAGGTGGAGCTAATTATTTCACTTGATTCTGTGAGGAGACCTGGAAAACATGCACTGAGGACCGACTTTGAGAACCTGTGTCCTAATATATCGACTAAATATATTATAGTATAGTATGCTAAATGAAAATAAGAAAAATCCAACAGTTTAAAAGCATTTCTCCCAAAACATAATAAATGAATTAAAGAGACAATTCCCCTTGATAACCCTCTTCATGCAGGGTGCACACTAGGGGTGAAATGTAATAGGATGAGAGAATCAGAGATGTTGGGGCCCTGGTCCTGATGAGGAATGTTGGGAAACATGGCTGCTACTAGAGGGGGCGGGGCATGCAGATGATCTCACCACCTCCTGATGAAGGTCCGCTTCTTCAGCGCTTTCCACCTCCGTCTGGTGAGACTTTTCCAAGCTCCTGACACTTACAGTTGGTTTAAAAGGGATCTCTACACCGTTTTCCCGACACACGATCTCGGACTGAAGTCCGCCATCTTGTGCCTTCTCCTGCGCTGCAGTTACTCTTCTCCTACGCAACTCAGCTTCTCCAATCGGGCGACTGAAAAGCCACCTGGGATTGTCAAACCGCTATGCCACCAATATCTGTGGCCGGACGACGGCTCTCGCTGCCTACACCCTTCACTGTCACCGGGATCTAGTCTCACGGGACCTGACCCGTATTCCCTTTTACTGTCAGTAAGCCCCTGATATCACTGCCACTACCACAGTCCTTCCACGTGGCATCTGGAACCATGGATACCTGCTCTGGCCCACACGCTGGCACCTGAGTACTACCTGCTGCAGTGCATGCATCGACATACTGCTGACAAACCTGATGTGTCGGCTACTCCCCCACTGGTCACGGACCACTGGCCAGGCCTCTGCAACGGTCGCTGGCAGAGAGCGGAGCTTGGAGACGCTGGATCTGGTGCCAGGACAGGCAGAGGACTGGACTACTTTTCTAGTATTCCTGTCGCAAGATTAAGAAGTCGTCCAGAGGCAATGATGTTTATTTGCTGAAAAGGGCCCTCTCCTATCCCTTAGGAGGCAGCATACAGAGGTTACAGCAGGTGGATACAAGTAAAAGTACAATATCCAGCCCTACAGTGGGCCTTTATATCTCAATTCCACACACAATGCCGCAGGGGGTAATTCTGCCCTGTTCTCAGCCAATTGTAAGTGCCCGAGCTGTGTACGAGTTAGGCACATGCATGCTCACCATTGTCCTCTATGAACAGAGGGGAGTGGTTACTCCCCTGAGCCTCAGCCCACCTGGGGGGTTGGTCACAGCCCTGGTGCCGGGCTCTCTGAGCTGTGGGGGAAGTTTTCCAGCCAGGACTCTGCTAAGCATACCCCTGTCTGGGAGAAGCCTGGAGTGAAAGAGGGGTGGGACAAGGCTATGTGCCAGGGGGCGGGACAAGGCTATGTGCCAGGGGGTGGGACAAGGCTATATGTCAGGGGGTGGGACAAGGCTATGTGTCAGGGGGTGGGACAAGGCTATGTGTCAGGGGGCGGGACAAGGCTATGTGTCAGGGGACGGGACACGGCTATGTGCCAGGGGGCGGGACAAGGCTATGTGTCAGGGGGCGGGACAAGGCTATGTGCCAGGGGATGGGACAAGGCTATGTGTCAGGGGGCGGGACAAGGCTATGTGTCAGGGGACGGGACACGGCTATGTGCCAGGGGATGGGACAAGGCTATGTGTCAGGGGGCGGGACAAGGCTATGTGCCAGGGGGCGGGACAAGGCTATGTGCCAGGGGGCGGGACAAGGCTATGTGTCATGGGGCGGGACAAGGCTATGTGCCAGGGGGTAGGACAAGGCTATGTGCCAGGGGGCGGGACAAGACTATATTTCTGGGGGCGGGACAAGGCTATTTGTCAGGGGGTGGGACAAGGCTATGTGTCAGGGGGCGGGACAAGGCTATGTGTCAGGGGGCGGGACAAGGGTGACATCACCAAGCTCCTACCCCATGACAGTCAGCTGTCCGTGGATTATGGGAGGGGCTAAAATGATGTGATTCACATCATTTTAGCCCCGCCTCCTCCCAGCAGACCCGTGAGATTCAGATTGTTATGCAGCGAGGAAGGCGGGAATTATAATGCAGTGATTCTACTGTGCCCAGTGCTCAGTGGCCAGTGCTGGGCTCCCTCAGCCCTGTAGCCCAAAAAAGACATCCTTGCTGCAGTTGCTCCTTTAACCCTGTACTGGCTGTTTTCCTTGCTGCAGCCTCCAGAGGTGATCTTCGGTGCGGTGCACCTGTGCCCCAGCTGGTAATATCTATTTCCCTCCTCTCCACAGCATCCAGAGATAACATGGTATGGCAATTGCTCCCGCCCCTGGAGCGCTGGGGGTACACTCTCGCTGACTTGCTGCAGCCAATGGTAGTGGTCCGGGGCTGCAGTACACCCAGCTGCCAGCTCTGCTCCCACCTCCAGCACTGCATACTAGGAGCCAGTGACATCAGTGAGAGTGCAGCCTATCCAGTCACTAGGAGCCAGTGACATCACTGAGAGCGCAGCCTATCCAGTCACTAGGAGCCAGTGACATCACTGAGAGTGCAGCCTATCCAGTCACTAGGAGCCAGTGACATCACTGTGAGCGCAGCCTATCCAGTCACTAGGAGCCAGTGACATCACTGAGAGTGCAGCCTATCCAGTCACTAGGAGCCAGTGACATCGCTGAGAATGCAGCCTATCCAGTCACTAGGAGCCAGTGACATCACTGAGAGTGCAGCCTGTCCAGTCACTAGGAGCCAGTGACATCACTGTGAGTGCAGCCTATCCAGTCACTAGGAGCCAGTGACATCACTGAGAGTGCAGCCTATCCAGTCACTAGGAGCCAGTGACATTACTGAGAGTGCAGCCTATCCAGTCACTAGGAGCCAGTGACATCAGTGAGAGCGCAGCCTATCCAGTCACTAGGAGCCAGTGACCTCACTGAGAGTGCAGCCTATCCAGTCACTAGGAGCCAGTGACATCAGTGAAATCACAGATTATCCAGTTACTCTGAGCCTGTGACATCACTGAGAGTGCAGCCTATCTAGTCACTAGGAGCCAGTGACATCAATAAGAGTGCAGCCTGTCCAGTCACTAGGAGTCAGTGACATCACTGAGAGTGCAGCCTATACAGTCACTAGGAACCAGTGACATCACTGAGAGTGCAGCCTGTCCAGTCACTAGGAGCCAGTGACATCACTGAGAGTGCAGCCTGTCCAGTCACTAGGAGTCAACGACATCACTGAGAGTGCAGCCTGTCCAGTCACTAGGAGTCAACGACATCACTGAGAGTGCAGCCTATACAGTCACTAGGAACCAGTGACATCACTGAGAGTGCAGCCTGTCCAGTCACTAGGAGCCAGTGACATCACTGAGAGTGCAGCCTGTCCAGTCACTAGGAGCCTGTGACATCACTGAGAGTGCAGCCTATCCAGTCACTAGGAGCAGGGGCGGATCCAGGAGAAAATGACAGGGGGGGCACCATGATAGGAGAGGGTTTGGGAGGGTGTTAGTGGTGCCAGTGTACATGCTAAGAGAGCGGCGAGAGAGAGGAGAGCAGAGAGAGGGTGGGAATGGGATTAAAAATAGGCCCTGGCGTTTAAAGTACGCAGCCCCACCTTGGCGACAAAAGTGAAGGATGTAGTTATGCGCGCGCCGAAGGCATGCTCCGGAAAAGGGGTGTGGCCACTCAACAGGGGGCATGCCCTTGAGTGTAGTGTACCACACCATATACAACTTCTACACATTATGCGACAAAATACTAGACCCCATTATACTTGCAAAGAAAGAAGAAAAATACTCTTTCTGTTGGGGCACTCTTATATGGAAACTATGTAACGGAATTTCTAATTTATGAGAAATAAATGGAGGTACAGTAGGTAGGGCAACGCGAGAGACTCAATCTTGCCCCTGATTCAGCAGTCAATGCTAGTATCACAACGTAAGGGAATGGGGATGTGTTAGGGTAAGAGCAAAGTGTATTAAGAATTAACTTTTATTAATATCTCTAAAATAGGTACTAGGCAGACATATATATTAAACACACAAAAGTTAAATATAAATCAAAAACACTTTTGTTTGTACGTTGGGATGCCACAAATATCGGGTTCTGGTTCTACCTCCAATCTCTATGCTAATATTAGGTTATGAGCTAGACGAGAGAGAAAGTTTTTCCTCATAGGTGTCTGGTTCAGCCGAGAGGAATGTAACAAATGTAACAAGAAATCAGTTTTCCACAAGGTATGAATAACAAATGTATCAAACAGTGGCGACCACAGAGCTCATTGTGAAGAAACACTGTGTCTGATGAGAGATAAAACTCTGGCCTGTTGTTTGAATTTAATGAGGCAAAGAATATATATTATTTAGATGTGTTCATTAGAGCAGTAATTAAGCACAAAGTATACTTTAACCCTGTATGAAGCGGTATCTACAGTTGACCACGTTTAGTTCAAGTGAGACAGTTATAAATGAATGTCTATGGCTCTTATAATATGCCATTGTTTTGTTCCGCAGCAGGGGATAATCAAATAATTCATATGAAAACCATTTTTAAAGAATCTTGGTGCAGGTACAGGTATATAAAACGTAATAATTCTGAAATCTTAAAGTAAGGGCTGCTCTTCCTCCTACCCTCAAGACAGAAAAGAAAAAAATAGAAAAAGTGGTAGAGAGATAGTACAGGAGAGCTAAAGTATAGGTTGAAATATCCCTGTTGGTCCTGGATGTGTGTTTTCTCTCCTACTTTATATACCTATGGCAAGAATGGGTTATTTGATGTATTACAGGAAAGTCCCATTGCCTGTTCCTTTAGTCAAATACCCTTAATAAGACTTGTGGGCTTCCACTGTCAATCAGTGGGCAACTGAGGTATTGTGGGAAAACATTTTATTCAGGATTTGGGGGATATGAAAGGAAAAAAACCTCCTGTTCTCCCCTAATAGAGCTGCTACTGCCCGACTATATATACACCTGTAACAAAAAGTAGGGGATTAGCATTCCGTCTTAGAGAGGTCACCCTCCTCAATGATCATGCAAGTCCCACGGTTTGTCAGCTGCCATCAAAATAATTTGTTGGGCTCTTATAGGTGTTGTGGGCGAGCGTGGTCTATTTGCAGGGGGAATTATTAGGAAGAAAGGTATGAAAAGCTGCTGTCCCCTGTGGTCTGGCTGCCCCCCTGAATAGAGGAATCTCCAGCGCAGGGTAGGTTTGCACAGATCAGGGTGGATGAGTGTTTCCAAATAGCAAAGCTTAAATAGTGCAGGTACAGCCCTTTTGGTGGTCAAATGTGCGCTGCTGTCCTCCACATACAACAATGTCGTAGTGGTGGGGGATGAGCGGCGCACGGCCAGCAGCCCGGCTGTGAAGGAGGACAGGGACAGTGGAGTATGCAGGATAGATCGAGGTTGGTGCCCGTCCTTAAAGGAGAGGCAAACAGCAGCTGGGGGGAGAGAGTGGGGAGGAGAAGCAGAAGAGTACCTGGCCGTCTGACCACGGACAGAGCCTGAGGCTTTCACCGGAATCCCGCTGCGGAGGAGACTGCGACGCACACCTTGGGAAAGTCTCTTCCGGTGAAACAATCATCAGTCAAGTCCAGATGCAGTCTCTCGGCAAAATTCATATAATGCCACACGGATTGAGCCAAAATTCACATAATGCCACATGGATTGTGCCAAAATTCACATAATGCCACACGGATTGTGCCAAAATTCACATAATGCCACACGGATTGAGACAAAATTCACATACAGTAATGCCACACGGATTGAGCCAGAATTCACATAATGCCACACGGATTGAGCCAGAATTCACATAATGCCACACGGATTGAGCCAAAATTCACAATACGCTTCATAAACAGGGACATTGTCCACCAAAGGCGCGCATTAAACATTTACACCATAATGTGATTACTTGTTAAGCCACAATTCATAATGTCTATTACGTATTATGCCAAACACCATAATGCCTATTAAAAATGATGCTACATAAGTGATGCTTACCTACATGCTCATTGCCAAGGGTTCCATGCTCATTGTCAGGGGTTCCATGCTCGTTGCCATGTGGGATTACATGCTCATTGCCAAGTGCCAAGGGGGAATACATGCTCATGGTTATTGGGGGACAGCCGCCGCCGGGCAGAAGTGACAGCCATTGACAGACGGGCAGACGAGCACAGCCTATCCAGTCACTAGGAACCAGTGATGTCACTGAGATTGCAGTCTATCCAGTCACTAGGAGCCAGTGACATCACAGAGCACAGCCTATCCAGTCACTAGGAACCAGTGATGTCAATGAGATTGCAGCCTATCCAGTCACTAGGAGCCCAGGATCGCTTATATCAAATGTGATCCCATCTGAGGTATGTATCATATCTAATGGCACAGGGGCAGGGCTCCGAAAAGAGACCATCCCTGGGATGTCTGGAGCCGGAAGCCGGGGGGTCTGTGCATGCACCGTTAGCACTGACCCCCTGCCGATCACGATGACCGCACTGCATCGGGGGAAGTGCAATCCCCCATCTCAGAATGCAGGGGGGATCACAGCAGGGATCTGAGATTCCTGCTGCTGTCCCACTTTGGTACATTTCAGCGATCACGAACAGGTGTTTTCGGGGATTAGCCACAAATATGGTTTGATAAATGCGGCCCTTGGTCTTCAATAGCTTTCCCTGAACTTTTGAGGATAAAACAATAATTCAGGTGATGTCATGGTGTCATGGCAGCCTACTAGGAAACTTCTAGAAAGGGCTATGCCTAACCCACACTTCACTGGTCCAAATGCACATGCGCTATCACATTAACAGCAAGACTCTGCTGCATCCCCCTGACAGAGACTCTGCCGCATCACCCTGACAGAGACTCTGCTGCATCACTGGGACAGAGACTCTGCTGCATCACTGGGACAGAGACTCTGCTGCATCACTGGGACAGAGACTCTGTCACATCACCCCATCAGAGACTGCTGCATCAATCCAACAGAGACTCTGCTGAATTACCCTGACAGAATCCGTCACATCACCCTATCAGTGACGGCTGCATCACCCAGACAAGGACTCTGCTGCATTACCATGACAGAGAGACTCTGCTGCATCACCCTGATAGAATCTGTCCCATCATGGGCAGCGGCATTATCCTGACACAGATTTTCTACTGCTTTACTGGGAGAGAGACTCTGTTGCATCCCCCTGACAGAATCCATCACATCACCCTATCAGAGACTCTGCTGCATCACCCCGACAGAGACTCTGCTGAATTACCCTGACAGAATCCGTCACATCTCCGTCACATCACCCTATCAGAGATGGCTGCATCACCCAGACAAGGACTCTGCTGCATTACTCTGTCAGAGTGTTTCTGCCGCTTCACTGGGAGAGACTCTGTTGCATCCCCCTGACAGAATTTGTCACACCACCCCATCAGAGACTGCTGCATCACCCTGACAGAGACTCTGCTGAATTACCCTGTCAGAGTGTTTATGCTGCATCACTGGAACAGAGAGACTCTGTTGCATCCCCCTGACAGAGACTCTGCTGCGTCACTGGGACAGAGAGACTCTGCTGCATCCCCATGATAGTATTAGCTGCCTGCCATCATGTTACATCACTTGGTTGAATTCTGTGGAGTTTGGATAATAAATGAAGGAGACAGAAATGCAATAGTAACATAGAGCACTAGGAGCGAATGTGAGGCCCCCATAGATAATGACCATCATTAACCCTCCATGTGCAGCCCTTGGCCCTCGAGCCCTGAGGAATAACAGCGAGTTTGCTTATTAGCTGGTTTGGAGCATGTTTGGGCGCGGAGGAATGGCAGCTAGGCCGCGTTCCCCTTCCATATAATGAGCCGTCTGCGGCCCAGCAGCCACACAGCGCTAGGAATAGCTTAGTAGCAGTAAATAAAGGGCAATAAATAATAACAGGGAGCCGGATTAGGATCTGGCAGGGACATCACAAGACAAAGGAGTTATCAGCATTTAGCACCCTATAAATCCATGGCAGGCCGGCCCGTGCTCTCGCTGCACAACTGCCCAGACCAAGTGTAAATTGTTCTCTGGAAGCTGCATCATAACGAGCTTAATTGGCGTAAAAACTCTGAGTCAGCGCCTCCCTGGGCCAGTGCTGCAGTGCGCTCCAGGGGTCGGGTCCAGGGGATTGTCAGCTGAGCTCATTGTGCTTTCCATTACTACGGCTCTATCAGGACGACTGCAGAGTATACAGTGATTACAGTCAGTATGCAGGCTGCTAACCGGCTCAGTGGGTACATGCTCTGATAGAGAAGCCAGGCGCAGGTTGTCCCCGGTGATAGGTCTATGAGGCTTATTTATCAATGAGTGATACAACTTTACTCATGAGGATAAATGGTGTTCCAGCCAATCAGCTCCTAACCTTCATTACAGTTGGCAGCGCATACAGATGTAGCACAGCTCATTCAGTGCTGGGGCTCGCCAGACCACCCCTACTGGCGAGCGGAGGCTACATCTGCGCGTCCGAAATGCACGCGTGTCCCAGTTTCCTGTCAGCGGGGGAGGGGAACCCTGCCCATCTTTGCTTCAGTGAGACGGGCATGGTTAGGAGAGCGGGGGGGGGGGACCGCATTGGGGACCGACGGCGAGGAGCTCCGTTGTAAGGGGACGTGCGCACAGCTTGCAAATCTACCACCAGCCCCTGCAAGGAATAGGGACTGTCCATCTGTAGTACATCCAGCTTCATCAGTCACCGCGAGTTTTATCCCTCATTGGTAAATGGGCCCCTGTAGGTATCTTGCCGCCTATAAACACTCACAGCGGGCATCGCAGTCTTTGTGCATTTGGACACACGGATCTACACCAGGGAAGGGACGCAGCTACTGAAGTATCCGAGTCAGCCCCAATAAGGTATAATAATTATCATGCAGACCTGTGTGTTGTGTGTATGTATATAATATATATATATATTTATACCCAGGCGGGATTCTTTCCCGGGGAGGTAACGAGCAGATTCTCACCTCCCCGAGCAGTAAAACGCGCTCTCTCCGCATGAGTCGGCCTGTAAAACGCATTGATTAGAGCATTCATTTTTCCATTTTATTAGCGGTTCAGCATTGCCAGACTAATACTATATTATGGGCACCATAAAAGAGGGAACGGGGGGGCGATGCTGGCTCTGAGCGTCACACACATTGCCTCCACGTGGCCCTAACTCACTGTAATATATTACGCGATCGCTATAAAGTCTCTTTATTAGGAGCTGTTTCGCTGCAGGTCTTTGGTCTGTGTTGCCGGCCAATAGTTCCTAATAGTTTTGGTGCTTTATGATATTACATCTGGTTAACGTGTCTCTTTCATCAGAGAGTCCTAAAACAGCGTCAACCTCCAATCACACAGCCGGCCATGTACTCTGATATATTCTATATTCTGTAGGTAGGTGCAGCTGTAGGTGGCTCTACAACTGACGTCAGTGTGAGGTTGTGTTATGGCGAATTTATGTCCCTATTTATCAAAGGGTGAAACCACCCCCAGTAGGGATTATTATTGCATCGTCCTATACTTCAAAGGGCTTACAGCTGGGCCTAGAGTATTTAGCAGGATCCCAGCATGACGTGACCAGGACTAAATCATTAAATCTATGCTTTATTCTCAGGAGAAGGAATATGTAATGCAGCACATTTCAATTATCTCTATATGGTTATAAAATCAAATGCTGATAAAAAAAGAATTGATGTCTTCAGGTTGGTTCGCACATGTATGTGTCTGATCTATCGCAGGCGGGACACACTTGTCCCCAGGCTTATCAACAAAAAACTCTGCGACGTAGGTACTGTGACTGGGACCAGAGGAGGCAGAAAGGTAGGACGCAGAGAGGCAGGTGAGAGAGATCGAGGAGGGAGCGAGACAGAAGGGGGTGGGAGAGATGGGGAAGAGTGCAACAGAGGAGGAGAAATAAGGGGGTGAGAGAGGGATGAAGAGCGAGAGGAGAAATAAGGGGGTAAGAGAGGGATGAAGAGCGAGAGGAGAAATAAGGGGGTAAGAGAGGGATGAAGAGCGAGAGGAGAAATAAGGGGGTAAGAGAGGGATGAAGAGCGAGAGGAGAAATAAGGGGGTAAGAGAGGGATGAAGAGCGAGAGGAGAAAATAGGGGGTAAGAGAGGGATGAAGAGCGAGAGGAGAAATAAGGGGTAAGAGAGAGATGAAGAGCGAGAGGAGAAATAAGGGGGTAAGAGAGGGATGAAGAGCGAGAGGAGAAAATAGGGGGTAAGAGAGGGATGAAGAGCGAGAGGAGAAATAAGGGGTAAGAGAGAGATGAAGAGCGAGAGGAGAAATAAGGGGGTAAGAGAGGGATGAAGAGCGAGAGGAGAAAATAGGGGGTAAGAGAGGGATGAAGAGCGAGAGGAGAAAATAGGGGGTAAGAGAGGGATGAAGAGCGAGAGGAGAAATAAGGGGGTAAGAGAGGGATGAAGAGCGAGAGGAGAAATAAGGGGGTAAGAGAGGGATGAAGAGCGAGAGGAGAAATAAGGGGGTAAGAGAGGGATGAAGAGCGAGAGGAGAAATAAGGGGGTAAGAGAGGGATGAAGAGCGAGAGGAGAAATAAGGGGGTAAGAGAGGGATGAAGAGCGAGAGGAGAAATAAGGGGGTAAGAGAGGGATGAAGAGCGAGAGGAGAAATAAGGGGTAAGAGAGGGATGAAGTGCGAGAGGAGAAATAAGGGGGTAAGAGAGGGATGAAGAGCAAGAGGAGAAATAAGGGGGTAAGAGAGGGATGAAGAGCGAGAGGAGAAAATAGGGGGTAAGAGAGGGATGAAGAGCGAGAGGAGAAATAAGGGGGTAAGAGAGGGATGAAGAGCGAGAGGAGAAAATAGGGAGTAAGAGAGGGATGAAGAGCGAGAGGAGAAATAAGGGGGTAAGAGAGGGATGAAGAGCGAGAGGAGAAATAAGGGGGTAAGAGAGGGATGAAGAGCGAGAGGAGAAATAAGGGGGTAAGAGAGGGATGAAGAGCGAGAGGAGAAAATAGGGGGTAAGAGAGGGATGAAGAGCGAGAGGAGAAAATAGGGGGTAAGAGAGGGATGAAGAGCGAGAGGAGAAATAAGGGGGTAAGAGAGGGATGAAGAGCGAGAGGAGAAAATAGGGGGTAAGAGAGGGATGAAGAGCGAGAGGAGAAAATAGGGGGTAAGAGAGGGATGAAGAGCGAGAGGAGAAATAAGGGGGTAAGAGAGGGATGAAGAGCGAGAGGAGAAATAAGGGGGTAAGAGAGGGATGAAGAGCGAGAGGAGAAATAAAGGGGTAAGAGAGGGATGAAGAGTGAGAGGAGAAAATAGGGGGTAAGAGAGGGATGAAGAGCGAGAGGAGAAAATAGGGGGTAAGAGAGGGATGAAGAGCGAGAGGAGAAATAAGGGGGTAAGAGAGGGATGAAGAGCGAGAGGAGAAATAAGGGGGTAAGAGAGGGATGAAGAGCGAGAGGAGAAATAAGGGGGTAAGAGAGGGATGAAGAGCGAGAGGAGAAAATAGGGGGTAAGAGAGGGATGAGGAGCGAGAGGAGAAAATAGGGGGTAAGAGAGGGATGAAGAGCGAGAGGAGAAAATAGGGGGTAAGAGAGGGATGAAGAGCGAGAGGAGAAAATAGGGGGTAAGAGAGGGATGAAGAGCGAGAGGAGAAATAAGGGGGTAAGAGAGGGATGAAGAGCGAGAGGAGAAATAAGGGGGTAAGAGAGGGATGAAGAGCGAGAGGAGAAAATAGGGGGTAAGAGAGGGATGAAGAGCGAGAGGAGAAAATAGGGGGTAAGAGAGGGATGAAGAGCGAGAGGAGAAATAAGGGGGTAAGAGAGGGATGAAGAGCGAGAGGAGAAATAAGGGGGTAAGAGAGGGATGAAGAGCGAGAGGAGAAATAAGGGGTAAGAGAGGGATGAAGAGCGAGAGGAGAAAATAGGGGGTAAGAGAGGGATGAAGAGCGAGAGGAGAAATAAGGGGGTAAGAGAGGGATGAAGAGCGAGAGGAGAAATAAGGGGGTAAGAGAGGGATGAAGAGCGAGAGGAGAAATAAGGGGGTAAGAGAGGGATGAAGAGCGAGAGGAGAAATAAGGGGGTAAGAGAGGGATGAAGAGCGAGAGGAGAAATAAGGGGGTAAGAGAGGGATGAAGAGCGAGAGGAGAAATAAGGGGGTAAGAGAGGGATGAAGAGCGAGAGGAGAAATAAGGGGGTAAGAGAGGGATGAAGAGCGAGAGGAGAAATAAGGGGTAAGAGAGGGATGAAGTGCGAGAGGAGAAATAAGGGGGTAAGAGAGGGATGAAGAGCGAGAGGAGAAATAAAGGGGTAAGAGAGGGATGAAGAGCGAGAGGAGAAATAAGGGGGTAAGAGAGGGATGAAGAGCGAGAGGAGAAATAAGGGGGTAAGAGAGGGATGAAGAGTGAGAGGAGAAATAAGGGGGTAAGAGAGGGATGAAGAGCGAGAGGAGAAATAAGGGGGTAAGAGAGGGATGAAGAGCGAGAGGAGAAATAAGGGGTAAGAGAGGGATGAAGAGCGAGAGGAGAAATAAGGGGGTAAGAGAGGGATGAAGAGCGAGAGGAGAAATAAGGGGGTAAGAGAGGGATGAAGAGTGAGAGGAGAAATAAGGGGGTAAGAGAGGGATGAAGAGCGAGAGAAGAAATAAGGGGGTAAGAGAGGGATGAAGAGCGAGAGGAGAAATAAGGGGTAAGAGAGGGATGAAGAGCGAGAGGAGAAATAAGGGGGTAAGAGAGGGATGAAGAGCGAGAGGAGAAATAAGGGGGTAAGAGAGGGATGAAGAGTGAGAGGAGAAAATAGGGGGTAAGAGAGGGATGAAGAGTGAGAGGAGAATAGGGGGTAAGAGAGGGATGAAGAGTGAGAGGAGAAATAAGGGGGTAAGAGAGGGATGAGAGTGAGAGGACAAGAGTGTAAAAACCAAGGCAACCTGGGGATAGCGGTGCTGTAATTATAAACACAACTATAATTTGTTACTGTACAATATGGTAAACTGTATTCTCATAGCTATATGTTATATATAATGTTATTTTATACTCCATTTATATTACTGAAGGCCGATCTGTACAACTATATGAATATATAATAATATTGCTGTGTAATAATAATAATAGTCCCCTTCATAGGACATTAGTTATAGATATTATAATGATAGACTCCCGCACAGAACAGCAGCCATATCCTCTCTTCCCATTACGTTTGACCAGTGGTTCCCAAACTCGGTCCTCAGGACCCCACACAGGTCGCATTTTCCAGATCACCCGACAGGTGCATTCATTACAGGTGGAGCTAATTTTTTTTACTTGATCCTATGTTGAGACCTGGCCCCCATGCACCGTGTGGGGCCCGAGGACCGAGTTTGAGAACCTGTACTTTAGAGGTTCCATTTTCCAGTGAAGACCACTTAAACCCCCGTGGATTATTCCACGGAATACTGTACATGTCTATTTTGGCCAAACAGACGAGCAACTGACTCAAAGCCAATTCCACAGACAGTCCAGGTAATAGGTACATCCATGCTTGAGCACAGGTACATAATTAGTACCTCAGTCAGTTTAATTAACAGGACTAAAGCATTCAAATCCTTAAAACTTGGACTGCAAAGGTGAAGTTTGAAAACTCTGGTTTAGATGATAATGGTACATCCCGTTTTACTCTGGCCCTATAGCAGGGTTGCCTTCCCTCCCGGATTGGCCGGGAGGGTCCTGGAAACCGGGTCCCCCTCCCGGCCCCCCAGGAAAGGTGGGCAATCCTCCCAGATTCTGCCTCACCCCACCTGCATCTCCTGTGCAGCTGCCGGTCCCCTCGTTCAAATACCGCGATTCACTGCTTTTTCCAAGGAGGAGGCGGGTCTAAATAGGCAAATAGCGCCATTTAGGCCCGCCCCTCCTTGAGACCATGCAAATCGGTGGATTTCCAGTGCTGGGGGCGGGGCTTGATGATGTCTTAATCAGGCCCCGCCCCCAGAAGTGATGCTGCCAGTCTCCTCTCCGGGCTTCCCCCAGAGAGGAGAGTTTAAATGTAGGCAAGTATGCCCTATAGTCTGGTTAGAACAGTGGTTCTCAAACTTGGTCCTCTAGAATCCCCAACATTGCTCGTTTTCCAGGTCTCCTGACAGAATGACAAGTGACATTATTAGCTCCTCTTATGGATATTTTCAAATGTGTCATTGAGTAATGAGTGCACCTGTGCCCCTGATGGGAACTGTTGGGGGTCCTTGAGAACCGAAATTGGGGACCGTTGCATTAGAAGATGATGACTTATATAGTTTTATTGGAACACTTAAGTCTGATTAGGAGATTTTGGTACATCCTGTACGGTGAGGCCAGTACCAGCGGCCAGCAAGAATCTCACATCCATTAACTGTATTCAAACATGCACCAATCATTACAGAGCCTGCGATACTGGCCCTGCAGTAGGTAACTGGAAGGCTGATGCTCCAGCAAAGCCTCGGCCGTGACTGCCCTACATGTAGGTGGCAATAGTATCATTCCCAGAGATATGTCCCAGTGTGCCACCTCAGTGACCAGTAACTGCATGACATATGGACCGGACAGCTTATATTCGGAGTGCATACTTCTCCTTTAGGAGACTTTTGTAGTGGTCAAGAACCAATTATGCAATTCCTCTGTGATGGACCCACGCATTTCACTCAGGAAGCAACCGATTGGGAGTCTCACCAGCAGACCGGTCTTCCAGGCTATAGAAGGCATTCCACTGATGGACAGAAGGTGTCCACGTGATTCTCTTAGATGGTAATGCAATGCCCTCCTCGGCTATGTGCCCCACACTGCTGCCAACGCGTCTGGCAATCTGAGATATTCTGAGACAGCAGAGTCACTGAGTGTTTACCCATGAGAGACACGGAGGTGATAGAGAGGTGGGACCAGCCCAGATCAGCAGAGGATGGAGAACATCTGACTGTGGGTGGTGGACATCTGGATATCGGGTTCCAGAGTCTGGGATGAAGGAACAAAGACGAGGAGAGCGGAGCATGCACTGGGATTTATAAGTGCTGATCGGAGTTAGAATGGGGCTGTTTGGCAATAGCTTGATATCAGGGGCGAGGCGCACCACACCCCGGATGTCAGTCAGTCACCACTCAGTAAGAGGGGTTCAGGGGAAGAGACGAGGATTTTACGGCCGCTGGCAGAGACCTCTTCACACACAATCAAACCTCAGAGATCTGACTTAGCAAGTGGCTTGTTACTGCCAGAATGATGAAGTCATCGTCCTGAGGGGAACATAAACGAGGGCTGAAAGGCCGGGTCAGTGCCAGCTGTGTGAGCGAGGGAGGAGAGGCGCTGGGAAGAAATGCCACGTTCTGGAAATAACCAAGGTGTCAGAACGCCTACTAATCTCTTGGACAACGCAGTAACCAGTCTGCGACATAAACAGTTCCACAGTGGGCAGAGGCCGTCTGAGAATGAGGATTTCATTAGCTGCGGATGTGTGTGTATTAGAGTTATGCCAAGAGCAAACAGGGGGCGCCCTGCGTATCAGATGGTGCCCACCATATTGCTATCCATGGGTATTGTGCGAAAATATCAGAGAGGTATAATGCAACATTATCATGTACTGTATAATGTACTAGTTACCGGTAAGTGTGCACTGACGTGAATTCCCCCTATAGAGGTGAGGAGCAGTGTTGGCCTGTTATTTATTGGATGACATGTATAAGATACTGCAGTCTGAGCTATAACAAGTGTAATATAAGATGTACTAATAACAGTATAATAAGCTGTATATATATATATATATGTATATATATATATGTATATATATATATATATATATATATATATATATATATATATATATATATACAGTAGTTCTCCTTCTGAGCCTTTGCGATGGACAACCACGCATGTTCCGCTCCTGGTGTAAGCACAGACACACGATTGACCACGTTACCTGCCTGTTGCTGTAAGTCTTGCTATTACTATATCTGGTCCTCTGTCTATGGCCGCCCCCGTCCGCCGAATCCTGTCGCCAACTGGAAGAGAGTAGTAACATCAGTGACATCAGGTCTGGACTCAAAGGTTATTTGGAACATTTAACGGCGACATTAAAGGAGATGTTCTAGGAGGCAGAATAAGAAGACCGGTTTATGACGAATATGGGTGGATTGTGCCATCGGCAGAGTGGGAAAGTTCCCAGTGGGCCAGTCCCATACCCCACCCCCCTCTGCCAGACTGACTTACACTAGACTGCGTTCTTCCGCCATGTTTCCCAGACTTGCATTCCACCGTGGAACACAAACTGGAAGCTATCATCTGCTCTCGGCTGGCACCCCCACGTACAATGACCACAGTATCTGTGCCTAAGTCACCTGCTGTATGTACATTCACAATAGAACGTTTGAATCATAATGTCCATCAGATGGAGGATTAGCTCAGGTAGTGTATGTGTAGGACATAATAAATCCACAGGGATCAACAAATATCCTGTGCAGCGTAAAAAGGAGTACAAAGCAAAAATGGGTGGATGTATAAACCTGTCAAATAAACGAGTCCCGCTTCTCCGGCATAACGAGGAGAAGCGGGCACCAATATAGCCGAATGTATTAACCCCCCTTTGCCGATAAAGAGAGCCATTATGCCCAGCATTAACGGCTCTCCTTATCGGCGCCCCAGGCAGCCCTGCACATGTGCATTTTAAAAATGCAAGATCTTGTGGTGCTCAGGTAGACATCTGTGGGCCTACTGCAAGGACGACACTCAGTGAGACAGCTGTGGGCCTACTGCAAGGACAGCACTTGGTGAGACATCTGTGGGCCTACTGCAAGGACGACACTCGGTGAGACAGCTGTGGACCTACTGCAAGGACGGCACTTAGGGACACAGCTGTGAGCCTACTGCAAGGACTGCACTCAGGGAGACAGCTGTGGGCCTACTGCAAGGACGGCACTTAGGGACACAGCTGTGAGCCTACTGCAAGGACTGCACTCAGGGAGACAGCTGTGGGCCTACTGCAAGGACGGCACTCAGGGACACAGCTGTGAGCCTACTGCAAGGACCGCACTCAGGGAGACATCTGTGGGCCTACTGCAAGGACAGCACTTGGTGAGACAGCTGTGGGCCCACTGCAAGGACCGCATTCAGTGAGACAGCTGTGGGATACTGCATGGACCACACTCAGGGCGACAGCTGTGGGTGTACTGCAAGGACCACACTCTGTGAGACAGCTGTGGGCCTACTGCAAGATCCACACTCGGTGAGACAACTGTGGGCCTATGGCAAGGACTGCACTCGGTGAAACAGATGTGAGCTTACTTCAAGGACTGAACTTGATGAAGCAGCTGTGGGCCTACTGCATGGACAGCACTCGGTGAGACAGCTGTGGGCCTACTGCAAGGAGTCCGGAGAAGAGAACTGGGCGGTTTCGCTGAAGTATGGTTGTCCCACTTCTGAGTTAGGAAGTTCTGTAAATCTCCATGATATGTTCCTTACTGCATTCTGGGTTCCCAAGGTCATGTAAAGAAGTTCCTACAGTAGGTGTCTTTGGATCTCATCCCAGAGGTGCTGAATGGGCCTCCTGTCCTAATCTGCCGTCCCATTTCATCACAAGACCTTGTCTGTGCTCTGCAGCTGTTCTGGTCCCTTCTGATCTCGGGGTCTCCAGACTCATTGTTGTGGCAGATTAGATTCACCATCAACCAGCTCCCAAAGACAACATCTGACTGGTTTGGATGTTTGGGCTTCAGTAAACTCCACTTGTTGTTTGATCATGTGTGACAGGAGATGTGCGATTCAGGTTTGGGTGTTGAAGCTCCAGTACTTTCATGTGCAGTATGGGTTCTTTGTCATCGCACACGGGGAGACTGCCAATCTAAGGTGATTGACAGTTTGCAGACATTTGGGGGCGGGAGGGCACAGTGTGTCCCCTGTTTTGTAGGAGGGCCCAGGGCAGGGTCTCCTCCTTCCAGGGATGAAGTTTTAGTGACTGCTCTGTGATACCTTACAGTTATTCAGCCGGCCAATGGTGTTGCAGAATGATCAGAGGTCTTGTACACAACATTAGTCATTTTCCCTCCTTATATCAAAGCGAAAAGATTTTGTTTTGAGGTGAGGTGGGGAAGGGCCACGTAGGGTTGTCCATCAGAAGACCATTCTTCACCTAGGCCATCTCCAGCCACGTTGAGCATCTGTCGCTGAAATTAAGGGGTAAATCTGTTGGAACCGCTGGGGTTCCTTTACCTCACACCGGCCTGAGCACGAGCCTCTATGATCACCCCCTCCCCCATCCTCTGCCGGTTTACCCTTCGTCTTTTGTCTTCTGTTCCTACTGAAAAATAAGAAAAAACTTCAAAATAAGTGTTACTATGAGATAAAAGAATCATCGGTCATATAAACTGAATAGAAGTAGGGAAATAGGGGGAAACTGATCATTTAGGGTCAATTTACAAAAATTGGAATCACGCACATACGCTACGATCCATACACAGGTGCAGTCATTCGATAATCGATAGACACGTGACTGGCATTGTAGGGGGTCCTTAGCATAGGGAACAGGACCAAAGGGGTTTACAACTGACGGGAATACGCTGGTGTGGTCAGATCAGTGTGTGTGTGTGTTACACACCATATACACCATGTACAGCAATGAGCACAATGTGTAGTGACAGTGCAGCTGCTGTAATATCATTGTACCATGACGGCGCTGTCAGCCGCCTGCCAGTATCAGCGCATTAGGCTGCAGGCACACGCTGGACATGCCCGGGACGTGTGGTGGTACGGTACATGTCACAATATAAGGTTTCGTGCAATCACACTGGGCATGTAGGAATACATCTGGATGGGAAACGCACCTTCCTGCTGGTCCTCAGCCCCTGTCAGCAGCAATTGGGGGAGGCAGCTGCGCCCCGGAGTCACAGCAATTACTGGCTAATGTTTTATTGTTACCAATTTACATACATACATCTCATTGTAGGTGGCTGGAGGCCGCCCGCGCGGCTGATTAGTCTGTAATTACGGGGAACCCAATGCCTCGCACTATGCTAATAGTAATGGCGGCATCTAAGGTCACTAGTACAGGAAGTTCCCCGTCATCTGGATACAATAATATGTACAATGTATCCAACCTCTGTTACTGTGCGGCTTCTGCTGTATACTGATGGGGAGACATACTAAGCCCCAGAGAGAGATAAAGTACCAACCAATCAGCTCCTAAGTGTCATGTTACAGGCTGTGGGGTCCATGTACTAAGCCCCAGAGAGAGATAAAGTACCAACCAATCAGCTCCTAAGTGTCATGTTACAGGCTGTGGGGTCCATGTACTAAGCCTCAGAGAGAGATAAAGTGCCAACCAATCAGCTCCTAATTGTCATGTTACAGGCCGTGGGGTCCATGTACTAAGCCTCAGAGAGAGATAAAGTGCCAACCAATCAGCTCCTAATTGTCATGTTACAGGCCACAGGGTCAATGTTCTAAGCCTCAGAGAGAGATATAGTACCAACCAATCAGCTCCTAACTATCATGTTACAGGATTTGAAGTCCATGCACTAAGCCTCGGGGGGAGAGAGATAAAGTGCCAGCCAATCAGCTCCTAACTGTCATGTTACAGGCTGTGAGGTCTATGTACTAAGCCTCAGAGAGAGATAAAGTGCCGACCAATCAGCTCCTGTCATGTTACAGGTCACAGGGTCAATGTTCTAAGCCTCAGAGGGAGATAAAGTGCCAACCAATCAGCTCCTCGCTGTCATATTACAGGCTGTGGCATCTATGCACTAAGCCTTGGCGAGAGATAAAGTACAGGCCAATCAGCTCCTAACTGCCATGTAACAGGCTGCAGGGTCTATGTACTAAACCTCGGAGAAAGATAAACAGGCCAATCAGCTCCTAACTGCCAATCACCAGTTTATTTGCCGGTAAAAGAGAAAATCGCGTTGATCGCGTCCATCGCGGCTCATTATAATGGGCCGCGATGCGACTGACACGATCAATGCGATTTTCCCATAGAGAATAATATTAAATGATTTTTAAAGTTACAATCGCGTTTACCATTATAATGGCCCGCGATGCGATCAATGCGATTTTACATATGGAACAATGGGAAATGGACCAATATGGCCTATTTCTCATTGTATATGGTTATAAGTATGGTTAATGGCCCTCCATTGTTAACGCCACCCCACTATTGACGCCAACCCAAAGCGTGGCGAGTGCAGTGAGCGCGCGAGGGGCGGCGGTACGCGTCCTCCGACCTTTTCATACCCCCCAATTTTTCCGACCCGATCAATACAATCAAAATCGCAGGCGCCGTGCTAGGAAATAAGTACCGATTGCTGCTACCTCAGGGAGATCGCTGTTACTTCAGGGAGATCGATGTTACATCAGGGGTCAGGGAGATCGCTGCTACGCCAGGGGTCAGGGAGATCGCTGATACATCAGGGAGATCGCTGCTATTTCAGGGAAATCACTGTTACATCAGGGAGATCGATGTTACATTAGGGAGATGGCTGCTACATCAGGGGGTCGGGGAGATTGCTGCTACGCCAGGGGTCAGGGAGATCGCTGCTACGCCAGGGGTCAGGGAGATCGCTGTTACATCAGGGAGATCGCTGCTATTTCAGGGAGATCACTGTTACATCAGGGGTCAGGGAGATCGCTGCTACGCCAGGGGTCAGGGAGATCGCTGTTACATCAGGGAGATCGCTGCTATTTCAGGGAGATCACTGTTACATCAGGGGGTCGGGGAGATCGCTGTTACTTCAGGGAGATCGATGTTACATTAGGGAGATGGCTGCTACATCAGGGGGTCGGGGAGATTGCTGCTATGTCAGTGAGATTGCTGCTACATCAGGGGTCGGGGAGATGGCTGCTATATCAGGGAGATTGCTGCTATGTCAGGGAGATCACTGTTATGTCAGGGAGATCGCTGTTAGGTCAGGGAGATCGCTGTTACGTCAGGGAGATTGCTGCTACGTCAGGGGTCAGGGGGATGGCTGCTACGTCAGGGGGATGGCTGCTACGTCAGGGGGATGGCTGCTATGTCAGGGGGATGGCTGCTACGTCAGGGAGATCGCTGCTACGTCAGGGAGATCGCTGCTATGCCAGGGAGATTGCTGCTACGTCAGGGAGATTGCTGCTACCTCAGGGGGTTGGGGAGATGGCTGCTATGTCCTGGTGATCGCTGCTACGTCAGGGACATCGCTGTTACGTCAGGGAGATGGCTGCTACGTCAGGGAGATCGCTGCTACTTCAGAGAGATTGCTGCTACTTCAGAGAGATTGCTGTTACGTCAGGGAGATGGCTGCTACGTCAGGGAGATGGCTGCTACGTCAGGGAGATGGCTGCTACGTCAGGGAGTTGGGAAGATCACTGCTATGTCAGAGAGTCAGGTAGATAGCTGCTATGTCAGGGAGATTGTTGCTATGTCATGGAGTCGGGGAGATCGCTGCTATGTCAGGGAGGTCACTACTATGTTAGGGAGTTAGGAAGATCACTGCTATGTCACGGTGTTGGGAAGATCGCTGCTATGTCACAGAGTTGGGAAGATCACTGCTATGTCACGGAGTTGGGAAGATCGCTGCTATGTCACGGTGTTGGGAAGATTGCTGCTATGTCACGGATTCCGGAAGATCACTGCTATGTCACGGATTCTGGAAGATCACTGCTATGTCACGCAGTTGGGAAGATCGCTGCTATGTCACGGAGTTGGGAAGATCGCTGCTATGTCACGGAGTTGGGAAGATCACTGCTATGTCAGAGAGTCAGGTAGATAGCTGCTATGGCAGGGAGTCGGGGAGATGGCTGCTATGGCTGGGAGTCAGGGAGATCGCTGCTATGTCACGGAGTTGGGAAGATCACTGCTATGTCAGAGAGTCAGGTAGATAACTGCTATGTCAGGGAGATTGCTGCTATGTAACGCAGTTGGGAAGATCACTGCTATGTCACGGAGTTGGGAAGATCGCTGCTATGTCACGGAGTTGGGAAGATCACTGCTATGTCACGGAGTTGGGAAGATCACTGCTATGTCACGGAGTTGGGAAGATCACTGCTATGTAATGGGGTTGGGAAGATCGCTGCTATGTCACGGAGTTGGGAAGATCACTGCTATGTAACGCAGTTGGGAAGATCGCTGCTATGTCACAGGGTTGGGAAGATCGCTGCTATGTCATGGAGTCGGGAAGATCACTGCTATGTCACAGGGTTGGGAAGATCGCTGCTATGTCATGGAGTCGGGGAGATCGCTGCTATGTCAGGGAGGTCACTACTATGTCAGGGAGTTAGGAAGATCACTGCTATGTCACGGTGTTGGGAAGATCGCTGCTATGTCACAGAGTTGGGAAGATCACTGCTATGTCACAGAGTTTGGAAGATCGCTGCTATGTCACGGTGTTGGGAAGATTGCTGCTATGTCACAGATTCCGGAAGATCACTGCTATGTCACGGATTCTGGAAGATCACTGCTATGTCACGGTGTTGGGAAGATCGCTGCTATGTCACAGAGTTGGGAAGATCGCTGCTATGTCAGGGAGGTTGCTACTATGTCATGGAGTCTCCCTGAGAAGCAGCACATTGATGCACACACAAGGTATTATTCACATCCCAGGGCAAGGCTTCACCTGATAGGCACTAATTATATCTGGGCATGTTTGTGCCACCGACCCACAGCCAGATTCCATGCCAGTCACTGATCTAGGTCTCTGGGTCTCATGTTGTAACAATAAGGGCAGGGATACGGGAGGACTCTCAGATCTCAGGTCTGACATATTGTGGGCAGGAGCCAGCGGGAATTACGCGGCTTGTGCAGGGGAAGATGCTGCATTTACACAAGAGGCTATTATTACGTGATAAACCCCTGAAATCCCTGGGTAGAGACCTGTTAGTACATAGCCTGCTATGGTTACAGGGATAACGCTGAGACTGAGACACGCTGTCCCTGGCAGAGACGCCGCCGCCTGTGATTATCAGATATCACTGACACACGGGGGTGGGGCCTGTTCCCAGGTTTCCCTGGAACTGGTCGCTGGGTCGGGGATTATCTTGCTCCTGTCCCTGTGAGCGCAGCGCTGTCTTTACTGATTGTTCTGGATGGTAATAGATGCAGCACTGCACGATGTAGCACTGTAGCACTGCACAATAGATGCAGCACTGCACGATGTAGCACTGTAGCACTGCACAATAGATGCAGCACTGCACGATGTAGCACTGTAGCACTGCACAATAGATGCAGCACTGCACGATGTAGCACTGTAGCACTGCACAATAGATGCAGCACTGCACGATGTAGCACTGTAGCACTGCACAATAGATGCAGCACTGCACGATGTAGCACTGTAGCACTGCACAATAGATGCAGCACTGCACGATGTAGCACTGTAGCACTGCACAATAGATGCAGCCCTGCACGAGTTCTCTCTGTGCGCAACAATCAGAAGCCACCAGAACAGGATACAGCACATGACATGGGGGAGATTCAGGCCTGACCGCATGGACGCAAATTCCCCTTGGCTAGAGATCAGGTAGACGCAGTTCCGCTGGAGTGAAATCCCAACTTGCTGTTCGAATGGATGTGTACGGCTACAGATGCACTCACAGCTGGGGAAATATCCCAAAACCCGTCATACCCTCCCCTAATACAGGCATATCCGGCCTGGTGCTGACGTCACACACCCTCCCCTAATACAGGTATATCCGGCCTGGTGCTGACGTCACACACCCTCCCCTAATACAGGTAATATTTCTTTATTTAGAACTTGCAACAGAAAAACATAAACATTTCATACAGAGAAACGAGTACATGCGATTATACATGAGCCCCTTTTCTTGAGTAAAAACATTGTCCATGAAAAGACCGTATAAAGTCCACTTACATCGGTCTTAGAATTAAAAGAAAAGAAAAGCGGGCTTATCACATGAATAATACAACAATACATCAGCTGGAAACATAATGCATCATACAATATCACATAACACAACAAACTTATTTACATGCGGTATTTACAACTGCATGCAAGAGGAAATGATCTGGTGCTACAGGTATATGTAAAACCGCATATTTTGTGTAATGCACATCTAAGGGAGTGAAAGGATAGCAAAGCCACAAGCCAGAGAAACCGCCGAAAGTCAGCCACCCACTCAAGGGGGCCGAAGATGACGCCACAGCCTAGCCCATCTCCCGGCCTCCATCCGGCGTCTCTCCAGATCCCTCAATTTCCACACCTCGTGCAAAATGTCAGTAACCACCACCACACAGGGGAGGACTTTCTGCCTAATGGATACCTGACACCGTGCATTCCACGTGAAATATCTAACAACTATGCTGACTAAGAACAAAGTGGATAACTCAAACCGACCCGGAAGCTTGAACGCCCCATAGGCCCACTCCGGGTAACTGAGCCCCGAAAGGCACGGAATTCCCAAGGCCCTGGAAACACCCTTGTAAACCTCCACATTGAAGGGACACCTGAGCAAGAAATGGTCCATGGTCTCCTCCTCCCCCAGATACTCCTCCCGCGGACAACCACGATCATCGGCATTTCTATGCTTCAGGTTTCCCCTCACGTAGAGCCTCCCATGGAAGGAGAGCCAGGCAATGTCTTGATATTTCAGAGGGATCCTCCCGGAATTAACAAGGGCCAGCCCCTCTGATGACAAATTACCCGGGCAGTCCCTCAGTGACAGCTGTTCCCGGAAGTGGGACTGCAAAACCTTCTTCTCCAGCTCCCTTCTAGAAGAACCTTTGACTGTTCCCGCTTCCAGGCCCCACCGCCTTGTCACCTTCAAGACAGGAGCCACGTAGGCCGGGAGGTATCCACGGCGGACTCGCAAACTTTTAACACTCCCTCCCTCTAACCATGCGTTGAGGAAAGGAGACACCCAGACTCTGAAACCTTCTACCCATCGAGGAGGAGCCTCTAATTGGAGGCTTGACAGATGTAATTTAATAAAGGTCATCAAAAAGAATAGCACTGGGTTGACCATACCCAGGCCTCCTTCCCTCCTCGACCTGTAGGTGACAGTCCTCTTGATCAGATTCAGTTTGTTTCCCCAGAGCATCTAAAAAAACAAAGCATAAATCTTTGCCCATCTCGACTCTGGCACACATAGCTGACGTACAAGAACACAGGGATCAGGTAAGTCTTGATCAGGTCCACCCTTTCCCTGAGGGACAGCTTCCACCTCTTCCAGCGCTCTACCTTCTGGCCGGCCTCTACCAGTCTGGAATCCCAATTTCGCGTGGCGTAATCGCCCGGGCCAAATTCGATGCCTAAGACTTTGATCACCTGGCTCGCCCGGGGGAGACCATCCGGAAGGTCAAATTCCTGGCCCTCCTCCCCCATCCAGAAACCCTCACTCTTGTCCTGGTTGACCAGGGAACCCAACGCCATTGAGTATTCCTGGATGGCCGATACCACCGCATCCGCCTCCGACGGATCCGACAGGATGACAGTGACATCGTCCGCGTAGGCCACTGCCTCCAGCGAATGTTCCGGGCTCAGCTGGACTCCCCTCACAATGCCACCCTCCAGCCTTCTAATGAAAGGGTCGATGGCAAAAACATACAGGAGGGGGCTTAGAGGGCAGCCCTGCCGAACACCCGAATTCACTGAAAAGGTCGGACCTACCCAACCATTCACAAGAGGGAAGCTCTCGGCTCGCCTGTAGATTACCCGCAGCCAATTTACCACCCTCACTGGGAGGCCATACCTAGCCAGTAGAGCCCACAGGTATTCGTGGTTTACCCTGTCAAAAGCCTTTGCCTGATCCAACGCCAGCAGGTACTTTCCCCATTTCTCAGCCCTGCACCGCTCCACGGCCTCCCGGATGCCAAGGACAGCACTAAAAGTGCTCCTGCCTTTCACAGTGCAGTGCTGAGAAGGCGAAAGCAAAGACTCAGAAACCTCCATCAGTCTGTTAAAGAGCACCTTTGCCAGAATCTTCCTATCCGTATCAAGAAGGGCGATGGGGCGCCAGTTCTCAACACGGGACGGGTCCCTCCCTTTGGAGAGCAAGATAAGGGCAGACAATCTCATGGAAGGAGGGAGCAGGCCCTCACCCAGGCACTCATTGAATACTTCCACGAGACGAGGGGCCAAGAGGTCACAAAAACACTTAAAGAATTCGGAGGTTAACCCATCCGGACCTGGGGCCTTTTTCATAGACAAGGAGCCTATGGCCTTCTTGACCTCGTCCACCGTTATCTCCTCACCAAGGGAATCAAGAGCACTGCCATGACTCCCGAGACCTGGCGTCTCCAACAGAAACCGTTCCATCTTCTCTCTGATAGGCGGCTTCTCAGATAGAAGGTCGGAGTAGAAGGATTGTATGACTCCCAGGATGCCCTCCCGATCCTCACGGAGGACACCCTGGCCATCATACAACCCCCTCACCTCCTTACAGTCAACCAAACTCCTGCAATTCTGGTAGGGATCAGGCGAGTGGTATTTCCCGTAATCCCTCTCCAAAATCAAAGAAGCGTATCGGCTGTACTGGTACTCCTTCATCTGAGCCTTCACCCGGGAGATTTCCCCACCATCACCCTGCTCAGAGATCAGGAAATCTAATTTCTTTCTCAAGGCACAGTAGACATGGTTCCTGACCAAGTTCTCTCTGGCTACGAGGTCGCGAAAAAAGCTGTAAGTCCTTTTTTTACATACCTCCCACCACTCAGACCTGTTCCAACCCGCCTCCAAAAGTGACTCCTGAGATTGAAAGAAGTCCCTGAAAGACTGTCTAACCTCTTCCCTCTCAAGGAGCTTGGAGT
Organism: Crinia signifera; assembly: GCF_055691185.1. Taxonomy (NCBI): domain Eukaryota; kingdom Metazoa; phylum Chordata; class Amphibia; order Anura; family Myobatrachidae; genus Crinia; species Crinia signifera. Next base: position 5,515,270 of record NC_139218.1, read on the forward strand.
TCAAGCGCCAAAGACCCCGGCCTTTCTGAGGGGACTCTGAGGCGTTTAAGGATACACACAGACAAACGTGATCGGAGAACTCTACCGGCCTCAGCTTGGGAACCGAGGTTTTCGAGCTCTCCTTAACAAAAACCCTATCTATTCTACTCCTACAACTACCTCTATGAAAGGTGAAACCCGTGAGGTCTGGGGAGTGTCGAACGTGCACATCCACCAGACCCGACTGTCTAATCATATTCACTAGAAAGAGGGAGTCGTAGCCCAGAGTAGTCCTTGACCCTCCCCTGTCTTTGGGCCTAATTATGGTGTTAAAATCACCGCCAAAGACTATCTGCCGGGCTACAAAGAGATACGGTTTTATCTCTCTGAAAAGACACTTCCTGTCCCATTTAGTTTGAGGGCCATAGATATTCACAAGCCTCAGGTCGTGCCCCTTCAGATTGACATCCAAAACCATACACCTGCCTACTTGTACCTCGATGACTCGCTGGATGGTAACTTCGGTGGTAAAAAGAACCCCCAGCCCTCCATACGGCTCGGCAGCCAGAGACCAGAAGGACGGCCCACGCCTCCACTCGGTTTTTGCCTTGTGAATATCCGCGAGCCGCCTCAATCTGGTCTCCTGCAAAAAAAACAAAATCTACATTTAAGGAATTGAAAAAATCATAAGCTAACTGCCGAGCACGTACGGACAAGATAGATGCCACATTGTGTGTGGCAAATTTTATGGGCTGGGGGGCCATCCTTCAGAGTCACCGAGCGTAGGGACCAGATCACTTCCTCTTCACACGCTTTTCCTGAAGGTCCTCATCCGACCCCCACCTCTTAACACTGACCCCCGGGCCAACATCCTCCACAATCGGCAGGATGCCATCTTCCACCTCCTTCACTACCTCGACAACCTTCTTAACTTCCTCAAAGACCTCCTTGTCAGGAACACCGCCCCCAGACACCTGAGCCAGCGATGCCCCCAGAGGTATACCCTGAGGAGTGCTGTCGACCACCAAGGGGGGACCTGGGTCGACATGAGGACCAACGAGGTTAGAGCCACCGGGGTCCGGATCGGGGACAGCACCAGACAGGGGAGGCCCCGCGACACCTACCTGGCCGTCACCCTGTCCCAGCTGAACCACCGGTCCCGTTTCCTTCTGCCCAACCAGTTCATCCTCTACCCCATCCGCCCTCAATTGAGGTGCCAAGTCCTCCACCGTGCATGCCTTTTTTAGAACCCCAGAGGCGCCCTTTTTCAGGAAGGACCTACACTTCAGGACAAACCCCCTCGCTTGCTTTCTCCTGGACCGGACAGGGCTGCTTATCCACCTTCCTTTTCTTCCTTTGTCTCTGCCTCCTCGGCCTCAACACAAGACTGCCGTCTGACTCCTTCACCACATCCCCCTCCCCTTCCGCCTCCTCTTCACTTGTCAGGGAGAAAAAACTATTTGACAGGCTGATCTGCTTATCTGCCCTAACCTTTTTATTCTTCCCTTTCCCTTTCCCCACCAGCTGGAAAGGGACATCTTCCACTCCGTTCTCCCGAACCACCACCCTATCAGACACACCAGAGGGTCCTTCCTCTACCCTCTGCAATTGGGAGGTCGGGGCCAACAGGGGGCCAGGATTAGGCTGCTGGGGGCCCACGGAAAGGCCCGCCCGGACCACGCCTCCAGTCGACACCACCGACGGAGCCCCTACCAGCCCACCCTCCACCTCCACTGCCGCCCCCTCCATCTCCCCATCTAAAGAGGTGTTGTGGAAAGCCATCGGGCAGCTAGAGAAGGCATGGCCATCATCCCCACACAAATTGCAGACTATTTTGTCACAATCTTTAGCCACATGCCCAAGACTATTACATTTTGAACACTTCTGACTTGGACAGTCACGACTAAAGTGGCGGAAGTCCCCACACCTATGACACTCCCTGGGCTGGCCGGGGTAAAAGCACTGCACCCTATCCTTGCCTATGAATGCAGCTGATGGTATGTGGCAACCTTCCCTTAAATTCGCATAGACCGCCCATGCCCCACCCCACACATCCCTAGCCCCCGGGACTTTCTCCAAAGGGGATAAAAGCTTCGCCCCATGCCTCTGCAGCCAGAAACAAATATCCGAGGGGCTCAGGGACTCATTCCGGACAAGTACATTCACTTTTACCCTTTCTTGCCTGGTTATGGCATAGGCCTTAAATTTATTCCACCAGTCGTTATGCTTCACCTCCCCCCACTTGGACCAGAACTTCTGTAAGCCATAGTATGTCATGAAGCTGATATCAAACTCAGGGGCGCCTACCGGGTGTATACATGCAAAGAAGTCCTCTTTCTTGAAGCCCAGAAGGAATAGCCTATCCAGAACGTCAGCAGAAGTAGGAGTTAACCCCTCTGCCACCCACTTTAACTGAACAGCATTCCTCCTCTTCGCCGGCTGTCCCCATGTAGGCTTGGGCCTGGCTGTCTCTACACGCACCGGACCCGCAGACAGAATCCCAGCGTAGGAAACCACGGGCGGCACCCCCACCGGCTTTGCGGGAGGTACCGACGCCGCAGGGGCCACGGGAGCCACTAAGGTCATAGTGTGCACAGGAGACACCCCACGCACCGCCATACTGGGCCCACCAGCACCCCCAGCCCTCCGCCTTTCACCTTCCCCTTTCTTTTGTTTTTCCTTACCAGCGACATCAGCACCTGTATCCACAAACCTAATTTTGTCCCCAAACACAGTCTCAACTGTTACCCCTTTAACCGAGGGCTGGGTCTCCATCTCCTCTGACTGCAATACTGGACCTGGCACACCCCCCTCCTCCAACATTCTGATGCGGTCCTAGAGAGGGTTATCCCCCTCCATTCCCATTACCAACACATCCGATCCCTTGTTAGGGGAGAGCCCTGCACTCTCTATTACCTCTTTCCCCTGCAGTTCAGCAATTTTTAATTTCAGTACATCCTTCTCATCACTTCTAATTTTTAATTCTGTCTGCAGCTCTTGGATCAACGCATTAAGCACCGGTCTTTTGGTGCTGAAAGCGTTGTTCCTTTCCTTCTTTTTAATCGCAATTTTGTTCAACAGTCTAACAGACCTAGTTTCCAGAGCCAGCACTCTGGACTGCAAGTCCTGTATACACACAAAAGTCTCTTCCACAGGCTGGTCTATGTCCATAGTAACAGCTGTACCAGTCCCCTCCCCTGTGTTGGCATGCTCTGTATTCACCAGCTCCCCCCCATCAGTCACTACACACTGAATGTCACTTTCCAATGTAGGCACAACACATTTCTCCATGGTGACAGCTGCACCAGCCCCCCCCCCCCTGCACTGGCATCAGCATTCACCAGCTCCTCATTATCAGACACTGTAGACACAGCATCACTCCCCAGCGCAGGCACAGTACCCTGCAGTATGACAATTTCAGGAGTCTTTGAACAGTCTAACACAACCACCACACCAGGGGTACCCTGGGCGCCCACCTCCTCCGCCAGAGCCACCCCGTCACCACAACTCAACTGCAGAGCCGGCACAGGGGCAGTGACGTCACCCGCCGAACAGTACTGGCCGCCGCCATCTTTACTCACGCGGACCGGGCTCACAGGCGCTACCTCGCCATGTCCCGCCACGTCATTGGGGCCTCCATCAGCCTCCTTCTCCGCCGCTTGCTTCACACAGCCAGCCGCGTCATCTTCAGGCGCCGGCTCCCCGACCGCTCATTCTCCTCCGCTGACGTCACCCGCCGGGACCCGCGAGCTGTCCGCATCCACGGACAGGGACGCCAGCACTTCCCCGCCAGTCAAAAACCGCTCCGGGGCACCATCCACACCAGCCCGCGCCTCACTCTTCACCACAGGCGCCGGACCGATCGCCACCTCGCGCCCTGAAGCCGGCACCTCCTCAGCCTGCACCCGGGCAGCAGGCTCCACAGTAAGAGGCACCAACACCGCAGGCACACTGGCTCCTCCACACATAGGCTTATTAAAGTCTGTATACGCCGGCAGCACGCCATCCTCCTCTTCTCCCTCCGGTAAAGGTACGTACCCAGCAGATGTACCTTTAGGGTCACTGCTCGCACTGGGCTCTTCCCCAACCACCGTGGGCCCGGCACCAGGGATATCCACAATCACAGGCCTCTGGAGCATAGGAATGTCTTCAGCCACTGGGGGCCCTGTGGCAACAGGGACTTTGGGCTCACCTGTCACCGGGGCCACAACGACTGCAGGCTGTAGTTTAGGTGGGGGGATAAGCGGCCTTCCGCTAGGCAGAATCAGGCTGACTTGAGAAGCCTTCACCGGTTCTTGTCCATCCGAGCAGCAGGAGCTTTCATCCAAATCACTCAGGGGGGCCCAGCACGAGCTCTCCCCCTTAGGCACCTCCAAAACCCCCTTTCGGCCACCTGCCCCAGATGACATTGGGGCTGGGCCCGGCAGCCGGGGGGCTCTCCTGGGCAGCAGCCCCAGGAGGCTCCATAGCACTGGGGATAAATCCCCTAATCGAGTCCCAGGCTTTTCGGCCTACACTGGAAGTCAGGAGCTCACCAACACAGCTCCTCCCCTAATACAGGTATATCCGGCCTGGTGCTGACGTCACACACCCTCCCCTAATACAGGCATATCCGGCCTGGTGCTGACGTCATACACCCTCCCCTAATACAGGTATATCCGGCCTGGTGCTGACGTCACACACCCTCCCCTAATACAGGTAATATTTCTTTATTTAGAACTTGCAACAGAAAGACATAAACATTTCATAGAGAAAAACGAGTACGTGCGATTATACATGAGCCCCTTTTTTTGAGTAAAAACATTGTCCATGAAAAGACCGTATAAAGTCCACTTACATCGGTCTTAGAATTAAAAGAAAAGAAAAGCGGGCTTATCACATGAATAATACAACAATACATCAGCTGGAAACATAATGCATCATACAATATCACATAACACAACAAACTTATTTACATGCGGTATTTACAACTGCAGGCAAAGAGGAAATGATCTGGTGCTACAGGTATATGTAAAACCGCATATTTGTGTAATGCACATCTAAGGGAGTGAAAGGATAGCAAAGCCACAAGCCAGAGAGACAACCGAAAGTCAGCCGCCCACTCAAGGGGGCCGAAGATGGCGCCACAGCCTGGCCCATCTCCCGGCCTCCATCCGGCGTCTCTCCAGATCCCTCAATTTCCACACCTCGTGCAAAATGTCAGTAACCACCACCACACAGGGGAGGACTTTCTGCCTAATGGATACCTGACACCGTGCATTCCACGTGAAATATCTAACAACTATGCTGACTAAGAACAAAGTGGATAACTCAAACCGACCCGGACGCTTGAACGCCCCATAGGCCCACTCCGGGTAACTGAGCCCCGAAAGGCACGGGATTCCCAAGGCCCTGGAAACACCCTTGTAAACCTCCACATTGAAGGGACACCTGAGCAAGAAATGGCCCATAGTCTCCTCCTCCCCCAGACACTCCTCCCGTGGACAACCACGATCATCGGCATTTCTATGCTTCAGGTTTCCCCTCACGTAAAGTCTCCCATGGAAGGAGAGCCAGGCAATGTCTTGATATTTCAGAGGGATCCTCCCAGAATTAACAAGGGCCAGCCCCTCTGATGACAAATTACCCGGGCAGTCCCTCAGTGACAGCTGTTCCCGGAAGTGGGACTGCAAAACCTTCTTCTCCAGCTCCCTTCTAGAAGAACCTTTGACTGTTCCCGCTTCCAGGCCCCACCGCCTTGTCACTTTCAAGACAGGAGCCACGTAGGCCGGGAGGTATCCACGGCGGACTTGCAGACTTTTAACACACCCTCCCTCTAACCATGCGTTGAGGAAAGGAGACACCCAGACTCTGAAACCTTCTACCCATCGAGGAGGAGCCTCTAATTGGAGGCTTGACAGATGTAATTTAATAAAGGTCATCAAAAAGAATAGCACTGGGTTGACTATAACCAGGCCTCCTTCCCTCCTCGACCTGTAGGTGACAGTCCTCTTGATCAGATTCAGTTTGTTTCCCCAGAGCATCTGAAAAAACAAAGCATAAATCTTTGCCCATCTCGACTCTGGCACACATAGCTGACGTACAAGAACACAGGGATCAGGTAAGTCTTGATCAGGTCCACCCTTTCCCTGAGGGACAGCTTCCACCTCTTCCAGCGCTCTACCTTCTGGCCGGCCTCTACCAGTCTGGAATCCCAATTTCGCGTGGCGTAATCGCCCGGGCCAAATTCAATGCCTAAGACTTTGATCACCTGGCTCGCCCGGGGGAGACCATCCGGAAGGTCAAATTCCTGGCCCTCCTCCCCCATCCAGAAACCCTCACTCTTGTCCTGGTTGACCAGGGAACCCAACGCCATTGAGTATTCCTGGATGGCCGATACCACCGCATCCGCCTCCGACGGATCCGACAGGATGACAGTGACATCGTCCGCGTAGGCCACTGCCTCCAGCGAATGTTCCGGGCTCAGCTGGACTCCCCTCACAATGCCACCCTCCAGCCTTCTAATGAAAGGGTCGATGGCAAAAACATACAGGAGGGGGCTTAGAGGGCAGCCCTGCCGAACACCCGAATTCACTGAAAAGGTCGGACCTACCCAACCATTCACAAGAGGGAAGCTCTCGGCTCGCCTGTAGATTACCCGCAGCCAATTTACCACCCTCACTGGGAGGCCATACCTAGCCAGTAGAGCCCACAGGTATTCGTGGTTTACCCTGTCAAAAGCCTTTGCCTGATCCAACGCCAGCAGGTACTTTCCCCATTTCTCAGCCCTGCACCGCTCCACGGCCTCCCGGATGCCAAGGACAGCACTAAAAGTGCTCCTGCCTTTCACAGTGCAGTGCTGAGAAGGCGAAAGCAAAGACTCAGAAACCTCCATCAGTCTGTTAAAGAGCACCTTTGCCAGAATCTTCCTATCCGTATCAAGAAGGGCGATGGGGCGCCAGTTCTCAACACGGGACAGGTCCCTCCCTTTGGAGAGCAAGATAAGGGCAGACAATCTCATGGAAGGAGGGAGCAGGCCCTCACCCAGGCACTTATTGAATACTTCCACGAGACGAGGGGCCAAGAGGTCACAAAAACACTTAAAGAATTCGGAGGTTAACCCATCCGGACCTGGGGCCTTTTTCATAGACAAGGAGCCTATGGCCTTCTTGACCTCGTCCACCGTTATCTCCTCACCAAGGGAATCAAGAGCACTGCCATGACTCCCGAGACCTGGCGTCTCCAACAGAAACCGTTCCATCTTCTCTCTGATAGGCGGCTTCTCAGATAGAAGGTCGGAGTAGAAGGATTGCACGACTCCCAGGATGCCCTCCCGATCCTCGCGGAGGACACCCTGGCCATCGTACAACCCCCTCACCTCCTTACAGTCAACCGAACTCCTGCAATTCTGGTAGGGATCAGGTGAGTGGTATTTCCCGTAATCCCTCTCCAAAATCAAAGAAGCATATCGGTTGTACTGGTACTCCTTCATCTGAGCTTTCACCCGGGAGATTTCCCCACCATCACCCTGCTCAGAGATCAGGAAATCTAATTTCTTTCTCAAGGCACAGTAGACACGGTTCCTGACCAAGTTCTCTCTGGCTACGAGGTCACAAAAAAAACTGCGAGTCCTTTTTTTACATACCTCCCACCACTCAGACCTGTTCCAACCCGCCTCCAAAAGTGACTCCTGAGATTGAAAGAAGTCCCTGAAAGACTGTCTAACCTCTTCCCTCTCAAGGAGTTTGGAGTTCAAGCGCCAAAGGCCCCGGCCTTTCTGAGGGGACTCTGAGGCGTTCAAGGATACACACAGACAAACGTGATCGGAGAACTCTACCGGCCTCAGCTTGGGAACCGAGGTTTTCGAGCTCTCCTTAACAAAAACCCTATCTATTCTACTCCTACAACTACCTCTATGAAAGGTGAACCCCGTGAGGTCTGGGGAGTGTCGAACGTGCACATCCACCAGACCCGACTGTCTAATCATACTCACTAGAAAGAGGGAGTCGTAGCCCAGAGTAGTCCTTGACCCTCCCCTGTCTTTGGGCCTAATTATGGTGTTAAAATCACCGCCAAAGACTATCTGCCGGGCTACAAAGAGATACGGTTTTATCTCTCTGAAAAGACACTTCCTGTCCCATTTGGTCTGGGGCCCATAGATATTAATAAGTCTCAGGTCGTGCCCCTTCAGATTGACATCCAAAACCATACACCTGCCTACTTGCACCTCGATGACTCGCTGGATGGTAACTTCGGTGGTAAAAAGAATCCCCAGCCCTCCGTACGGCTCGACAGCCAGAGACCAGAAGGACGGCCCACGCCTCCACTCGGTTTTTGCCTTGTGAATATCCGCGAGCCGCCTCAATCTGGTATCCTGCAAAAAAAACAAAATCTACATTTAAGGAATTGAAAAAATCATAAGCTAACTGCCGAGCACGTACGGACAAGATAGATGCCACATTGTGCGTGGCAAATCTTATGGGCTGGGGGGCCATCCTTCAGAGTCACCGAGCGTAGGGACCAGATCACTTCCTCTTCACACGCTTTTCCTGAAGATCCTCATCCGACCGCCACCTCTTAACACTGACCCCCGGGCCGACATCCTCCTCCTCCACAATCGGCAGGATGTCATCTACCACCACTTCTACTACCTCGACAACCTTCTTGACTTCCTCAAGAATCCCCTTGTCAGGAACACCGCCCCCAGACACCTGAGCCAGCGATGCCCCCAGAGGTATGCCCCGAGGAGTGTTGTCGACCACCACGGGAGGACATGGGTCGACATGAGGACCGATGAGGTTAGAGCCACCGGGATCCGGATCGGGGACAGCGCCAGACAGGGGAGGCCCCGTGACGCCTACCTGGCCATCACCCTGTCCCAGCTGAACCACCGGTCCCGTTACCTTCTGCTCCACCAGCACATCCTCCACCTCATCCACCCTCAATTGAGGTGCCAAGTCCTCCACCATGCACACTTTTTTTTGAGCCCCAGAGGCGCCCTTTTTCAGGAAGGACCTACACTTTAGAACAAAAGGCTCTACCCCCTCGCTTGCCTTCTCCTGGACAGGACAGGGCTGCTCATCCACCTTCCTTTTCTTCCTCTGTCTCTGCCTCCTCGGCCTCAACACAAGGCTGCCGTCTGACTCTTTTACCACATCCCCCTCCCCTTCCGCCTCCTCTTCACTTGTCAGGGAGAAGAAACTATTTGACAGGCTGATCTGCTTATCCACCCTAACCTTTTTATTCTTCCCTTTCCCCTTCCCCACCAGCTGGAAAGGACCATCTTCCGCTCCGTTCTCCCGAACCACCACCCTGTCAGGCACACCAGAGGGTCCCTCCTCTACCCTCTGTGATTGGGAGGTTGGGGCCAACAGGGGGCCGGGATTAGGCTGTTGGGGGCCCACGGAAAGGCCCGCCTGGACCATGCCTCCAGCCGACACCACCGACGGAGCCCCCACCAGCCCACCCTCCACCGCCACTGCCGCCCCCTCCATCTCCCCATCTAAAGAGGTATTGTGGAAAGCCATCGGGCAGCTAGAGAAGGCATCGCCATCATCCCCACACAAATTGCAAACTATTTTGCCACAGTCTTTAGCCACATGCCCGAGACTATTACACCTTGAACACTTTTGACTTGGACAGTCACGGCTAAAGTGGCGGAAGTCCCCACACCTATGACACTCTCTAGGCTGGCCGGGGTAGAAGCACTGCATCCTATCCTTGCCTATGAATGCAGCTGACGGTATGTGGCAACCTTCCCTTAAATTCGCATAGACTGCCCATGCCCCACCCCACACATCCCTAGCCCCCGGGACCTTCTCTAAAGGGGATAAAAGCTTCGCCCCATGCCTCTGCAACCAGAAACAAATATCCGAGGGGCTCAGGGACTCATTCCGGACAAGTACATTTACTTTTACCCTTTCTTGCCTGGTTATGGCAAAGGCCTTAAATTTATTCCACCATTCGTTATGTTTCACTTCCCCCCACTTCAACGTCAGCAGAAGTAGGAGTTAACCCCTCTGCCACCCACTTTAACTGAACAGCATTCCTCCTCTTCGCCGGCTGTCCCCATGTAGGCTTGGGCCTGGCTGTCTCTACTCGCACCGGACCCGCAGACAGAATCCCAGTGTAGGAAACCACGGGCGGCACCCCCACCGGCTTTGCGGGAGGTACCGGCACCGCAGGTGCAGGAGACACCCCACGCACCGCCATACTGGGCCCACCAGCACCTCCAACTCTCCGCCTTTCACCTTCCCCTTTCTTTTGTTTTTCCTTAACAGCGACAACAGTACCTGCATCCACAACCCTAATTTTGTCCCCAAACACGGTCTCAACTGTTACCCCTTTAACTGAAGGCTGGATCTCCATCTCTACTGACTGCAATACCGGACCTGGCACAACCCCCTCCTCCAACATTCTGATGTGGTCATAGAGAGGGTTATCCCCCTCCATTCCCATTTCCACCACATCCGATCTCTTGTTAGGGGAGAGCCCCGCACTCTCCATTACCTCTTTCCCCTGCAGTTCAGCAATTTTTAATTTCAGTACATCCTTCTCATCATTTCTAGCTTTCAACTCTGTCTGCAGCTCTTGGATCAGCGCATTAAGCACCGGTCTTTTGGTGCTGAAAGCGTTGTTCCTTTCCTTCTTTTTTATTGTAATTTTGTTCAACAGCCTAACAGACCTAGTTTCCAGAGCCAGCACTCTGGACTGCAAGTCCTGTATACACACAGAAGTCCCTTCCACAGGTTGGTCTATGTCCATAGTAACAGCTGTACCAGCCCCCTCCCCCGTGCTGACATGCACCATACCTCCCAACTTCTGTCCGTATGAAATAGGGACACTCGCGCGGCGAAGCCGTGCGAGCGTCCGAAAAGGGGGCGGAGCGTATGCAAATGAGGGCGTGGCTTATGCTAATTAGCCGCAACCTCATTTTCATGCGAGAATAGACGCTGTGCGCATGCGCACAGCGTCTATTCTACTAGATTGGGGTCTCCCAACTGCCACCCCCCGCAGCAGGACAATGCCTGCCGCAGGTGGGACAGCGGGACAGGACCCGAAAATCGGGACTGTCCCTCTAAAATCGTGACAGTTGGGAGGTATGCATGCACTGTATTCCCCAGCTCCCCCCCATCAGACACTATACACTGAATGTCACTTTCCAATGTGGGCACAACACAGTTCACCATGGCAACAGCTGCACCAGCCCCCCCCCCCCCCCCTGCACTGGTATCAGTATTCACCAGCTCCTCATTAACAGGCACTGTGTAGACCCAGCAACACACCTCAGCGCAGGCACAGTGACCTGCAGTATGACAAGTTCAGGGGACTTCAAACAGTTCGGCACAACTCCCACACCAGGGGTACCCTGGGCGCCCACCTCCTCCGCCAGAGCCCCCCCGTCACCGCAGACTGACTGCAGAGCCAGCACAGGGGCAGTGACGTCACCCGCCAAACAGCGCTGGCCGCCGCCATCTTAACTCACGCTGACCGGGTACTCGTGCAGTGCTCCACCGTCACCTGCTGTGACACCGGAGCCGCCATCGACCTCCATCCCCTCTGCTTGCTGCGCACAGCCGGCCGCGTCATCTTCGGGCGCCGGCTCCCCGACCGCTCGTTCACCCCCGCTGACGTCACCCGCCGGGACCCGCGAGCTGTCCGCATCCACGGACGGGGACGCCAGCGCTTCCCCGCCAGACAGGAGATGTTCTGGGGCACCGTCCACGCCAGCCTGCGCCTCACTCTTCGCCACAGGCGCCTGGCCGACCGCCACCTCGCGCCCTGAAGCCGGCACTTCCTCAGCCTGCACCCGGGCAGCAGGCTCCACGGTAAGAGACCCCAGCACCGCAGGCTCACTGGCACCTCCACACACAGGCTTATTAAAGTCTGTAGACGCCGGCAGCACGCCATCCTCCTCTTCTCCCTCCGGTAAAGGAACGTACCCAGCAGATGCTCCTTTGGGGTCACTGTTCTCACTAGGCACTTCCCCAACCACCGTGGGCCCGGCACCAGGGACATCCACCATCGCAGGCCCCTGAGGCACAGGGAATTCTTCAGCCACCGGGGGCCCTGTGGCAACAGGGACTTTGGGCTCACCTGTCACCAGGTCCAAAACGACTGCAGGCTGTAGCCTAGGTGGGGGGATAAGCGGCCTTCCGCTAGGCAGAATCAGGCTGACTTGAGAAGCCTTCACCGGTTCTTGTCCATCAGAGCAGCAGGAGCTTTCATCCAAATCACTCAGGGGGGCCCAGCACGAGCTCTCCCCCTTAGGCATCTCCAAAACCCCCTTTTGGCCACCTGCCCCCGATGACATTGGGGCTAGACCCGAACTGGGCCCGGCGGCCGGGGGGCTCTCCTGGGCAGCAGCCCCAGGAGGCTCCATAGCACTGGGGATAAATCCCCTAATCGAGTCCCAGGCTTTTCGGCCTACACTGGAAGTCAGGAGCTCACCAACACAGCTCCTCCCCTAATACAGGTATATCCGGCCTGGTGCTGACGTCACACACCCTCCCCTAATACATGTATATCCGGCCTGGTGCTGACGTCACACACCCTCCTCTAATACAGGTATATCCGGCCTGGTGCTGACGTCACACACCCTCCCCTAATACAGGCATATCCGGCCTGGTGCTGACATCACACACCCTCCCCTAATACAGGTATATCCGGCCTGGTGCTGATGTCACACACCCTCCCCTAATACAGGCATATCCGGCCTGGTGCTGACGTCACACACCCCCCCCCCCCCCCCTAATACAGGTATATCCGGCCTGGTGCTGACATCACACACCCTCCCCTAATACAGGCATATCCGGCCTGGTGCTGACATCACACACCCTCCCCTAATACAGGTAGATACGGCAGTACTAGGCACCAGCCAGGTAGATAAGGCAGTACTAGGCACCAGACAGGTAGATACGGCAGTACTAGGCACCAGACAGGTAGATTCGGCAGTACTAGGCACCAGGCAGGTAGATACGGCAGTACTAGGCACCAGACAGGTAGATATATGGCAGTACTAGGCACCAGACAGGTAGATACGTCAGTACTAGGCACCAGACAGGTAGATATGGCAGTACTAGGCACCAGGCAGGTAGATACGGCAGTACTAGGCACCAGACAGGTAGATACGGCAGTACTAGGCACCAGGCAGGTAGATACGGCAGTACTAGGCACCAGGCAGGTAGATATGGCAGTACTAGGCACCAGACATGTAGATACGTCAGTACTAGGCACCAGACAGGTAGATACGTCAGTACTAGGCACCAGACAGGTAGATAAGGCAGTACTAGGCACCAGACAGGTAGATACGGCAGTACTAGGCACCAGACAGGTAGATATGGCAGTACTAGCCACCAGGCAGGTAGATACGGCAGTACTAGGCACCAGACAGGTAGATACGGCAGTACTAGGCACCAGGCAGGTAGATACGGCAGTACTAGGCACCAGGCAGGTAGATACGGCAGTACTAGGCACCAGACAGGTAGATACGGCAGTACTAGGCACCAGACAGGTAGATAAGGCAGTACTAGGCACCAGACAGGTAGATATGGCAGTACTAGGCACCAGACAGGTAGATACGGCAGTACTAGGCACCAGACAGGTAGATACGGCAGTACTAGGCACCAGGCAGGTAGATACGGCAGTACTAGGCACCAGGCAGGTAGATATGGCAGTACTAGGCACCAGACATGTAGATACGTCAGTACTAGGCACCAGACAGGTAGATACAGCAGTACTAGGCACCAGACAGGTAGATACAGCAGTACTAGGCACCAGACAGGTAGATACGGCAGTACTAGGCACCAGACAGGTAGATACGGCAGTACTAGGCACCAGACAGGTAGATACAGCAGTACTAGGCACCAGACAGGTAGATATGGCAGTACTAGGCACCAGACATGTAGATATGGCAGTACTAGGCACCAGACAGGTAGATACGGCAGTATTAGGCACCAGACAGGTAGATATGGCAGTACTAGGCACCAGACAGGTAGATACGTCAGCAATACTAGTATGTGCACCAGCAGAATTTATAATAATTAATTTTATTATTAGGTACTGCTTGTCAGTGGCACTCAGTGGCACACGTCAGTGCACCAGCAGCATGGAATTATTTTTTACAGTCCCACGCAGCACAAGTATTATTTTTTAATTAAATTATATATAGCAGCCTAGTATGTACTAGGTAGGTACACTAGGTAGGCAGTAGCACTGCCAGTGGCAACAGTGGACTGAGTAACTAAATAATACTGGCAGATTCAGTGCAGGCAGCACCAGTGGACTATATATAATATAATTAATTATTCATATAATATATATTACAGCACAGCACCAGAGGTAGACCGCACAAAGGAGACAGTAGTACTACAAGTACACAGTTACACTGTCCTCCTTGCTAGGGAGAGCCCACCCTAAGCAGAGAGGAGAACAGAGTACACAGCAGCACTGAGGGAGACTGCCCCAGCGAATAAAATAATGACAGCACAGCACACCAGAGGTAGACCGCACAGAGGAGACAGTAGTACTACAAGTACACAGTTAGACTACACAGCAGCACTGAGAGACAGCCCCAGCGAATAAAATATTGCGTTGAAGCTCAAGTTTAAGCCCCAGCAGCAGCACCAACACACCCTCTCCCAACCCACTACTAGACTGGAGTGAAGATGGCGGGCGCAGCAGCAGCTATTTAAAGCCTCGCAAAATCTGGCGCCGGGTGATGACGTTCTGCCCACGCGGACAGACCCGAGTCAGGTGGGAAACTCAGAGCGCCGCTCGGAATGATGACGTCCGTGGGGGCTCAGATCTCTGGAATCCGAGTCTGCACATCTCTAGTTACCGGTCATTATGACGAATAACAATGTTTGCTGCCAATTTTCACACCTATTTTGACAAATTCACTTGGCAAAAAAAAAAGTAACTTTTTGTCTGGAACGCAATATGCTGACTGACAGGAATCCGGCATATGTGGCTGGTAACCGGCAATTTTCTGGGAGTGTCAGGGAAAACGCAGGTGTACCGAGGGAGTGTCTGTGACATCAGCTCCGCCCCCAATCACCATTTCTCTGCCACATCAGAGCTACTGCATAGACTGGACAAATTGTTTGATGGTTCCAGAACAGCGTACGGATGGGCGGAGACCTGCTGACCTCCCGTACAGCCGTGGCCTATGACTGACAGCTCTCTGGGCAGCCCAGTTTGATGTCAATCATGAGGGATCGGGCAGTATGTATTGAGAACCCAGTGCAGAATAATGGGTGCGCAGATACATCTACTAGTGTGCGCTCAGCTTTACCGAGTCTTTATAACAAATGATCCAACCCCGTTCCCTGACCCCGGGCGTATTTATAGCACAAGCCACCTGCTAATTAATCCACGTGATCCCATGAATTTCTCATCAGCATTAACTGGTCACTGACTGATGCAGGTGGGAATTCCTGGGGATCAAAGGGAAATTCCACTCATCTGCGACTGGGCCTGATCTGCTGCAAATTACAGCAATTTCCCCAACACTTGTCACCGCGCCGCCGGCCCCAGCCCCCCCAGCAGCCGGAGCCCTGACTGACAGCTTCATGTGTACGCACGGTTACTGGGTAAACACAAGCGGATGCCATGCCGCACTGACGGATGGCACTGATATGCCAGATGCCCCAGAATGACTTGGCACAGGCTGAAAGTATTAGATTCGGATGACAGATTACGATTTGACGCCAGCTGCGGTGGAAAGGTTCAGCCGCTTATAATTTACACTGCAACCGTATCCCACAATGCGCACATCTCTGGTACATACACCAGCGAGAGCACGTGGGGTTAACCCTTCTGTGTGGGGGGGGACAGAGCTGTGACATCCTGACCATCTGCATGCTGGATGGGGAGCGGGGGTTACAGGATGTATATAATCATGTATTATTAGTAGAGACAGGATTATATGCATTTGCATATTTTGCCCATTCTCACTGGTTATTGCATATTTTACCTAAAATCTAGTGATGGTGCATATTATAGGCCCGCCCCCTTTCCACCCGTAAGTCACAGCACTGCTTTGCCCTGCTGCTGGCCAGGTAGTGGTAGAGTGTGCAGACTGGGGCAATATGTGCGCAGTGTGGGGAACCTTGGATGTACTGCTCTAGGCTGCCAATCCATGTTGATAAATCAGTCGGGGCAGATGCCATTACGAAGCTCCTGAACCTTTGCCTGCCCCTGGCCTTTACACCAAGAGACAGACTTCTGCAGCAGAGGAGGCGAGCGGAAGGGTTGTGACATCACGCCAGGGCCGGTGCAAGGCACCGGAGCGCCCCAGGCGAGTCGGGTGGGGGCGCCCCGGTGCCGGGGGAGGGAGGGGGGGGTGGTACCTGTGTAAAAAAATTGCTGCCCCGGCGTCCCTGCAGTGCTGGGGCGGTCAGGGATGTCCGTGCCGTAGGGGTACCTGCGGCGCCGTCATGTGTATAAAGCTGGCTGCGGCCGGCGGGGTCCCTGTAGTGAATAGCAAATAACTAGCGCTATGCGCGCGGCGGCGCGGGAAGCGCTAGTTATTTACTATTCACTACAGGGACCCCGCCGGCCGCAGCCAGCTTTATACACATGACGGCGCCACAGGTACCCCTACGGCACGGACACCCCTGACCGCCCCAGCACTGCAGGGATGCCGGGGCAGCAATTTTTTTACAGTTTGCTGGGGGTGAGGGGCGAACTGCCACCCTCCAGGTGCCGGCGCCCTAGGCAAATGCCTAGAGCTGCCTAGTGGTGGCGCCGGCCCTGCATCACGCGGCGTGGAGGAAATGCCGTGTCACAGTGAGTATGCGGCGCAGGGAGGAAACCTTCCATTGCGCCGCCCTCACACACTATGCTGATATTTGATCCATCGGCGCTGGAGATGAGGGTCCGTGTAGTTGATGCAAGAAGAGCTTTGGACGCTGCAGTCTGCTGTAACAGCCAGGAAGAAAAAAAATCCTGTGTACAGCACTAGACATCTGCAGATGCTGGGGGCCTATTTTTGAGGTTTATTTGCAACAAATTTTATGCTGATTTTTAAATAAATAAGTTAAAAATTATTTTTTTATTATTTAATGTAGCATATTTTAAGTATTTTTCATACATATTTCAAGCTTTTTATGTTGCATATAATCCTGTCTCTAATTATTAGTCCAGCAGAGCCAGTACTCAGGAAAGCCGGCAAGTCTCAGCGCATCGCCGATGTGTCCACACCTGCGCAGATGACGCTCGCGGTATATGTGTGTGAACTATGGATAGTGGTTCAGCGACCAAGGTGCTCAAACAGGCATCATGATAAATTATGCTGCTTTCAGACCGTATAACTGGCTTTGACCCTGTATTTGAAAACGTTTCCAAAAACGGGTCTGCCAGATAAAACCCCTTTCACACTGCAGCTCTTAAACGGTATATTACCGTTTAAGTGCCGATTTTTTGACACTGGCAGACCCGTTTTTGGAAACTTTCCAAATACAGGGTCAAAGCCAGTGCAGCCTTCAGCCCTCCCCTCCCCTCCGTGCAGCTCCCCCCTCCCCCCCGCGCGCGTGTCGACACCCCCCGCGCGTGTCGACGACCCCCCCGCGCGCGCGTGTCGACCCCCCCCACACACTTTTCTCATAAGAAAAGTGACTTTTGGAAAATGGCTGCCCCCATACGAAAGACAGTTTTTTTAAACAGGTTTTCCTATGGGGCAGCCATTTTCTGAAAGACACTTTTTTTCATAAGTGCTTCCGACCATACAGAACTGCAGTGCCGGGATCCACAACAGAGGTACCGGCTGCACGGGGGTAGGTCAACACGGGGTGGGGGGGGGCGTCGACACGCGCGGGGGGTGTCGACACGCGCGCGGGGGGGCGCGGGGCGGCTCCAGTGCTGTGAATATTTAATGAGCGCTCATTAAATATTCACTGTGCTGAATTTAGGTCCCAGCTCATTGGCTGGGTCCTAAATACCGTTTCAGAACCCAATTTTGAGCCTAAAATACCGGTTCTGAAACGGGTAGGACCCTGCATTTTAACCGGTTAGAAAAAACGGTATTTTCTAACCGGTTAAGTGGTCCTGCACCTTTCAGACCGCACAGATTACCGTTTTAAAACGGTAAAAAAACGGCAATATACCGTTTACAAAGTGCGGTCTGAAAGGGGCATTATAGGAACATCTGAGTAAGACCAGGTTATATATCAATATCAAAAAACCACGTACTGTAGTATAAAAAGGGCAAGCTATTTATTAAGACAAATTATATTTAAAAAAGGGTTGGCAGGTCCACACATACATTAGTTTGGTGATGGAAAGGTCGACATGGTTTTTCTTTTTTTTTTAAATTGAGTGATTTTTATTAAATTTCTGATACACAGATTAACATAGCAAACAACAAAATTTATCGACTGAAATTTTGAGGAGATGAAGTAAAAAAATAATAATAAATAATTAGATAAATAAACAATTAAAAAATTAAAAATAAATAAATAATAAACAAATAATTCATTAAATTATATAAAAAAAAAAAACACACATCAATACAATGCAATACAATATTAATAAATATTATATATATATATATAATTTACAGTATCAGTATCTTTTCATTTGAAAATATGTCTTTTCCAGATTAACATGAGTTAAAAATTGATCTACTATTAATTAAGTTATATCTTAAGTGATGAATATTTTGATGAAAGCCATCGGGACCAAATACGATAATATTTAAATTCAGCCTTACGATTAATATATAAATATTTCTCATGTAACACTGTTACATTCACCAACGAAATCCAGGCCTTAAAATCAGGCCCTGATGAATCCATCCAGAGTCTAGCTATGCAAACCTTAGCCAATGTACACAAATTAATTATATATTGTCTAGAATGTTTATCCAGGACATCCTTATCAGATACCCCAAGGCAGCAAAATCTTGGTGTTAAGTTATTTAAGGGAATTCCTGTTACAGATATAGCTTGAAGCACTTTAGTCCAAAATAGTTTAACCACCGGACAGAGCCGGCCCTAGCCTAAATGACACCCTAGGCAAGATTTTGGCTGGTGCCCCCTAGCACCGCCACTAGTTCCACCTCTGACCCTGCTCCCCTTTCCCAGCACCATCAACCCTCATTATAGCAGTCATCATTTTGGTGCTCCTACCTGCAATATTTTAAATAGAAACAGCGCACACATTCGATGCGCAGCCCAAACAGGGGTGTGTTCTTGCTGGGAAGGGGCATGGCCACACAATAGTTCAAATTATGCCACAAAGTAGTGCAATTTTATTCACATTATATCATGCGAAGGTGTCCCTTATTCACGTTACATCACACAGTAGTACCACTTTACCTTATGTACATTACTCCTCACATTATTCACATTATACCCTTAGAAAAAAATCCTGAGAAAATATTGTATTTTAAGCACCTCCATGGCCACACTGCAACCCAGCACAAAGCAGTGCGTGCTGGTCAGAGAAGAGCTGCAGCTGCTGCTGTCACTTGAGGGTAGGGGGCCCGGGGCCCCCACTGGGCCCTTCCATCAGACTTTGGCCTGGGTAATTTATACCACCTATCCCTTTCTCTCGGCACCCCTGATAATACCACACAGTAATGCCCCTTACACATGACACACATTATTAATGTCCTTATTACCATAATGCCCCTTACACATTGTGCCAACCTTTATTAATGCCCTTCATACACATAATGACACACATAATGCCCCTTACACATATGTTGCACATTATTAATGCCCTTATACACATGACACACATAATGCCCATTACACATATGTTGCACATTATTAATGCCCTTATACACGACACACATAATGCCTGTTACTCATATGTCGCACATTATTAATGCATTTATACATGACACACATAATGCCCTTACACAAATGCCGAACATTATTGCACAACCAACCCACCCGCAGACAGCACTCGCACAGCCGATAACACTGTGACCTCTGCCTTTGCTTGGATACAGATGTTTCCTCATACATCTTGCCTCAATAGTCCATGCAGCTCCTGGCCAGTTCTGCTAACGTTAGGTGCCTTTTTTGCTAAAAATTTGTCTTATTTTCATTGTTATGTGACCAGGACACACAAGGAGCTTCTGATGATGTGTGGCATGCCTATATTCTGTGTGCGACTGTGGCTGTACCTGCATACGGAATGCTATGTTACAGTGATTTCCATAATTACACTATTTCATATAGAGAAACAGTATCACTTACACACAGAATATAGACATGCTGCATATCATTTTAATCAGCAGAAGCTGCTGGTGCCCCTAGGCATTCCAAATGCCCTAGGCAATTGCCTAGTTTACCTATGCCTAAGGCCGGCTCTGCCACCGGACAATCCCATAATAGATGCCAAAATGTTCCTATGTTACTTTTACATTTGGGACATATATCAGAAGTTCTTCCACCAAATTGTACTAATCTAACCGGAGTCAGGTAGGTTCTGTGTAAAATAAACAGTTGAATTTGTTGAAATCTAATTGAAGCAGTGGAATTACGAGGACATACAAGTGCCTCATTCCATTCAACCTCAGACAGCCTACTCACCTCTAATTCCCATTTCTGCTGCAGGTTTGGTAAATCATTAGTATGATGATATGTTTGAAGAAAATTATATAAACATGAGAGTGCACGTTTATAGCCCAGTTTTAACAGAAATGCTTTTAGAGGAGAGGGTCGAATATGAGGAGGGCCTTGAGGAAACTGCAAAGACAATGCGTGACGAAGTTGCAAATATCTGAAGAAGTACATAGATGTAAAATTAGACTCATCTTTAAGTTGATTAAAAGATTTTAAGACTCCATCCTGATATAGCTGACCCACAGATATTACTTCGCTAACACCCCGCACCACTTTAGGGTCAAGGGAGGAAAGCTTTGTATAATTTAGAAAATTCCATAAAGGAGTGTCTGGGTCAACATCCTGAAACTTCATTAAAACATGTACCTCTCTCCATATTTTTTGAGCCTGAATAACAAGTGGTATCTTTTTATGTGAAAAGATGTCACCAAACAATGTCTGGACGGGTGAAAGTCCATGTTTCATTTCATAAACCAGTAAGCTTGGTAGGGAATCTGAGGGACATTCCTGAAGCCATAGTCTCAAATGAGATAACTGAGCCGCATAATAATATAGTCTAAAGTTTGGAAGTGCTAGACCACCTGATGCTTTGGATCTGGTTAGTACATCGAATTTTATGCGAGGCCTCTTATTCCTCCAAATCAAGGAAGAGACCATACTGTTAAGTTTCTTAAAAATAGCATTTGGGAGATATATTGGGGCCTGTTGAAATATATATAGAAATTTTGGTTGCACTATCATTTTTATTAAATTAGTTCTTCCAGTTAATGTCAGAGGAAGTTTAGACCACAACCTGATCTTATCTTTTAAATAGGCGAAGAGGGGCATTACATTCAGTGAGATAAATTCCTGCATATTATTAGACACCCACACACCCAAATATTTAAACGAGGTAACCCACTGTAATGGAAGTGGAATATGGGGTATGATAGGGGGCTGACCCTTAAGAGGAAGGATGGAAGACTTGGCCCAATTTATAGTAAGACCAGAGTATTTCCCAAATGTTTCTATTACTTGAAGTACCACCGGCATGGAAACCGTATAATCTTTAAGGAAAAGCATCAAGTCATCCGCATACAATGCAACTGTATCAACCCGACTATTCAGTTGAAGGCATGAAATTCCTGGATGTGCCCGGAGAAGGCATGCCAGTGGCTCTATTGCCAAAGCAAAAAGAGCAGGAGACAATGGGCAACCCTGCCGAGTGCCACGCGAAAGTGAAAATGGGGTAGAAATGTATCCGTTTACTGATATACGGGCAGTAGGTTTATAATAAAGTAGCTGAACCCATTTCAAAAAAATGGGTCCCATTCCCATACATCTCATAACCTCCCATAGGAACGGCCACTCCACTGAATCAAAGGCTTTTGCCGCATCCAGTGACACAATGACAGAGGTGGACTCATCCCCATGAGAGGCCTGTAGATGCGAGTATAGACGTCTAACATTAACCGAAGTCGATTGCCCCGGCATGAAACCAGTCTGGTCTGGATGCACCACCCTAGTTATAACCCTATTTAGTCGTATAGATAATATTTTTGCCAGAATCTTTGCATCAGTGCTAATCAGAGAGATTGGGCGATATGATTCAGGAAATTTAGTGTCTTTTCCTGGCTTGGGTATTACATTTATGACCGCCTCAGACATGGAGTCTGAGAATCCACCTTCTTCTCTCAGTCTATTAAAAAGGTCTAGAAACTTTGGGACGAACATTTTAGCATGTTTCTTATATACCTCCACTGGAATGCCATCAGAGCCAGGAGCTTTACCATCAGGGAAGGAATTAATTGCACATTCTATTTCTTCTAATGTAAATGGGGCATCTAAAAGGGATTGATCATCTTGAGACAAGCAAGGAAGGGCAGCATTTTGTACATAGGTCTTTAGATCATTCTCAGTGCATGAAAACTTAGAGGTATAAATAGATTTATAAAAAGAAAGAAAGGTATCTGCAATGTCAGGAACAGTAGAGACAGTTATGCCATTACTCGTTACAAGTTCAGTAACCGTCATGC
Source organism: Crinia signifera (assembly GCF_055691185.1). Classification (NCBI taxonomy): domain Eukaryota; kingdom Metazoa; phylum Chordata; class Amphibia; order Anura; family Myobatrachidae; genus Crinia; species Crinia signifera. Next base: position 5,537,822 of record NC_139218.1, read on the forward strand.
ATGGTCGGTCTAAATGAACCATGGTTTTTCATGATTTTTTTTGCCAACATGTGACGGCAGGAAGTATTTCATACCCAACCGTCCAGTACGGCATTGTGGGAGAATATAACAGTGTGCCGACGCAGGGAGCCATGTGAGGGGACACGCTACACTTAGATGGTGTCCATGTCGACAATCTGGACAAAAACCATTAAAAAAAAACACATAAATTGGATCTACCCAATGACCCATACACTATAAGATATATATACACACATACACACATATATATAGATATTTTTTTTTTACATTTTTATTTATTTAAAAGTGTCCGTGCTTAATATTTATCAATAAATTGTGAAATAATATAGGGGGTATTAGTTTATTAATGTAGTAGTGATACCAGTAGTTTGGTTTCTTTATAGCATAGCCATCTCTATGCATTATTTATAGAACTACAGCACAGAGTTCACAGTAGGTCTCCCATCCTGGTACTGTCCCGGGCCAACACTGCTTAGCTTCCAGGATCGGGCGACATTGGGTGTTCGTGTGGCCTGACTGTAGTGTATTCCTGACATAGGAAGACCAAAAAAAATTAGAATTTGTGAGAAAGTGATTTTATCATTAATTATCAAGTGTGATAAAGTGAAGACAGAGAATATGATTACTGGTCGGACCTTAGTGGTATCGTACTGTAGCTTTCGTTTAAACCCATGGGGTACATTAAAATATCCAATACATTTCATGTTGTGATCATTTATTTGTGAGATCGCCTCCTATTTCTCTTCATTTGACCGTTTCAGTGGCCTTAAAGGTGAATCCATCCAGATTTGCGTTATGATGGGATAGAAAATGTCTATATATCGCATGATTGTCCAATTTGTTCTTTATATTCTTGGTGTGTTCCTGAATGTGTAGTTTAATTGGACGTTTGGTTTTTCCTGCATCTTTTTTCCATGGGCACTCCAAGAGGTACAGTATATGAGAGACGTGGTGCTGTGGCACAAGACATTGTTGACATCTTTGTGGTTACCTGCGTTTGAGTCTTCCAGTTATGGTGCACATATTTATATAAACCCACACATTTGGTCACGGAATTGCGGACAGCGGAATTCGCAGTTAGCATCCCCTTTGGGAAAATGTCTTCATGATTTCTGGTTTTGGTGGCAGGATCTCTTTAGGTCCATACATGTTCCAGCGATTCCCCAGGGAGCCCCAGGTACAGCAGTAGCTTAATGGCGGTTATAGGAAGTGACAAAACCAGAGTCTTTCCGGTAATTTTTCTTCTCCTCGGAGACCAGTAGCTCTTCCCTGCTAATGTGGTCTTTAATGGCGTCTTGTAATAGATGGATATTCCTTTTCCTCAAATCTCCTGTAATATTCCTCAGTTTGTACTTTGCAATCTTCCTCTTTTGCTGCAGTTCTGTTTAACTCTATGAAACTAGGAGCATTGAATATTTTCCATCTTCTGAGGTGGTTGCATCACGTCCCAGATAAAAGACTTATGATCCGAAGTCAGAGGTGGGTCTTCGTTAAGATATTCTTTACAGGCATCGTGTTCGATACATGTATATAAGGCGGCACATCGATGGTAACCCAATAGTAGGTAACTCTCCAAGTTATGTCTTTAACTGGATTGAACACTGTTGTTGTGTCCTTTAGATCAGGGCTCAGCAATTCCCCATGCCAGTGTGCTTGGGGTAATGGTAGGTCTGCAGTTATTTCAAAACACAAGCTGGCACGCAAGGCAATTGTGGTTGGCTGTAGGACCGCGAGCCCTCGAGTTTTGAAATTGCCGTGGACCTGCTCTGATACAGCCAAGTGGGTTGACCACTACTCTGCCCGGCTGTGGCCATTACCGCAAGTGCACATGACCACATATAAGTCCTGTCCTGTACGCACCACATGTGACATGACCAGGTATAAGTCCAGTCCTGTACACACCACATGTGACATGACCACGTATAAGTCCAGTCCTGTACACACCACATGTGATATGACCACTTATAAGTCCAGTCATGGATACACCACGTATAATTCCTCCTATCCTGTATGCACCACATGTGAGATGACCACATATAAGTCCTCCTGTCCTGTACGCACCACATGTGACATGACCACGTATAAGTCCAGTCCTGTACACACCACATGTGACATGCACCACGTATAATTCCTATCCTGTATGCACCACATGTGACATGACCACGTATAAGTCCTCCTGTCCTGTACACACCACATGTGATATGACCACGTATAAGTCCAGTCCTGTACGCACCACATGTGGCATGCACCACGTAAAAGTCCAGTCCTGTACGCACCACATGTGACATGACCAGGTATAAGTCCAGTCCTGTACGCACCACATGTGACATGACCACGTATAAGTCCAGTCCTGTACGCACCACATGTGACATGACCAGGTATAAGTCCAGTCCTGTACGCACCACATGTGGCATGCACCACGTATAATTCCTCCTATCCTGTATGCACCACATGTGACATGACCACATATAAGTCCTACTGTCCCGTACGCACCACACGTGACATGACCACGTATAAGTCCAGTCCTGTACACACCACATGTGACATGACCATATATAAGTCCTCCTCTCCTGTACGCACCACATGTGACATGACCACGTATAAGTCCAGTCCTGTACGCACCACATGTGGCATGCACCACGTATAAGTCCTCCTGTCCCGTACGCACCACATGTGACATGACCACGTATAAGTCCAGTCCTGTACGCACCACATGTGACATGACCACATATAAGTCCAGTCCTGTACGCACCACATGTGGCATGCACCACGTATAAGTCCTCATGTCCCATACGCACCACATGTGGCATGCACCACGTATAAGTCCAGTCCTGTACACACCACATGTGACATGACCACGTATAAGTCCAGTCCTGTACACACCACATGTGGCATGCACCACATATAAGTCCTCCTGTCCCGTACGCACCACATGTGACATGACCACGTATAAGTCCAGTCCTGTACACACCACATATGACATGACCACATATAAGTCCTCCTGTCCTGTACGCACCACATGTGACATGACCACGTATAAGTCCAGTCCTGTACGCACCACATGTGGCATGCACCACGTATAAGTCCTCCTGTCCCGTACGCACCACATGTGACATGATCACGTATAATTCCTCCTATCCTGTATGCACCACATGTGACATGACCACATATAAGTCCAGTCCTGTACGCACCACATGTGGCATGCACCACATATAAGTCCTGACCTGTACGCAGCACATGTGGCATGCACCACATATACGTCCTCCTGTCCTCTACGCAGCACATGTGACATGCACCACGTTTAAGTCCTGTCCTGTACGCACCACATGTGGCATGCACCACGTATAAGTCCTCCTGTCCCGTACGCACCACATGTGGCATGCACCACGTATGAGTCCAGTCCTGTACACACCACATGTGGCATGCACCACGTATAAGTCCAGTCCTGTACACACCACATGTGGCATGCACCACGTATAAGTCCAGTCCTGTACACACCACATGTGGCATGCACCACGTATAAGTCCTCCTGTCCCGTACGCACCACATGTGGCATGCACCACATATAAGTCCTCCTGTCCCGTACGCACCACATGTGGCATGCACCACATATAAGTCCTCCTGTCCCGTACGCACCACATGTGGCATGCACCACGTATAAGTCCTCCTGTCCCGTACGCGCTGCTGAGGATACCGTTTCCCCCTCAGGTGCTGACGTGAGACGTGTGTAAGGACTAAGGAGCGAGTTTGCTGACAGCAATCATTACAGCTGCTGACAGTGAGAGCTACGCTGTTACACTGGGGGAATGTAAACACTGTGACATCACCCTCAGGTCCGAGGGACAGGCCTGTCATTACCACTCAGTGTCCATGGGACGAAGGCCGAAGCCACGGTCTCTGACAAGCTTCATTAGCTGCAGACGAAGGTAATTAGGGTTCATGTGCGTTCTGCTCTGCTGCTCCTATATTCCCCAATTACAGTAGCAGGTCCACCCTTACCTAGCACCTGACAAGAGGCGGACACTACAGATTAGGCCCGGGTTATGGCAGGGCCATCTTCACAGAATTATGGGCCCCCAGGCAAAGCAGTGCAGTGGGGCCCTTACCTACACAACCGGGCATGATGATGTCACTCATAACATTCAGTGCGACCACTAGAAGAGGAGGACAAGGGGGAGGAGGGCTGATGACCACCCAGTGCCCGATTAAGGTCCTCATGGGCCAGGAGCTGAAATGAACACAAGGCCTAAACCCCATACTGCAGTGGTTCCCAAACTTTTTTGAATCACGGCAACCTAGAGTATCAGAAATCTATTCACGGCACACCTAGGCCAAAAGTTTCTTATTGAGAAATAATAATAAAAAATTGTAAATTGTGTTTAAAGGTCATCCTTAAGGTTAATTATGTGAGGGATTGGATTAGCTGCTGTTTGTCCACATATTTTATAATCCATATATTGTTGGCAAACAATAGTTTTATTTATTATGCTGATCAATTTGAATGTTGAGTTACTCCTGGACCACCATCCCGAGGCACCCCTGCAAGTGTCCCAAGGCACCCCAGGGTGCCACGGCACACAGTTTGGGAACCACTGCCATACTGTCTAAAGCAGTGGTCGCCAACCCGTCACTCGCGAGCTACTGGTAGCTTGTGGTAGTGATCCGGGTGGCTCAATCCCTCTACAGCCACCAACTCGCCTCTTCATTGCCCGCCGCCTCTGCTTCCCTTCTAAGGGGAGGAGAGCGCACTGTGTGTCTCTCCTTCCACTCATTGTATCCCTGTGACTGGGCCATCAGCCAATCAGAACTCGCGGGCCAGCAGCCAATCAGGAGTCGGCCCGTGAGCTTTGATTGGCTGACAGCCCAGTTACAGGGAAGTGAGGGGAAGGAGAGACTCTCTGTGCTCTCCTCCCCTCAAATTGGAAGCGGCAGCGGCGGAGGAGACAGCACTGCAGCGGGACACCGGACTCTCCTCTCCCCAGCAGCAGCAGGAGCAACAACGGTGAGTTGTGCTGTTGCTGGGAAATTCTGTTACATTGGGGACATATGTGTTTCTGACACTGTGGGAGCAAAGTATCTATTCAGAGAGTCTAGGGGCATGGTCAGCAGCTCTCAGAGCGCTGTCTATGCCCCCATAGCGGAAAGATGTGGACTTGCAGGAGTGCCACAATAGTAGGTCATGCCCCCTAATTTTGGGCACGTGCCTTCTGCACACGCAGATGTCGCTTCTCCTCTGCTTCCAGTGTTGGGAGGTATGTATGCAGCACATTGGACATTGCAGTGTGTGGCATAATGTGTCAGGGGCATTACAGTGTGCGGCATAATGTGTCAGGGGCATTACAGTGTGCGGCATAATGCAGGGGCGGATCCAGGAGAAAATTACAGGGGGGCACCATGATAGGGGAGGGGGTGGAGTGTTATTGGTGCCAGTGTGCCCGCTCAGAGAGCGGAGAAAGAGATAGAGGACGAGAGCAGAGAGAGGGTGGGAATGGGATCATAAATAGGACCTGGCCTTTAAAGTACACAGGCACAGGGACATTATCACCGGACATCTTCCGCAGCACCACAGCACCCACCTCTGCATCAGGGTCATTATCCCCGGACATCAGCCGCTGCAGCACAGTGCTCACCTCTGTATCAGGGTCATTACCCCTGGATATCAGCTGCCGCAGTACAACGTCCACCTCTGCATCAGGGTCATTATCCTCAGACATCAGCCGCTGCAGCACAGCACCCACCTCTGCATCAGGGCCATAACCCCCGGATATCAGCCGCTGCAGCACAGTGCCCACCTCTGCATCAGGGTCATTATCCCCGGACATCATCCGCTATAGCACAGTGCCCACCTCTGCATCAGGGTCATTATCCCCGGACATCAGCCGCTGCAGCACAGCACCCACCTCTGCATCAGGGTTGTTATCCCCAGACATCAGCCTCTGCAGCACAGCGGCCACATCTGCATCAGGGCCATTACCAGCGCAACGCCCACCTCTGCATCAGGGACATTATCCCCGGACAACAGCGGCTGCAGCACAGCGCCCACCTCTGCATCAGGGCCATTATCCCCGGACATCAGCCGCTGCAGCACAGCACCCATTGATGCATCAGGGCCATTATCTCCGGACAACAGCGGCTGCAGCACAGCGCCCACCTCTGCATCAGGGTCATTATCCCCTGACATCAGCCGCTGCAGCACAGCACCCACCTCTGCATCAGGGTCATTATCCCCAGACATCAGCCGCTGCATTACAGCACCCACCTCTGCATCAGGGCCATTACCCCCGGATATCAGCCGCAGCAGTACAACGTCCACCTCTGCATCCGGGTCATTATCCCCGGACATCAGCCGCTGCAGCGCAACGCCCACCTCTGCATCAGGGTCATTATCCCCGGACATCAGCCGCTGCAGCGCCCACCTCTGCATCAGGGTCATTATCTCAGACATCAGCCGCTGCAGCACAGCACCCACCTCTGCATCAGGGTCATTATCCCGGACATCAGCCGCTGCAGCACAGCACCCACCTCTGCATCAGGGTCATTATCCTGGATATCAGTCGCTACAGCACAGCACCCACCTCTGCATCAGGGTCATTATCCCCGGACATCAGCCGCTGCAGCACAGCGCCCACCTCTGCATCAGGGTCATTACCCCCGGATATCAGCAGCTGCAGCACAGTGCTCACCTCTGCATCAGGGTCATTATCCCTGGACATCAGCCGCTGCAGCACAGCGCCCACCTCTGCATCAGGGTCATTATACCAGACATTAGCCACTGCAGCGCAGCGCCCACCTCTGCATCAGGGTCATAATCCCCAGACATCAGCCGCTGCAGCGCAGCGCCCACCTCTGCATCAGGGTCATAATCCCCAGACATCAGCCGCTGCAGCACAGCGCCCACCTCTGCATCAGGGTCATTATCCCCGGACATCAGCCGCTGCAGCACAGCACCCACCTCTGCATCACAGTCATTATCCCCGGACATCAGCCGCTGTCACGAAGGAGAGGATCTGGGACTTTTCCTCTATAAATCAGCATTATTGCCAGGAAACGAGGCTGATCTGGGGATTATTGCAGAGCCCAGTGTGCAGAACAGCAGAGGCTTCGTCCCCTGACCTGTCACACAGCACCTGTGCTGCCCCATAAATAGCCACTATGCCAGTCATGTCACCGATGCTGCCTGCCCCTGACACTTGTGGCCCATGTATTTTCAGCCCAGTCATGGCAGCCATAAATCACAGCGTGGTTACTGCATTCAGAGGCGGTCAGGGGGTCTCCTGTGTGAGATCAGCAACAGGGGCGGTGAGGGGGTCTCCAGTGCGGGATCAACAACAGGGGGCAGTGAGGGGGTCTCCTGTGTGAGATCAGCAACAGGGGGCGGTGAGGGGGTCTCCTGTATGTGATCAGCAACAGGGGTGGTCAGGGGGTCTCCTGTGAGATCAGCGACAGGGGGGGCGGTCAGGAGGTCTCCTATATGTGATCAGCGCCAGGGGGGCGGCCAGGGGGACTCCCGTGTGTGATCAGCGATGAGGCGGTCAGGGGGTCTCCTGTATGTGATCAGCAACAGGGGCGGTCAGGGGGTCTCCTGTGTGCTCAGCAACAGGGGCAGTCAGGGGGTCTCCTGTGTGAGATCAGCAACAGGGGCGGTCAGGGGGTCTCCTGTGTGAGATCAGCAACAGGGGGCGGTGAGGGGGTCTCCTGTATGTGATCAGCAACAGGGGCGGTCAAGGGGGCGGTCAGGGGGTCTCCTGTATGTGATCAGTGACAGGGTTGTCAGGGGGTGTCCTGTGTGTGGTCAGGGGTCTCCTGTATGTGATCAGCAACAGGGGGCAGTCAGGGGGTCTCCTGTGTGAGATCGGTGTCAGTGACAGGGGGCGGTCAGTGGGTCTCCTGTGGGAGATCGGTGTCAGCGACAGGGGGCAGTCAGGGGGTCTCCTGTGTGAGATCGGTGTCAGTGACAGGGGGCGGTCAGGGGGTCTCCTGTGTGAGATCGGTGTCAGCGACAGGGGGTGGTCAGGGGGCCTCCTGTGTGAGATCGGTGTCAGCGACATGGCAAGTGGTACACAAATACAGTGCTCATGTCACCCTATGTCGGCATAGATAATAACCGCCCATAAAAAAAGGTCGACCTTTGCAAAGTCAACCTTATACTGGTGACGACCTTCCGACACCCTGCTGACCCTAACCATGTCAACCTTAACCCTGTCAACCTTTACTGTTCAACCTAATGTGTGTCGACCTTTATCAGCCGACCTTATTACCCATTCCCAGCCTGATTACCATGTTATACAGAATGATTACTATGTTATACAGAATTATTACCATGATAAACAGACTGATTATCATATTATACAGCCTGATTAGCATGTTATACAGACTGATTACCATGTTATACAGAATGATTACCATGTTATACAGAATGATTACCATGTTATACAGCCTGATTACCATGTTATACAGACTGATTACCATGTTATACAGCCTGATTACCTTGTTATACAGAATGATTAGCACGTTATACAGAATGATTAGCACGTTATACAGAATGATTATCATGTTATACAGACTGATTACCATGTTATAAAGACTGATTACCATGTTATACAGACTGATTATCTTGTTATACAGACTGATTACCATGTTATAAAGACTGATTACCATGTTATACAGCCTGATTACCATGTTATACAGAATGATTACCATGTTATACAGCCTGATTACCATGTTATACAGACTGATTACCATGTTATACAGCCTGATTACCATGTTATACAGAATGATTACCATGTTATACAGCCTGATTACCATGTTATACAGCCTGATTACCATGTTATACAGAATGATTACCATGTTATACAGACTGATTAGCATGTTATACAGACTGATTACCATGTTATACAGCCTGATTACCTTGTTATACAGACTGATTACCATGTTATACAGAATGATTACCATGTTATACAGAATGATTACCATGTTATACAGCCTGATTACCATGTTATACAGACTGATTACCATGTTATACAGCCTGATTACCTTGTTATACAAAATGATTAGCACGTTATACAGAATGATTAGCACGTTATACAGAATGATTATCATGTTATACAGACTGATTACCATGTTATAAAGACTGATTACCATGTTATACAGACTGATTATCTTGTTATACAGACTGATTACCATGTTATAAAGACTGATTACCATGTTATACAGCCTGATTACCATGTTATACAGAATGATTACCATGTTATACAGCCTGATTACCATGTTATACAGACTGATTACCATGTTATACAGCCTGATTACCATGTTATACAGAATGATTACCATGTTATACAGCCTGATTACCATGTTATACAGCATGATTACCATGTTATACAGAATGATTACCATGTTATACAGACTGATTATCTTGTTATACAGCCTGATTAGCACGTTATACAGACTGATTAGCATGTTATACAGAATTATTACCATGTTATACAGCCTGATTATCTTGTTATACAGCCTGATTAGCATGTTATACAGAATGATTAGCATGTTATACAGCCTGATTAGCATGTTATACAGACTGATTACCATTTTATACAGACTGATTACCATGTTATACAGATTGATTACCATGTTATACCGCCTGATTAGCATGTTATACAGAATGATTAGCATGTTATACAGACTGATTACCATGTTATACAGACTGATTAGCATGTTATACAGACATGCTTAGCATGTTATACAGACTGATTAGCATGTTATACAGACTGATTACCTTGTTATACCGACTGATTATCTTGTTATACAGCCTGATTACCATTTTATACAGAATGATTACCATGATAAACAGACTGCTTACCATATTATACAGACTGATTACCATGTTATACAGCCTGATTATCTTGTTATACCGCCTTATTACCATGTTATACAGAATGATTAGCATGTTATACAGATTGATTACCATGTTATACAGACTGATTAGCATGTTATACAGACTGATTACCATGTTATACAGACTGATTAGCATGTTATACAGCCTAAATAGCATGTTATACAGACTGATTAGCATGTTATGCAGACTGATTAGCATGTTATACCGACTGATTATCTTGTTATACAGCCTGATTACCATGTTATACAGAATGATTAGCACGTTATACAGAATGATTAGCATGTTATACAGACTGATTAGCATGTTATACAGACTGATTATCATGTTATACAGCCTGATTAACATGTTATACAGAATGATTAGCACGTTATACAGAATGATTAGCACGTTATACAGAATGATTAGCACGTTATACAGAATGATTAGCATGTTATACAGACTGATTACCATGTTATACAGACTGATTAGCATGTTATACAGCCTAAATAGCATGTTATACAGACTGATTAGCATATTATACAGACTGATTAGCATGTTATACAGAATGATTAGCACATTATTCAGAATGATTAGCACGTTATACAGAATGATTAGCACGTTATACAGAATGATTAGCATGTTATACAGACTGATTAGCATGTTATCCAGACTGATTATCATGTTATACAGCCTGATTAACATGTTATACAGAATGATTAGCACGTTATACAGAATGATTAGCACGTTATACAGAATGATTAGCATGTTATACAGAATGATTAACATGTTATACAGAATGATTAACATGTTATACAGACTGATTAGCATGTTATACAGACTGATTAGCATGTTATACAGAATGATTAGCATGTTATACGGAATGATTAGCACGTTATACAGAATGATTAACACGTTATACAGAATGATTAGCACGTTATACAGACTGATTAGCACGTTATACAGAATGATTAGCATGTTATACAGCCTGATTACCACGTTATACAGAATGATTAGCATGTTATACTGAATGATTAGCATGTTATACAGAATGATTAGCATGTTATACAGACTGATTATCACGTTATACAGACTGATTAGCATGTTATACAGACTGATTAGCATGTTATACAGACTATCACGTTATACAGACTGATTAGCATTTTATACAGAATGATTAGCATGTTATACAGAATGATTACCATGTTATACAGAATGATTAGCACGTTATACAGAATGATTAGCATGTTATACAGAATGATTACCATGTTATACAGAATGATTAGCATGTTATACAGACTGATTAGCATGTTATACAGAATGATTAGCGCCTGATTAACATGTTATACAGAATGATTAGCATGTTATACAGAATGATTAGCACGTTATACAGAATGATTACCATGTTATACAGAATGATTAGCACGTTATACAGACTGATTAGCACGTTATACAGAATAATTAGCATGTTATACAGAATGATTAGCATGTTATACTGAATGATTAGCATATTATACAGACTGATTAGCACATTATACAGACTGATTAGCACGTTCTACAGACTGATTAGCATGTTATACAGCCTGATTAGCACGTTATACAGAATGATTAGCATGTTATACAGAATGATTAGCACGTTATACAGACTGATTAGCACGTTATACAGACTGATTAGCACGTTATACAGAATGATTAGCATGTTATACAGAATGATTAACATGTTATACAGAATGATTAGCATGTTATACAGACTGATTAGCACGTTATACAGAATGATTAGCACGTTATACAGACTGATTAGCATGTTATACAGACTGATTACCATGCTATACAGAATGATTACCATGATAAACAGACTGATTACCATGTTATACAGACTGATTACCATATTATACAGCCTGATTATCTTGTTATACAGAATGATTACCATGTTATACAGAATGATTAGCATGTTATACAGACTGATTACCATGTTATACAGACTGATTAGCATGTTATACAGACTGATTACCATGTTATACAGACTGATTAGCACGTTATACAGAATGATTAGCACGTTATACAGACTGATTAGCATGTTATACAGACTGATTACCATGTTATACAGAATGATTACCATGATAAACAGACTGATTACCATGTTATACAGACTGATTACCATGTTATACAGCCTGATTATCTTGTTATACAGAATGATTACCATGTTATACAGAATGATTAGCATGTTATACAGAATGATTAACATGTTATACAGAATGATTAGCATGTTATACAGACTGATTAGCACGTTATACAGAATGATTAGCACGTTATACAGACTGATTAGCATGTTATACAGACTGATTACCATGCTATACAGAATGATTACCATGATAAACAGACTGATTACCATGTTATACAGACTGATTACCATGTTATACAGCCTGATTATCTGGTTATACAGAATGATTACCATGTTATACAGAATGATTAGCATGTTATACAGACTGATTACCATGTTATACAGACTGATTAGCATGTTATACAGACTGATTACCATGTTATACAGACTGATTAGCACGTTATACAGAATGATTAGCACGTTATACAGACTGATTAGCATGTTATACAGACTGATTACCATGTTATACAGAATGATTACCATGATAAACAGACTGATTACCATGTTATACAGACTGATTACCATGTTATACAGCCTGATTATCTTGTTATACAGAATGATTACCATGTTATACAGAATGATTAGCATGTTATACAGACTGATTACCATGTTATACAGACTGATTAGCATGTTATACAGACTGATTACCATGTTATACAGACTGATTACCATGTTATACAGCCTGATTATCTTGTTATACCGCCTGATTACCATGTTATACAGAATGATTAGCATGTTATACAGAATGATTACCATGTTATACAGACTGATTAGCATGTTATACAGAATGATTAGCATGTTATACAGACTGATTAGCATGTTATACAGACTGATTACCATGTTATACAGACTGATTAGCATGTTATACAGACTAAAACAAGGTTTGATACTTAGCGCTGATTGATATTAAGCACTGCAGCTAATACCTGAGGGGATTTACCATACCCCTAATGGTTTGTGAACAAGAAAAAAGACAGAGTGGTACAGCGATGTGCTTAATATAATTAATGAATTTCTTAAAACAATTTCATAATTTGAATAAACAATTTCAAATTATTAATTTTCAATGTGGCCAACATTGGGACAAACAAGACTAACAAACATATATTAGAATGAAGCTTCCCTCAGATGGACCCCTTGTAAGTGTTAGTGGGGGTGATTAGTAGCAGCATGCAGTTAAGTAGCAATAATGGAGGGTTAATTATAGCTTTAGAGTTATTGGAGTTATCCCTCTGTTAGTACCGGTAGCTTTTTCAAATCACAATCCTTGATTCAATTCAAATGTGCACATTCAATAGGATCATACTTAAGTGGGCATCCGGGCAAACAACAGGGAGCCTGCTTGCAGTCTTTTAAACGAATCTCTCCGACCACTGATTGTAGATTGGTAGTGGTCCTATCTGAGACGGGTCCGTCAGTGCTGTCAGGTAGCAGCTTCTATCCCCAATCCTCTACGTGTTTCTCCGCCTTTTGCTCCGTCAGCGTCTTCCTCAGGAGGTAAGCCGCTGACGGATATATGAGGCGGTTTGTCTGTGCCCCATGCACCGATTCTGTGCTGCATCTCTGATCGCTATGAAGCGTGGGGCGCAGGGCCGGTGCAAGGCACCAGAGCGCCCCAGGCAAGTCGGGGTGGGGGCGCCCCGGTGTCTGCCGCCCGGGTACCTGTCCTGTGGCGCTGTAAAGCTGGCGGCGGCAGCGGGGGTCCCTGCAGTCAATAAGAAATAACGAGCGCTATCCGCCGGGCCATGCGGAAGCGCTTCTGTTTTTGAAACACTGTCCGCACGGCACACGCTGATTGGCTGCCGCCGCCGCCAGCTTTTACGCACATATACGCCGCAGGACAGGTACCCGGGCGGCAAGGGGGGGTGAAATACCGCCCTCCAGTGGCCGGCGCCCTAGGCAAATGCCTAGATTTGCCTAGTGGTGGCGCCGGCCCTGGTGGAGCTTATGCTGTGCATATGGGGCACAGACTTAAACTGACGCCCAACTGCACGTGGCATCAACACTCGGAATAAGGCCAATATTGCGCTAAGCTTGAAGCCTATGGAATGACGCACTGATGACATCATAACCCGTGTAATATATTGTACCCTGGGCACTGTGTCTGCGGCCTGCAGGCTCAGCGTTCCTGCTCCTGGCTTCCACCTTGCATTATTCCAACCAGGGCCTAGGACACAGCTGGCCCAGGTTGACTTTGGGGGTTCTGCGTTGGCTCACGCCCCGACCGGATTGTTCTCTGTACTCGTACAAGAGGCAGCAAAGCAATTTGTCTTATTTACAATTCCCTGCCTAATGCCGGCTTACCATAGATTTGCTGCAGGTCGGGTTTAACATCCCACCTTTAAAGGGCCGCAATAAAGCCAGCAAGCTTTGGAAAATGATAATATTTCACTTTAACAATTGTGTATTTTGCCCCAAGCTACAGAAAGGAGCAGTAATTTCCTCTTGGCCTCGCCATTTCTCCGCACAGGTAATAAATCCCGGCTCACAAGGACATGCAATATCCCTTCCAAAAACAGCTTTAATGGGCATTACTTTTTCCCTTCACAACTGCTTTTCCTGGGGGTGGGGGGAGCGCCATGGTGCTGGGGATGGGGGGGGGCATTGGCTTTTTACATGGATTTATTGCTGCGTCGTTAACCCTTTGCTTGAGTTTGGCGAATTCTGCTCTAGAAAAATAATGATTTGCCAATTTGTGAGTAAAAGGGGAATATTGACCCAAGATGCCATGGGGAAGCACCGGCCTACTCCTGGGGCCAATTTATCGCTGCGGTACCTATGGTACGGAAAGCGAATGGCGCTATTCAGAATGCGATACGCACGTCACAGATAGTGACCCCGCTTCCTGGCATTCTAAGTGACAGGTGTTATTGTGGCAAACACTGTGGCGCATTAAGATTGCCGGTTTCCCAGAGATCCCGGGATAACAAGTCCGGCTGCTTCATATCGTCGTGGCGGGAAGCAGGCACAGAAATCACCGGCAGAATGATTGGGCGCCTTACCGATGTGCCCAACGAGACTGACATGGCATGCTGGGACTATTAGTGCTATGTCGTTGGACAGCCTACACCTGACCTACATTGTGTATCTATCAAAGTTTATTCTAACATACAGATGGAGACGTTCCCATCCCGCCATCCGTGGAGCGACACCCTGAGCCAGAATGGGGCGCACTCAAGTCAAAACGCTTGTGCCCATTCTAGGCAATGGACATGCGAACATGTGCGTCCATGACCCGTCCCACAGATCGCCATTCGCCAGAGACCTGTGGACAGCGGCCTGGCAGCAATGCTGCGAGTGGCCCCATCTGGACAGCTATAAAACATATTTGTTTGACCCTTAAATTCTGGTGGAATCTGCATTCTCCGGTCCTAACATGGCTGCGTCGCAGTATAATCGGACATAAGCGGAATTCAAAGAAGGCATCACAATAAATGTCCGGTCTGACGCAGAAGGAATTGTGCCGTAACTTACCAATATTCTGAATTTGAAATAGGCGCAAATTGGGCCATAGCCGCTATCCACCCTTCTGTGTGGATGGGCGAAATGCAGCGAAATGTGCCCCCAAGCACCTGTATTTGTAGCGCTAGCTGCAGAACAGCGGAAGGTCATTAATAAGGCAGAGAACATATCCGCGCGGTGGTTTCTTATTGTGCTGACTTACAGACCTACCCTAGGACACCGACGGCCTCGTATGGTAATTGCCCATTTATGCGTATAGCAATCAACCGCAATCTGTCAGAAGCCTCCAATGTACGGCCAATGTACTGAAACATTTGAAATAATATTTCGGTAGCAGAACTATTTTAGGAGCAGGTCCCTTGTACGAGTGGCGGTATCAGGTGCACTGGTTAATGCTTTCCCCACAGACGCAATAATCATAGCACACGGCGTGATTTACGCAGGGAATAGGCCCCCCGAGCGCACATTTCAGAACTAATTGTACTTTTGTGGCCAACCCACATTTCCGTCATGTATTTGTGGCCGGTAGACCTCTTCAGCCGTGTTTCTAGGAACCCTGGGGATCATCCCCGATCTCACCCGCTCCTTGAAAAGGACACGTAGCCTTGTGGTTGTGACATCGCGGCGGCTGTGGAGCTGGCATGTGGAAATGGCGCGCACTGCGTCCCGTCCCATCACACTCCATTCATAGAGCCGCCGCGGCCGCGACACATGATTGCCTTTTTCCGGGCTACTTTTTTTCTCTCTCTCTTATTATTAACACCTTCACCTATCGATTTAACGACCCCTCCGGACACACCGGGGTCCTAAATGTTTTTTCCGCCCTTCGTTGCACTTAAATCATTCCTGACAGCCAACACATTCCTGTTTTCCCAGGCAGCGCCGGCAAATATTTTCTTCCCCTTCTGACAGAACCTCCATTCAAAGAGCTGCGAGAGATTAACAAGTTTCCATTTTCAGAAAAATAAATAAAAGTGTGGCAGGTCGGGACATGCGGTGTGGCATGCGGCCAGCCTGCGCTCGTTAAACCTGGACAGTTCCCGATTAGGCAGAGCTGTGCGGATTTGCCGAGGGCTGCTCAGACATTGTCTGCGAGTGGGGATTTATAGCTGACGTGTACCGGGGAGTGCAGCCGGCAGGCTTGACTGGCGTTGCCGGAATTAAGATTGGCGGCAGGAGCGGCCATTTTGTCAAAGTCCTGGTGATCAGACGTTCCAGAGCTGTTTTGGGATTGGTGTTACCCAGAAGGCCATTCTGCAGGGATGCGTCTGCCCACTCGCATTTCCGCATCATTACATACAAGTGTCACATATCTTATATCATACGAAACCGTAAATCTAGCAGTGTAAATCATCGACAACTCGAAAATGTCAACATGCGTTTTTGTGTGTGTCAGTATCAACACCTGTCAGCATGGACCCCCAATTATTGTAGCGCTTGGAACACTGTACCGTTCACAAATGGAGTCTGCGCACATGTTAATGTAGATAACATCCCCAAAATGCAAGAAAAAAAAAAAAGACACAGCGAAAACTCATGTTGACAATTTCAGGTGTCAATATTTTTTTTTTCTCGTGACGACCCTGTGTTGACCTTTTGTATACTGACAGTTTTTGGCATTGTTGCATGTGGACCTTTCGGTGTCCTATTAACTGCTGACCTAGATATTGTAGAATTATCAAGTGGATATCCCGGTATATGCAGTGCCGTCTTACCCATTGGGCTTAATGGGCAGTTGCCCAGGGGCCCAAGGATTCTAGGGGCCCACCCCAATGGGGAAGACGGCACTGCCCCAGAAAACTGCTGCTGCGGCGGAGGGCAGTGGGGTCCGGGCAGCAGCGCCGCGGCTGGAAGTTTGTAACACTGCGCTTTTTGCCGGGTGGTGGATGGGAAGCTGATTTTGAAAAGTCTAGCTGGACGTTGATTGGCTGAGAGAATTCAGCCAATCAGCATCTGGACAGTCTTTTCAAAATCAGCAGTGCTTCCTGCGGCCCGACAAATAGCGATACAGGCGCCCAGCCGCCGCTTCCCAGACCCCGCTGATTGGCTGAATTCTTACCGCCCGGCAAACAGTACATCGCTACAAACTCCCAGCCCACGCTGCATGTACCCTGTTGCACATAGGTATGTGGGGTGGGATCAGGTGGGGTGGGATCAGGTGTGGTGTTAATGTTCTGCCCAGCGGCCCCCACCAGTGTTAAGAGTATATGTATATGCCCCGGTATATGTATGGGACAAATTTACATTAGGAAATGTGTGTGACTAATGGCGGACAGCTCAGTGGTGCGCTGTGGTTGTGCCTGTATGACGGCCATGAACATTAGCGCTGTCCCAGTAATGTGCGGCAGAAATACAGATGTGTGTAGTGCTATTACTAGTGAGGCCAATGGCGGGATTCAGGATTGTAAAACTGTCAATCCTGGGATTGGCTGCCTGATGGCGCATAGGGTGGGAAGACGCTAGGGGACATGTGTGGGGGCCGATGGACGTGGCGCAGAGGGCAGTAGGCTGCGGAGAGGGCGGGCAGGTGGATAAGGCCGGTGGATCCAGAGGATACAGTGCGGGCAGAGGCGTGGCTGCGCATGACCTATAAGATCACGCTGAGCAGCTGCACAGCATGTTTTCCGGGCAGCACCTGAGCTTCGTACTGCTGGTGCTCAGCGCTGCCTGGCAGTAAGGGATGACATGCATGTGCCTCCTGAAATCCTGGGATCCCACAGATCCTGATCCCACAATGTACGCACTTGTAACCACCTATATAAGTCAGGTCCTGCGCAGGCAGACGCACACTCCGCAGACTTGTACATCCACATTCTCTGCTCGTTATTCCAAGGACACAGATATTTCCTGATTTTACTCAATGGAGATGAGGCCACAATGGGCCATTCATGGTGCTGTCAGGTGTCAATGGAATGGGTCTGGGAACACTTACAGACAAAATACTAAGAAAACGTGTAAGTAATTGTGTCATTTCACCAATGTCAGCAGCGAAAGCACCTGGTCAGTCCTTACTCAGTAATATATTATATATATATATATATATATATATATACTAGGTGATTCATCGCGCCCTACGGGCGCTCTTCACACCGTCGTAAGGGGCTGCGCCCCCTTAATTTGTGAACGTTTGTATATGAGAAAGATGGTTAGAATTGTATGACAGATGTCTGTATTGCAACTTGAGTTATAGGTGAAATGTGTTAAATAGAGAGCATATGATGTGGAAGGGGTGTGTGTATTGTTTTGTTTAATTAAAAAGCGGTTACAGAGTAAGATGTACATTGATAGTGTGGATGGTACAGTGACATTTGTGGGTGGGGGGGGGCTGTGTGTGCGTGTTGTTTAGGTGTGTGTGCAATAGTATAGTAGGGTGTTTTTGAGTCAGCGGCTCCCCACTGGCGGAGGTCACGACACAGGAAAACAGGAGGCTGGGTAGCGATAGGGGTGTGTGGGCATAAGGGGGACTAAAGAGGAGGGTGGGAGATACTGTGCAGCTTCTGCCAGTGGGTGAGGGTCCAGCGTGGCAGCACAGGAGTACAGGATGGTTAGTCAGTGTCTCCTCCTACTGGGTGGGAGTTAGGGTACATGAGAGTAGGAGGCTGGGCTATGAGGCATGATAGGGGCATGTGGGCAAAACAGCGTCAGCGACTCCCCAGTGGTGGAAGTTACGGTTCAGGAGAGCAGGAAGCTGGGTAGTAATAGGGGTGTGTGAGTATACGGGGGACTAAAGAGGGGCTTAGGGGTGCCGTGAATTGCGGGAGGGGCGCGGGGGGTGCCGTGAATCAAGGGAGGGGGCGCAGGTGTCGGCGAATCGCGAGAGAGGGCGGGGGTCCGCAAAGCGTGGGAGGGGGCGTGAATTGCGCGAGGGGGGGTTGCGAATCGCGGGAGGGGGGGTGCGCGGGGGGTCCGTGAATTACGGGAGGGGGGGGGCACGGGGCGCGATGAATCACCTAGTTGGTTATATATTCTTGTAGAAGGATGGTAGGATGTTGCTGTCATTCAGAAGCATTTACATAAACAGTAATAGTAGCAGTAAAAGATCTGACTTAAAACACCTACAGTAAAACAGAACAGGTGTTATATATTATACAAAGAATTGGTTGATGATGTGTAGGTTGACGTGCACATAGTTCATAGTTGTCACTGGAAAAAAATTGCTACAAGAAAAAATCAACACAGAAAGTTCAACACATGTAAATGTTGACATAAGTGTGGCACTTCATCGGTGTCCATGTCGACACATGAGAATGAATATGAAAACATTCAAAAAAAATAAATCTTCAAAAACTCATGTCAACCTTTTTCATTGTCGACCATAGCCGTGCCAGTGTTTTGCATGTGCCATTTAATCCTGGGGTTGCCGTGAATCACGTGCGGGGGTGGGGGAGGGAGGAGGTGAGGGGTGTCTGCGAATCACGGGAGGAGGGGTCGTGGGTGGATGCCGTGAATTGCGGGAGGATGGGGGGGGGGGCTTGTGTGGGTGCCGCGAATCGTGGGATGGGGGGGCGCAGGGGGTTGCAGTGAATCGCGGGAGGGTGGGTCGCGGGGGCGGGGGGTTGCCGCAATGACAGGAGGGGGGGTCAGGGGTGGGGAATTGCGGTAGGGGGGGTCGTGGGGGGCACCGTGAACCGCGGTAGGGGGCGTCGTGGGGGGCACCGTGAACCGTGGGAGGGGGGCCCGAGGGTTGGCGCGAATTGCAGGAGGGGGGGGTGTCACGGGGTGGGGCCGCGGATCGCGGGAGTCCCCGGGGGTGCTGCAAATCGCGGGAGGGGGGTCGCGGGGGGTGCTGCGAATCGCCACAAGAAAAAAATCAACACAGAAAGATCAACACATGTAAATGTTGACATAAGTGTGGCACTTCATTGGTGTCCATGTCGACACATGAGAATGAATATGAAAACATTTAAAAAGGTGAAAAATAAATCTTGTCAACCTTTTTCATTGTCGACCATAGCCATGTCAGTGTTTTGCATGTGCCATTTAATCGTGGGCAGGGGTTAAAGTGAGCCGGAACGGGGCGGAACTGCGTTCCGTCAGTTCCATATTGGAGGCGGAATGGTTCCGCCTCCGTCCGGTCACCTTTCCCCGTATGTCTGCCCCTTCCTACAGCTTTGCCTAAGAGACAGCCGAGCAGAGCGATGTAAACCCGGCTGTCTTGCTTGTCTATTCCCACGACGCGACTCCTCAGCACTGCGCGGCTATTTAAAATTACACGCCGGACCCGGCTCACTGCCCGGCAGCCAATCAGGCAGCTTGTAACTTGTAGCCAATTGGAGCTGCGGCTGCGCCGTGAGCCGAGCCCGACGCGTCATTTAAAATAGCCGCGAAAGGCATGAAAGACAGCCGGGTTTACAACGCTCTGCCTGGCTGTCTCTATAGAAAGGCTGCAGGCAGAGACAGACACAGCGGCAGTGACGGGCATGAGAAGGTTGCTGCCGCTGGCCTGCTGTGAGCTGGGAGGCTGTGTGAGCGGAGGCAGTCTCAAGTGGGTGAGTAATGGATGTGATAAGGGGGAGAGGAGATGTGTATCATGTTCTGGGTGTAATATGGGGGTTGGGGCTGTGTATCATGTAATGGGTGTAATATGGGTGTTGGGGCTGTGTATCATGATCTTGGTGTAATATGGGGGTTGGGGCTGTGTATCATGTACTGGTTGTAATATGGGGGTTGGGGCTGTGTATCATGTACTGGGTGTAATATGGGGGGGGGGGGTGGTCTCTCACACTGCCTATCTCCTGCTGTCTCTCACTCCCCTGCAATCACTCACTGTCTCCCCTTCCCTCTGTGGTCTCTCCCACTGTCCTTCTGGTCCCTTGCTTTCTCTGTGTCCCCTGTCCATTTCAGTCCCTCACAGTTCCCTGCAATCTCTCCCACTGTTCCTCTGGTCTCGTACTGTCTCTTTCGCTGTCCCACTGGTCCCCTGTGGCCCCTAACACTGTACCCCCTCTCCCTTGTGGCCACTCACACTGTTCCCGATCTCCCCTGTGGCCCCTCACACTGTTCCCCGTCTATCCTGCGGCCTCAAACACTGTTCCGCCTCTCCCCTGCGGTCTCTCCCACTGCTCTCTTTCTCCACCCCCTTTAAAACCAAACCATGTTAAAATGTGCTGGTAGAAAATCTAGGGACCGCTTGCTTGAGTTTGCCCCCTAGGCTGAAAGATGCCAGCCAGCCCCTGCACAGCGGGGTCTTTTATAGCAGGCTCTTTTATAGCAAAGCTGCAGGCAGGGACAGACACAGAGGAGTCACAGACAGATGTAACTGAGACAGCCGGGTTTCCACTGCTCTGCCCGGATGTCTCCTTAACACACGTAGCATGTTACCAACCCCAGGCATGAACCCAAGCAAGAGCCACAGAGATGGAGACTTCTATACCTATGAGTACAATAGCATGTAACCCCTGGCATGGAGCATGTAACCTCTGTCCCGGAGCATGTAACCCCTGGCAACGAGCAAGAAATGCCTGGCACTGAGCATGTAACCCTGGCATCGAGCAAGAAAACCCTAGCAATGAGCATGTAGGTAAGCGGCACGTATGTTGCATAATATGTAAGGGGTGCATAATCCCCTGTCCCACAAAGCCATGCCCTAAATTTTTGCCGCGCGCCTGCGGCGCGCACTGTCCCGGATTTTGGCCTATTGGATTGTTTTGCACTGTGGGGCATAATTTGCATTGGAGGTGGCATTACGTGGCCCACATTATTCCTTTCATGGGTATGTGAGAGAGGCCATAAATTTAGAGCTTGCAGGGTGGCACCGAACACACTTGCACCCACCCTGGCTGTGACATATGTGTGTGTGTGTGGGGGGGGGGGAGGGGAAGGGGGGGGGAGTGGGGGGAAGAGAGTTCCACCACCTCACCAGGACCACTTTAAGCACTGATCGTGGGGATGCCGTGAATGGGGGGGGGGGGGGGGGGGGAGATGCATACCCAATATGACCCTCTCCAGGAGGGACGACACATTGCTCTGTTTCTGGACTTTCTTCTTAATTTATGGATTACCATCACCTGTGCTTAAACACCTTTCTTATCAATTACCCTGTTTAAAATGACAGGTGATGACAATCATAAATTAAGATGGAAGTCCACAAACAGAGCATTCTGTCCCTCCTGGAGAGGGTCATGTTGGGAGGTATGGAGGTGTGGGGCGCTCACCTGGTGTGTCTGGTGTGTAGCTGTGTCTTTGCTGTGTAACATGGAGAGGCAGAGGGTGTCTGGCACTGTCTGTGGGCTCACTGGGCTGGTTCTCTATCATGTGAGTCAGAGGCTCCACCCAGGGTTATATCTCTAGACACACTTTGAGTGACAGATGTAGCCAAATATATAAGAGATAATACTAGTTACATAAGAAGTTAGTTACATAGCTAGTTAGGACCCCACATGTAACCAGAGACCCCCGGACATTTCCTCGGCAGTATATATATAGTATAATACTAGTTACATAAGTAGTTAGTTGCATAGCTAGTTAGGATCTCACATGTAACCAGAGACCCCCGGACATTTCCTCGGCAGTGTACATATAGTATAATACTAGTTATATAAGTAGTTAGTTAGTTGCATAGCTAGTTAGGACCCCACATGTAACCAGAGACCAACGGACATTTCCTCGGCAGTGTATATATAGTATAGTACTAATTATATAAGTAGTTAGTTAGTTGCATAGCTAGTTAGGACCCCACATGTAACCAGAGACCAACAGACATTTCCTCGGCAGTGTATATATAGTATAATACTAGTTATATAAGTAGTTAGTTACATAGCTAGTTAGGACCCCACATGTAACCAGAGACCCCCGGACATTTCCTCGGCAGTGTATATATAGCATAGTACTAGTTATATAAGTAGTTAGTTAGTTGCATAGCTAGTTAGGACCCCACATGTAACCAGAGACCCCCGGACATTTCCTCGGCAGTGCATATATAGTATAATACTAGTTATATAAGTAGTTAGTTAGTTGCACAGCTAGTTAGGACCCCACATGTAACCAGAGACCCCCGGACATTTCCTCGGCAGTGTATATATAGTATAGTACTAGTTATATAAGTAGTTAGTTAGTTGCAGAGCTAGTTAGGACCCCACATGTAACCAGAGACCCCCGGACATTTCCTCAGCAGTATGTATATAGTATAATACTAGTTATATAAAGTAGTTAGTTACATAGCTAGTTAGGACCCCACATGTAACCAGAGACCCCCGGACATTTCCTCAGCAGTGTGTATATAGTATAATACTAGTTATATAAAGTAGTTAGTTACATAGCTAGTTAGGACCTCACATGTAACCAGAGACCCCGGACATTTCCTCAATAGTATAATAATAGTTATATAAGTAGTTAGTTACATAGCTAGTTAGGACCCCACATGTAACCAGAGACCCCCGGACATTTCCTCGTCAGTATATATATAGTATAATACTAGTTACATAAGTAGTTAGTTACATAGCTAGTTAGGACCCCACATGTAACCAGAGACCCCCGGACATTTCCTCAGCAGTATGTATATAGTATAATACTAGTTATATAAAGTAGTTAGTTACATAGCTAGTTAGGACCCCACATGTAACCAGAGACCCCCGGACATTTCCTCAGCAGTGTGTATATAGTATAATACTAGTTATATAAAGTAGTTAGTTACATAGCTAGTTAGGACCCCACATGTAACCAGAGACCCCCGGACATTTCCTCAGCAGTGTGTATATAGTATAATACTAGTTATATAAAGTAGTTAGTTACATAGCTAGTTAGGACCTCACATGTAACCAGAGACCCCGGACATTTCCTCAGCAGTATGTATATAGTATAATACTAGTTATATAAAGTAGTTAGTTACATAGCTAGTTAGGACCCCACATGTAACCAGAGACCCCCGGACATTTCCTCAGCAGTGTGTATATAGTATAATACTAGTTATATAAAGTAGTTAGTTACATAGCTAGTTAGGACCTCACATGTAACCAGAGACCCCGGACATTTCCTCAATAGTATAATAATAGTTATATAAGTAGTTAGTTACATAGCTAGTTAGGACCCCACATGTAACCAGAGACCCCCGGACATTTCCTCGTCAGTATATATATAGTATAATACTAGTTACATAAGTAGTTAGTTAATTGCATAGCTAGTTAGGACCCCACATGTAACCAGAGACCCCGGACATTTCCTCGGCAGTATATACTGTATATAGTATAATACTAGTTACATAAGTAGTTAGTTACATAGCTAGTTAGGATCCCACATGTAACCAGAGACCCCCGGACATTTCCTCGGCAGCGTATTTATAATAAAATACTAGTTATATAAGTAGTTAGTTAGTTGCATAGCTAGTTAGGACCCCACATGTAACCAGAGGCCCCCAGACATTTCCTCAGCAGCGTATTTATAATAAAATACTAGTTATATAAGTAGTTAGTTAGTTGCATAGCTAGTTAGGACCCCACATGTAACCAGAGGCCCCCGGACATTTCCTCGGCAGTGTATATATAGTATAATACTAGTTATATAAGTAGTTAGTTGCACAGCTAGTTAGGACCCCACATGTAACCAGAGACCCCCGGACATTTCCTCGGCAGTGTATATATAGTATAATACTAGTTATATAAGTAGTTAGCTAGTTGCACAGCTAGTTAGGACCCCACATGTAACCAGAGGCCCCCGGACTTTTCCTCGGCAGTATATATAGTATAATACTAGTTACATAAGCAGTTAGTTACATAGCTAGTTAGGACCCCACATGTAACCAGAGACCCCCAGACATTTCCTCGGCAGTATATATATATAGTATACTAGTTATATAAGTAGTTAGTTGCACAGCTAGTTAGGATCCCCACATGTAACCAGAGGCCCCCGGACATTTCCTCTGCAGTGCATATATAGTATAGTACTAGTTATATAAGTAGTTAGTTAGTTGCAGAGCTAGTTAGGATCCCACATGTTACCAGAGGCCCCCGGACATTTCCTTGGCAGTATATATATATATATAGTATACTAGTTATATAAGTAGTTAGTTGCACAGCTAGTTAGGATCCCCACATGTAACCAGAGACCCCCGGACATTTCCTCGGCAGTGTATATATAGTATAGTACTAGTTATATAAGTAGTTAGTTAGTTGCAGAGCTAGTTAGGACCCCACATGTAACCAGAGACCCCCGGACATTTCCTCAGCAGTATGTATATAGTATAATACTAGTTATATAAAGTAGTTAGTTACATAGCTAGTTAGGACCCCACATGTAACCAGAGACCCCGGACATTTCCTCAGCAGTGTGTATATAGTATAATACTAGTTATATAAAGTAGTTAGTTACATAGCTAGTTAGGACCTCACATGTAACCAGAGACCCCGGACATTTCCTCAATAGTATAATAATAGTTATATAAGTAGTTAGTTACATAGCTAGTTAGGACCCCACATGTAACCAGAGACCCCCGGACATTTCCTCGTCAGTATATATATATAGTATAATACTAGTTACATAAGTAGTTAGTTAATTGCATAGCTAGTTAGGACCCCACATGTAACCAGAGACCCCGGACATTTCCTCGGCAGTATATACTGTATATAGTATAATACTAGTTACATAAGTAGTTAGTTACATAGCTAGTTAGGATCCCACATGTAACCAGAGACCCCCGGACATTTCCTCGGCAGCGTATTTATAATAAAATACTAGTTATATAAGTAGTTAGTTAGTTGCATAGCTAGTTAGGACCCCACATGTAACCAGAGGCCCCCGGACATTTCCTCAGCAGCGTATTTATAATAAAATACTAGTTATATAAGTAGTTAGTTAGTTGCATAGCTAGTTAGGACCCCACATGTAACCAGAGGCCCCCGGACATTTCCTCAGCAGTGTATATATAGTATAATACTAGTTATATAAGTAGTTAGTTGCAGAGCTAGTTAGGACCCCACATGTAACCAGAGACCCCCGGACATTTCCTCGGCAGTGTATATATAGTATAATACTAGTTATATAAGTAGTTAGCTAGTTGCACAGCTAGTTAGGACCCCACATGTAACCAGAGGCCCCCGGACTTTTCCTCGGCAGTATATATAGTATAATACTAGTTACATAAGCAGTTAGTTACATAGCTAGTTAGGACCCCACATGTAACCAGAGACCCCCGGACATTTCCTCGGCAGTATATATATATATAGTATACTAGTTATATAAGTAGTTAGTTGCACAGCTAGTTAGGATCCCCACATGTAACCAGAGGCCCCCGGACATTTCCTCTGCAGTGCATATATAGTATAGTACTAGTTATATAAGTAGTTAGTTAGTTGCAGAGCTAGTTAGGATCCCACATGTTACCAGAGGCCCCCGGACATTTCCTCTGCAGTGTATATATAGTATAGTACTAGTTATATAAGTAGTTAGTTAGTTGCAGAGCTAGTTAGGACCCCACATGTAACCAGAGACCCCCGGACATTTCCTCGGCAGTGTATATATAGTATAGTACTAGTTATAAGTAGTTAGTTAGTTGCAGAGCTAGTTAGGACCCCACATGTAACCAGAGACCCCCGGACATTTCCTCGGCAGTGCATATATAGTATAATACTAGTTATATAAGTAGTTAGTTAGTTACATAGCTAGTTAGGACCCCACATATAACCAGAGACCCCCGGACATTTCCTCGGCAGTGTATATATAGTATAGTACTAGTTATATAAGTAGTTAGTTAGTTGCAGAGCTAGTTAGGACCCCACATGTAACCAGAGACCCCCGGACGTATATATAAAGCTCAGCGCTGCTCATCCTCTGGCTTTATAGGGAGCGGATTGTGCATCCAGCCCCGGTACGACCACATGCCTGCACACACGTCTGTACGTATTCCGTGCAGTCACCTCTCTGTCAGGTCACGCCTGGCACAGGCCTGATCGATGAGAAATGTCATAAATCACCATCGCTATAAATTCCAGTCGCTGCCCCCCCAGGCTCTGAACACAGGGCCGGCCGCTGTCACCTGTCATCACAGATCACCCATAAAGATCCCAGCTGTCACCGACAGGGACATACCATGCCGGAGAGGGCCACATCTGCTCCATTCCCGGCACCGCCACATTCCCAGAGACCTGGACAGTCTCTTCAAGGGCATTAACCCTCCACCTGCCAGAGACACATATACAATGGCACATACTATGCTCTGATTGGGAGACGGCACATACTATGCTCTGATTGGGAGACGGCACATACTGTGCTCTGATTGGGAGACGGCACATACTATGCTCTGATTGGGAGACGGCACATACTGTGCTCTGATTGGGAGACGGCACATACTGTGCTCTGATTGGGAGACGGCACATACTATGCTCTGATTGGGAGACGGCACATACTATGCTCTGATTGGGAGACGGCACATACTGTGCTCTGATTGGGAGACGGCACATACTATGCTCTGATTGGGAGACGGCACATACTATGCTCTGATTGGGAGACGGCACATACTGTGCTCTGATTGGGAGACGGCACATACTATGCTCTGATTGGGAGACGGCACATACTGTGCTCTGATTGGGAGACGGCACATACTATGCTCTGATTGGGAGACGGCACATACTATGCTCTGATTGGGAGACGGCACATACTGTGCTCTGATTGGGAGACGGCACATACTATGCTCTGATTGGGAGACGGCACATACTGTGCTCTGATTGGGAGACGGCACATACTGTGCTCTGATTGGGTGACGGCACATACTATGCTCTGATTGGGAGACGGCACATACTATGCTCTGATTGGGAGACGGCACAAACTATGCTCTGATTGGGAGACGGCACATACTATGCTCTGATTGGGAGACGGCACATACTATGCTCTGATTGGTTGAAGGCACATACATTGGGCCCATAGAGTAATGCCTCTAGCGTCAAACTATGCCCCCACAAATATGGTCAGAGCACCTCATTACACACCGCACAGTAATGCCCCTAGCATCCAACTTCAACCTGTATAGTAGTGCCCATAGCGCCACATTATGCAATGCAGTTATGCCCATAATGCCAAATTACACCCCACAGAAGTGTCCATAGTGCCACATTACTCACCACACAATAATGCCTATTGTGCCAAGCTACGCCCCTCACAGTAATGTCCATAGTGCCATATCACGCCCCTCACAGTAATGTCCATAGCGCCATATCACGCCCCGCACAGTAATGCCCATAACACCATATCACGCCCCTCACAGTAATGTCCATAGCGCTATATCACGCTCCTCACAGTAATGTCCATAGTGCCATATCACACCCCACACAGTAATGCCCATAGTGCCATATCACGCCCCTCACAGTAATGTCCATAGCGCCATATCACGCCCCTCACAGTAATGTCCATAGCGCTATATCACGCTCCTCACAGTAATGTCCATAGCGCCATATCACGCCCCACACAGTAATGCCCATAGTGCCATATCACACCCCACACAGTAATGCCCATAGCGCCATATCACGCCCCTCACAGTAATGCCCATAACGCCATATCACGCCCCTCACAGTAATGCCCATAACACCATATCACGCCCCTCACAGTAATGTCCATAGCGCCATATCACGCCCCACACAGTAATGTCCATAGCGCCATATCACGCCCCTCACAGTAATGTCCATAGCGCCATATCACGCCCCTCACAGTAATGTCCATAGCGCCATATCACGCCCCTCACAGTAATGGCCATAATGCTATATCACGCCCCTCACAGTAATGCCCATAGCGCCATATCACGCCCCTCACAGTAATGCCCATAACGCCATATCACACCCCACACAGTAATGCCCATAGTGCCATATCACGCCCCTCACAGTAATGTCCATAGCGCCATATCACGCCCCACACAGTAATGCCCATAACGCCATATCACGCCCCACACAGCAATGCCCATAGCGCTATATCACGCCCCACACAGCAATGCCCATAATGCCATATCACGCCCCTCACAGTAATGTCCATAGCGCTATATCACGCCCCTCACAGTAATGGCCATAATGCTATATCACGCCCCTCACAGTAATGTCCATAGCGCCATATCACGCCCCACACAGTAATGTCCATAACACCATATCACGCCCCACACAGTAATGCCCATAACGCCATATCACGCCCCACACAGTAATGCCCATAACGCCATATCACGCCCCACACAGTAATGCCGATAGCGCCATATAACGCCCCACACAGTAATGCCCATAACGCCATATCACGCCCCACACAGTAATGCCCATAACGCCATATCACGCCCCACACAGTAATGCCCATAACGCCATATCACGCCCCTCACAGTAATGCCCATAACGCCATATCACGCCCCACACAGTAATGCCCATAGCGCCATATCACGCCCCACACAGTAATGCCCATAACGCCATATCACGCCCCTCACAGTAATGTCCATAGCGCCATATCACGCCCCTCACAGTAATGGCCATAACGCCATATCACGCCCCTCACAGTAATGCCCATAGCGCCATATCACGCCCCACACAGTAATGCCCATAGCGCCATATCACGCCCCTCACAGTAATGCCCATAACGCCATATCACGCCCCGCACAGTAATGGCCATAACGCCATATCACGCCCCACACAGTAATGCCCATAGCGCCATATCACGCCCCACACAGTAATGCCCATAGCGCCATATCACGCCCCACACAGTAATGCCCATAGTGCCATATCACGCCCCACACAGTAATGCCCATAGCGCCATATCACACCCCACACAGTAATGCCCATAGCGCCATATCACGCCCCACACAGTAATGCCCATAGTGCCATATCACGCCCCACACAGTAATGCCCATAACGCCATATCACGCCCCGCACAGTAATGCCCATAGTGCCACATTACGCCCCGCACAGTAATGCCCATAGTGCCACATTACGCCTTGCCCAGTAATGCCCATAGTGCCACATTACACCCTGCACAGTAATGCCCATAGTGCCACATTACGCAGTACTGAATTACTGTAATCACATATTCCATTATCCCACCATCATCCTACCTTATGGTGACACGTCTGGTTGGGGTAGGGGGGGGGGATGGGGCTGGTCTTTTTTGCAGATTTAGCGGAAGATTCAACAAACCGCGATCTGCATCTTGTAATGTGCTGGAGACCGTGGGCGCAGCACCGCCTATAGTACAGGCACCTCCGCCTATAGTACACGCAGCTCCTCCTATAGTACACGCAGCTCCTCCTATAGTACAGGCAGCCCCGCCTATAGTACACGCAGCCCCTCCTATAGTACACGCAGCTCCTCCTATAGTACACGCAGCTCCTCCTATAGTACACGCACCTCCGCCTATAGTACAGGCAGCCCCGCCTATAGTACACGCAGCTCCTCCTATAGTACACGCAGCTAATCCTATAGTACAGGCAGCCCCACCTATAGTACACGCAGCCCCGCCTATAGTACACGCACCTCCGCCTATAGTACACGCACCTCCGCCTATAGTACACGCACCTCCGCCTATAGTACACGCAGCTCCGCCTATAGTACACACAGCTCCGCCTATAGTACACGCAGTCCCCAGTTCTGGGCAGGTGCGGGTAATGTGGGCAGTATAAATCTCTGTTGCTTTTCCATGGCTGGCTGAATGGGTGCTACAGGGTGGCAACTGGGCTGCAATGTGGTGTCCTTCCATCTCCAAAACATTCTAAAAGTTTCTGAAACATAATAACTTTTCCTCATTTTGTATGTAATAAAAAGTTACAGGAGTCCCACTGACCGTGCCCAAAATGTTTTCTCGTTCTCCCAAAAGTCCTGTATTGTTGAAATGGGTTATTCGGGAGTAATTATGTCCCACTTTGCTCAGTCTGAGTGGGGTCTGCACTATGGGGCACAACAAAGGGATATTAGGAGAATGTGAGCACGCCTGACACTGGTAGGCTGGCACGTTTATTGTGGGTCCCATCCCGCTGCTTTCATCTGCTTGTTTTCAAGTGTTAAGTCCTGATACATTAGGAAAGCTACCCCTCCATCAGCACCTGCTAATACCCCCTCAGACTGTCCGGCCTCCCAGAACCCTCTGTGACCAGCGACGTGTAATCACTAGGGTGTTATTTCAGGGTCTGGGTGAGGGGAAGGCAGTGGTGTCAGGGAAGGAAAGCGCACAACACTCTTTAGCCGTATAATGGGGGGAGGAAGAATGTCACTTGTATCTGCTGATGACAGTGTACTCAACACTTCTCTGTTGCTGAGGATTTCATGAAACACTAGGACCAGCGGAATTATCAGCTGATCCAGATTAATGGGTGTGAAAAAAGCAGAAACTGGATCATTATGAGGAATGTAGGGATCAGTAGGGAGGATTGCAGACAATATGAAGCTGTTCTGGGCTGTGCCAATCCTTCATTATATAGGACTGTCCCTTTTCCTTTATAATATTGTGTACGCCACAGAACAGTCAGAGAACATCCTCAGGCAGAAAAGAGGAGTTCCTGCAATATGGGAGTATGGTGTCCTGCTGTCAGGGTGGTCTCTGAACCTAAACCGCCCGAACCGCTCTTCCAGAGCGCCTGCTCCTATCACACCCGAGCCTCTCTTCCAGAGCGCCTGCTCCTATCCCACCTGAGCCTCTCTTCCAGAGCGCCTGCTCCTATCCCACCTGAGCCTCTCTTCCAGAGCGCCTGCTCCTATCCCACCCGAGCCTCTCTTCCAGAGCGCCTGCTCCTATCCCATCTGTGCCTCTCTTCCAGAGCGCCTGCTCCTATCCCACCTGTGCCTCTCTTCCAGAGCGCCTGCTCCTATCCCACCTGAGCCTCTCTTCCAGAGCGCCTGCTCCTATCCCACCCGAGCCTCTCTTCCAGAGCGCCTACTCCTATCCCATCTGTGCCTCTCTTCCAGAGCGCCTGCTCCTATCCCACCTGTGCCTCTCTTCCAGAGCGCCTGCTCCTATCCCACCTGAGCCTCTCTTCCAGAGCGCCTGCTCCTATCCCACCTGAGCCTCTCTTCCAGAGCGCCTGCTCCTATCCCATCTGTGCCTCTCTTCCAGAGCGCCTGCTCCTATCCCACCCGAGCCTCTCTTCCAGAGCGCCTGCTCCTATCCCATCTGTGCCTCTCTTCCAGAGCGCCTGCTCCTATCCCACCTGTGCCTCTCTTCCAGAGCGCCTGCTACTATCCCACCTGTGCCTCTCTTCCAGAGCGCCTGCTCCTATCCCACCTGAGCCTCTCTTCCAGAGCGCCTGCTCCTATCCCACCTGAGCCTCTCTTCCAGAGCGCCTGCTCCTATCCCATCTGTGCCTCTCTTCCAGAGCGCCTGCTCCTATCCCACCCGAGCCTCTCTTCCAGAGCGCCTGCTCCTATCCCATCTGTGCCTCTCTTCCAGAGCGCCTGCTCCTATCCCACCTGTGCCTCTCTTCCAGAGCGCCTGCTCCTATCCCACCTGAGCCTCTCTTCCAGAGCGCCTGCTCCTATCCCATCTGAGCCTCTCTTCCAGAGCGCCTGCTCCTATCCCACCTGTGCCTCTCTTCCAGAGCGCCTGCTCCTATCCCACCTGTGCCTCTCTTCCAGAGTGCCTGCTCCTATCCCACCTGAGTCTCTCTTCCAGAGCGCCTGCTCCTATCCCATCTGTGCCTCTCTTCCAGAGCGCCTGCTCCTATCCCACCTGAGCCTCTCTTCCAGAGCGCCTGCTCCTATCCCACCCGAGCCTCTCTTCCAGAGCGCCTGCTCTTATCCCACCTGAGTCTCTCTTCCAGAGTGCCTGCTCCTATCCCACCTGAGTCTCTCTTCCAGAGCCCCTGCTCCTATCCCATCTGTGCCTCTCTTCCAGAGCGCCTGCTCCTATCCCATCTGTGCCTCTCTTCCAGAGCACCTGCTCCTATCCCACCTGAGTCTCTCTTTCAGAGTGCCTGCTCCTATCCCACCTGAGTCTCTCTTCCAGAGCGCCTGCTCCTATCCCATCTGTGCCTCTCTTCCAGAGCGCCTGCTCCTATCCCACCCGAGCCTCTTGTTAAAACTGAAATAACGCATCAATAATTATATACTTTTGTTATACTCTGTTTCTCAAATATTGTTCTTTATTGCTGCAGATGACTTTAGCTTGTTGCACAATGTACTATTCCCTGCGTATGAGGCCTTCCCTTTGCGCTAAGCAGCAGGTGTTTGTTAGAAGCAGCAGCCATTTTGTTGAATCATGACTTGCATAATAATATTATTAAAATGGCCGATCATTCAGAACAGTGCTATAAAAGTGATTTCTTATAGAATATTGTTTTTGGTTTTAGAAGCTTAAGAATGTGATGTTGACAGTATAATAGAACAAGGACAGACACCTAGTCTCCACAAACTGAATAAGATGGGAACAAAGCCACACATGCGTAGACCCACAAGGCCACTGAAGTTGGGTGTTGGGTTAATTATGACATCATGATTGAAAGCAGAGCTTTCCAATAAGACTCAATGCTTATGAGTAATTAATTAATTAATGTGATAAAGGTTTAAATATCAGAGTGATAGAAGGAGGGACAGAGGCAGTTGAGGAAGAACCAGCAAGCACGGGGGGCTGGAGGTAACTATGAAGGAGGTTTAATCATGGCTGATCACTGTCCTTGAAAGGTGTCCATTTTGATTTGATTTAGAATTACTGTTTAAGTATTAGCTAATCAATTTTATGTTTCTTGTGTTAGTCTGCATTTGCAAATACATGTAATGAAGCTATTCTTTAAGTAAAGCATTGCCATACATTTTATAATAAGGTTGTGTGGGTGTGCAATCATTTCAGCGTTGCCGTTATATTTAAAGGTAATAAAGTAAATATATTTGGTTTGGGTTATTAATCATATCTAATCTTATCAGATAAATATCCGGTTTATCAGTTGGAGGCCCCAGCGAGATTCAATGATGTTGGTTTTCACATTTTATCAGTTGAGAAAATCAAAGTTTGAAAGGAAAAAAAAAATTAGCTATTTAAAAAAAAAAAAAAAAATGTGTAGAAAAAATTGTAAAGTCGGTGCATTTATTTGTACCCTTATCTTTCTCAACATCTGTTAAAGTGTACTAATCCAATATCACTTGAAACAACTTCGATCTTTAATTATAAAACCAATAGATCGTAATTTAAGGCATGGAAAGACAACGCTGCATTTTGCAGACTGTCAGCTTGCTAAACCCCCCCGCATCGCCCATTTCTTCTCTGTGTCAGAGAATAGATAAGGAGAGCAGCGAGAAACTTGGCAAGAAGTTGTAAACAACATTGCTTGGGTCAGGAAGAGTATTTCTTTAGTTTATTTGCAAAGCATGCAGACTATAGCAAGCATATTGGTATAAAGGTTATGCTGGCAATACATTTTCTACTTTAAAAAAAAAAAAAAAATATTCTTTAAATTACAGTATTTTTTTGTTTGTTTTTATTTTTTGACCGCGGTTGGATTGTTTGGTGTATATTGTCTGCTGAGGATATTGCTGAAGTAACTAATCTGTAGCGGTTGTTCTGATAATTAGAGTTCTTTGTTTGTCCAATCTATAAATTTTAAAGAAGTTGCATATATTTGTTGTTTGGTGATTAGAGATAGGTAGAGGAGATTGTGCATTTTTGCATTTCTTCCTGGTTGACTGGCCAGCAACATGTGGAAGAAATGGAATGCATGATTTATCCATAATCTGTATTGTTTGGAAACCCCCGGATTGTCTACTGTATGGTTTATATAAGAAAATGTTAATAAATAATTAAGTATACGTTGCATTGTTAGAGCTAGCAAGCAGTCTGATTACAATAACAGTTTGAGCTAATTTCTTTATATCCATAGACAGAGGTCCGTTAAAATACAGAGTTTAAAGGAGTAGACGCTAATATTGTAAGCCAAGTAACAGTTCATTTTTACCACCAGAATAAATAAAGTTAATTGGAATATTGTTTATAACAAAGAAAGATTGAGTTTATCTCATTGTAAAGTTTTTTTGGTCTCCTGTCTTGCGGAGATGAAGTCCGTAATGTAGGACTGATGTTTTTCTGCTATGGGTTTTTGATTTAATTTTTTTGGTTTATTAAACAAAGCAGCTGTGAGTTGGAAACTCTAAAGTGATGGATTCAGTTGATGTAATGCGAGATAAGGAGTTGTCCATGTTAGGTGAAGAAACAGGAAATGATCATGTGAATTCAATGTTTTTTTTCATTTAATGAGTAATACATTTTGGATAAGAAAAGTGATATATATCGATGAGATATAAGTCCAATATAACATCTATTCTTAAAGGTTCATATTGATATATTAGACCATGTTTTCTGTTGGCAATTTCTGTTGCCTATTTGTTTGATCTGGATACATATATTGAATCAGATATACCTTGAGTAATGCGCAGATAAATCCTGGGTTTATTTTTATTCTTATGAATGGAAGGTAATCAGTGATAACTGACTCAAGGCTGTGGGGTTTTCTTTAAGCCAATTTTTGTTTTGTTTTTGATTTGTGTTAATTTAATTTTGTTTGTTTTGAAAGGGGGAGGGTACTAAATTTATAGAGTATCTTAAGGGGTTAATACTGTGGCCACAGTTAGCTAGATAACCAAGGGGGATAGTGATCTAAGCGTGTAATGATTGCTTAGACAATGTGCAGATATGGTAACAAAGAATGACATATTGCATATAATTTTTTTTATTTGATGAGTTGATTTTTTCCTGTGACAGTGCTGACCGGTAGCGAGATTCACAGGGGGGTATCTGCCACCTACGTACAAGGTAGAATATATGGGGAAACATAATAAAAGAAGACAGGGTGGGGGTGGGACACGTGACTACTGATAACAGAGGACAGTAGATGAAACACCAGACTGATAACAGAGATGGACAGTAGGTGGCCCACTATACTGATAACAGAGAAGGACAGTATGTGGAAGGCGTAGGTGTGATAACAGTGACAGACACATAACGCAAGGTTAGGTTTTTTTGGGAAATTTTTCATTTATTTTATTTACATTTTTGTCTTTGAAAGAGGTAACACCTTTTTAAGCATTTGTATGGGATCACAGAAAGTTCTGAGTATGTGACTAGTGTGAGCAAGTGAGAAGGAATAGAAAATACTATGCT
Source organism: Crinia signifera (assembly GCF_055691185.1). Taxonomy (NCBI): domain Eukaryota; kingdom Metazoa; phylum Chordata; class Amphibia; order Anura; family Myobatrachidae; genus Crinia; species Crinia signifera. Next base: position 5,574,349 of record NC_139218.1, read on the forward strand.
GGACATAGTTAGTTGGAATTGGCGATGATGATGCACCTGTGAGGTAATGATTATTTGATGAGAGTGAACGCGCAATGGTCTGGTGACAGGTGGTGAAAGCTTCAAGAATTGAGATAGTATATCCCACTAACCCACATATGTTTGGAAAGATTGTACTGTCCCACTGAGGGGTTAATTCTGTTCAGTGAGAAGTGAGGAGAGGTGAGATGTCTTTTAGAGCCTTAGGGAGAAAAAGAAAAAAATGGGGAAAAAAAAGAATAATTTTGAAATTTTTTGTTTATTTTTGAAAAAGCAGAAGGGAAGAAGTTTTTTTTCAGTGATGAGGTGAGAGTAACATCAGAAATAACTCTGTTGGAGATTAAAGGCAGGAAATGGTTAATGAGATTGATAAGAGAGTAAAGTTTTATTCCTAAATGATGTGAAATATCCAAGGAGTGTTACAGAACTGTTTTCCATAACAAGGACATGAAAGATTTTAGAATTAAAGATATTGTTTACCCTTTTGAAAAAGCACAATGAATAGATTAAAGTTATTGCAATGTTCTGTATGGGACAGTGATCAGCCATACCCAAGGATGACCTCCAGCCCCCTCCCCTCTGCTTCCCTCAAGTGATAATGTTGTTTTGTCAACATCTGTTTAAAAACTGCCATTTTTTTTTTCCAAATGACAAATGCTAATATGATGTCTGAGCTTAATAATGCTATTGCTTTTGCTTGTTTTATTTAAATAAAAATCCCAGCCAATAGAGGTGTGACTATTCCAGAGAAAAGATTAATTTACAAATTGATGCATTTCATTTTGCACAGAAAAAGCAAGTGTTTAAAAAAAAATAATAATGTTATTATTACTATTATTATTATTATTATTATTATTATTATTATTATTATTACTGAGCCACTAGAAATTATTTAGAAAAAATATTGAGTCTGCAGGTACCTCTGCAGAATCCTTATCAAAGCCCTTATTGAAAAATGCAGATTTTATAGTGATTATTATAAGATGCATATTGAGTTGTGTTTTATGCTTACTTATTTATCTGATTGCATGTTGCCACTTTACTAGATCCATTGGTCATGCATATGAGCCCACAAATAAGGAATGGAGGTCACAATTGCTGCACAACTAATCATGATATTATCTCCAATATTTGTAATGATTTAATGATTATTTTTTTCTCAGAGTGGTTTGGAAGAAATTGTGTATTATTAACAGGAATCCATGAGAGACTGCTGTCAGAAGGCACTAACCGATATGAGGACCCTCACGGGGTTAGAGGATTTTGATGAGTTTTTCATTACTAATCATGTCAGAGGTTTCTAAACATCCATGGACCACAAGAAATAGTTTTTTTCAAATTTTACAACAACGCATACTATTTAATACCCATAGTATTTGCAACACTCTGTTATTGTAGGTTATCTACCCAATGCGATTATTCTGATTATTTTTTTAGTGTAAATCAATTCACTTTACAGTTATGGAAGTATTACAGTCATCTAGTCATTGGTTTATGATCTGCATATCTCTTACTATCAAATAGCAGATAGTCAGTACTTAATACATTTATTTACAGCACAGTCCAATATACGTGGACTTAATTAAGCCAAAGTTTTATGGACAGCCCCACTATGTCCCACAATGAGTTGCATGATTGCTACCACAATGCTGATTCAATATGTTTATGATCTAATGATGTGTTTACATTTTTTACAGGATTCTCTTACTGACACCTTTTCTATTACTACTACTAAATCAAACTGACACAGAGCTGACAAAGTACAATATACTGACATAATTGCTTCATTTGAGGCACTGATACACGCACTGACAGAAACCACAGCACTGGATATATCAGATTTATCATATACCTGTCTTTACTGTAATGAATAACAAGCAGCAGCCTTGGGAGTTTGAACACATATACATTGGGGTTCACATAGACCCATCAGGTGTTACAGTTGCACATTTGACCGAGTGGCATCTGCTTTACCAACATGTTTAAGGACTGTGGCGGCTGCTGCAGCCTTTGTATAGAAATTACAGAACACCGCACACTATGTGTCTCTAATGCTACATCTTTTCTAATGAACTCTTCACGGACAAGACACATTTCCAGTGCATGGTTCTCTCGTTGGGAACTTTTGCTCCCAGCGCCACATGACCATTGTCAGGTGTGGTCAGGTGTGGTACGCTAAATCCTGCTACTCTGCTACCTGGTGGGACCCGGGAGTCCCAGAGGATGGATGAGAGGCAGGATTTAGAACATGATTGTGAGGAATATTTAAAGCAAAATTTCTCCAATTAGACCTGATATCTCTGACACGCCACTACCATCTACAAAGATTGTAGTTGTCACCAACAAGGAGACTCAGGATGGCCATATACGGGATATGCGGTAGTATTGGATTTAGAGATCCTCATTTTCCATCGTGAATTTGCTATGATATAATACGCTAATATCACAGCAAGTAAAGGAGCTCATTGAGGCTGTGCAACTCCCTGCAAAGGCAGTAGTTGTTAAGTGTCAAGCTCACATGTTATAAAGTGATCTTGTTGCACTTGGTAACAAAAATAAGATTGCCACTGTTGTGAATCACATCACTATACAATTTAATGTTTTTTTAGCAGAAGCTCATAAAGCATCAACAGGAATGTGCCAATGGATGATGAATGGATGCAGTCAAAAGGCTAATGGCCTATGTAAAGATGGTGGGGGCAGATCAGTAGCTCCCCAAACCCCTCCTCCTGGCATATGCGGAAGCTGCCCATGGGATGACCCATGTAAGGAGAGAGAGGGCATGTATGTTGATTTCATCTTATGCAGAGGCCCAAACGCATCTGCAGAAGAATGAACTCAGGAAAATTATTCCTATAGAACCATCAAACATTTCTCCTACCACTGGTCCATTCCTAAGGTTAAAAATAAATTTATTGAATTTACATGCATACAAAATTGTCATTATATTTAAATGGTATCTGATATGTTATATTGATTCTAAGGAACATCCCAGCTGTCCCATGTACAGCATCCTTTACAGCAAAGAAATATTTTTTAGAAGTTTGTGTTCAGATATGTTATCACATAAGGTATATGGTATTAAAAAAAAAAAAAAAAAAAAAATCATAGAGGTACATATTTTGACAGGAAAGGTATTCTAAGGAATAAGTCAATATATAGGTATGAAAATGTGGTTGCACTCACCACACACTAAAAGGTTTTAGTCAAAATTGAACATGTTAACACATGCACATTGAGAACACATTATTTAGGGTGGGTGTGGAAATTACCATGAGTTGACTTGAAGTTTTGTCTTCGGTTTTGTATGACATTCACACTACTCCTCAGCAGCCACTGAACCTGTCCCCTTATAAGATCATTATTTTAATTGATATATATATTTTTTTGGGAGACCATCAATCCCTATTCAACATCCAGCAGCAGACTTGTCACTCTAATTCTCACATCATCTAAATACTTTACCAGAAAAGCAAACAAGCTTATGAAGGGATGTTGTTATAAGGTCCAGCCTGGAGACTATGCAATGGTGAGAAAATTCTTACAATTAAATGTCTCGTAGATCAAAGGCAAGACCCGTCCCTGTGAAACAAACCGATTGAATTAATGCGTCTCACTGCAAGAAGGTTTCCGACCTGGTGGTGATATCAGTTGAAAGAAATAGAAACTGATGCAGATAAATATTGTGACTTTGATTCTAACTTAATAAACCTATTTGATGATGGGCCTGTCCAGGGCCCCCACACAGACCAAGACAAGATCCACGGAATCGGGGGGCATCCTTAGTGGTGTCCCTGCGGGTTGTGGGCAAGAAGAGGTCCACGGAATCGGGGGATACCCTTAGTGGTGTCCCTGCGGGTTGTGGACAAGGTGTAAAACAATGATCCCCATGAGTGACCAAGTTTCCCATACGCTCGCTAACTGAAGAAGTCATTTTTGTTTTTTTAAGTTTTCATATTTTTATAGTGAATGAGGGTTACCAGGGATTGGTTGCTGGCAAGGACAGTGTGTATAGTTATCAAAGAGGTATTACTAGAGTCATGGTGGTGTATTCTACTTCTGCTTTTAAATTTTAATCCCACAAGTATAATCATAACAGACACACATATACATCATACTACTGATGCTCCCAGGTTTCGGTATGCATCAGAGGATGGTAATAAAATACTGATGGCCAATATGTTAAACTAATTAGAAGGTTTAAAATAAATATATGAGTAATAACATAAAAGTAACTGAGAATGCCAATACCAGAACCATTGATAGAATACATATAGTAAGGTATCAGTAAAGAAGAGGCATTCTAAATAAGGATGGTAACAATGGTGCAAATATAATATCTATATGCAAACTGACATTTCTTCTTTAAGACGCTCATCATGAGCTGATAAAAAGAACAATAAGGTAAACTGATTGTTGGTTATATTGTCATCTACGGTATCACTCCGGTAATGTTGGGTTAATGGCTACTTATATTTGCAGTCAAATCAAACAACACTTCATTTTCTATGTAGGATTTACACAAGTGAATCTTATAAGGTTACTGACTCTCCCTAGGTTTAAAATTGGTAAAGAGTGTAATAACAGGAGATATTTTGGAGTACAACAAAACATGTAGTTATGTGACAGAGTTGGGTGTGCTAGTATAAAATCTAGATAAAAAGGGTACTCATTGAATTGTTTCTTATGATGTTTTCTCAAACACACTGTCTCATAGGCCATGGACATTACCACAAGGATAATATTATATTTACAAACTTAAGGTTTCTAAATGGTTACAAACAAGATCTATTGTAATAAATTGTACTTTTACTAATTAATACGGTGGTGATTCAACATGAAGATTTGAAAGTAACACATGGTATATTAAAGAAACACACTTATTTACATTATCCCAAGTTTATAAAATTGTATTTGAATTTGTGAATATAATTAAAATATGGTACAAAACGGATGGTGACATTAAAAGGAAAGTTGAATGAAATTATTTGGGTTAAAAATTAGTTTATTGAACAGGTGTGAGTGATGTGATTCCCTACAGTTGGTTTATTTGGTTGAACCCCAATAAATGGTTCGCATAAGTCAATGTTATATATGCTTTAAGAAGTTTAATGTTTTTGCCAAGATAATATTATTGATTTTTCTGTATACTAGTGAAATGCTTCAAGAAGGTTTTCCGATGTATTAAGAGAGAAACAAATGATGCGTTTTGCAAGAGATATGAACTTTCTTTGGAGAAGTTCAGAGGATGGACTGTTAAAACTGAAATAACGCATCAATAATTATATACTTTTGTTATACTCTGTTTCTCAAATATTGTTCTTTATTGCTGCAGATGACTTTAGCTTGTTGCACAATGTACTATTCACTGCGTATGAGGCCTTCCCTTTGCGCTAAGCAGCAGGTGTTTGTTAGAAGCAGCAGCCATTTTGTTGAATCATGACTTGCATAATAATATTATTAAAATGGCCGATCATTCAGAACAGTGCTATAAAAGTGATTTCTTATAGAATATTGTTTTTGGTTTTAGAAGCTTAAGAATGTGATGTTGACAGTATAATAGAACAAGGACAGACACCTAGTCTCCACAAACTGAATAAGATGGGAACAAAGCCACACATGCGTAGACCCACAAGGCCACTGAAGTTGGGTGTTGGGTTAATTATGACATCATGATTGAAAGCAGAGCTTTCCAATAAGACTCAATGCTTATGAGTAATTAATTAATTAATGTGATAAAGGTTTAAATATCAGAGTGATAGAAGGAGGGACAGAGGCAGTTGAGGAAGAACCAGCAAGCACGGGGGGCTGGAGGTAACTATGAAGGAGGTTTAATCATGGCTGATCACTGTCCTTGAAAGGTGTCCATTTTGATTTGATTTAGAATTACTGTTTAAGTATTAGCTAATCAATTTTATGTTTCTTGTGTTAGTCTGCATTTGCAAATACATGTAATGAAGCTATTCTTTAAGTAAAGCATTGCCATACATTTTATAATAAGGTTGTGTGGGTGTGCAATCATTTCAGCGTTGCCGTTATATTTAAAGGTAATAAAGTAAATATATTTGGTTTGGGTTATTAATCATATCTAATCTTATCAGATAAATATCTGGTTTACACTCTCTTCCAGAGCGCCTGCTCTTATCCCATCTGTGCCTCTCTTCCAGAGCGCCTGTTCCTATCACACCCGAGCCTCTCTTCCAGAGCCCCTGCTCTTATCCCATCTGTGCCTCTCTTCCAGAGCGCCTGCTCCTATCCCACCTGAGCCTCTCTTCCAGAGCGCCTGCTCCTATCCCATCTGTGCCTCTCTTCCAGAGCGCCTGCTCCTATCCCATCTGTGCCTCTCTTCCAGAGCACCTGCTCCTATCCCATCTGTGCCTCTCTTCCAGAGCACCTGCTCCTATCCCACCTGAGTCTCTCTTTCAGAGTGCCTGCTCCTATCCCACCTGAGTCTCTCTTCCAGAGCGCCTGCTCCTATCCCATCTGTGCCTCTCTTCCAGAGCGCCTGCTCCTATCCCACCCGAGCCTCTCTTCCAGAGCGCCTGCTCTTATCCCATCTGTGCCTCTCTTCCAGAGCGCCTGTTCCTATCACACCCGAGCCTCTCTTCCAGAGCCCCTGCTCTTATCCCATCTGTGCCTCTCTTCCAGAGTGCCTGCTACTATCCCACCTGAGTCTCTCTTCCAGAGCGCCTGCTCCTATCCCATCTGTGCCTCTCTTCCAGAGCGCCTGCTCCTATCCCACCTGAGCCTCTCTTCCAGAGCGCCTGCTCCTATCCCACCTGAGCCTCTCTTCCAGAGCGCCTGCTCCTATCCCACCCGAGCCTCTCTTCCAGAGCGCCTGCTCTTATCCCATCTGTGCCTCTCTTCCAGAGCGCCTGCTCCTATCCCACCCGAGCCTCTCTTCCAGAGCCGCTGCTCTTATCCCATCTGTGCCTCTCTTCCAGAGTGCCTGCTCCTATCCCACCTGAGTCTCTCTTCCAGAGCCCCTGCTCTTATCCCATCTGTGCCTCTCTTCCAGAGTGCCTGCTCCTATCCCATCTATGCCTCTCTTCCAGAGTGCCTGCTCCTATCCCACCCGAGCCTCTCTTCCAGAGTGCCTGCTCCTATCCCACTCGAGCCTCTCTTCCAGAGTGCCTGCTCCTATCCCACTCGAGCCTCTCATCCAGAGTGCCTGCTCCTATCCCACCCGAGCCGCTCTTCCAGAGTGCCTGCTCCTATCCCACTCAAGCCTCTCCTCCAGAGTGCCTGCTCCTATCCCACCCGAGCCTCTCTTCCAGAGCGCCTGCTCCTATCCCACCGAGCCTCTCTTCCAGAGTGCCTGCTCCTATCCCACCCGAGCCTCTCTTCCAGAGCGCCTGCTCCTATCCCACCCGAGCCTCTCATCCAGAGTGCCTGCTCCTATCCCACTCGAGCCTCTCATCCAGAGTGCCTGCTCCTATCCCACTCGAGCCTCTCATCCAGAGTGCCTGCTCCTATCCCACCCGAGCCTCTCTTCCAGAGTGCCTGCTCCTATCCCACTCAAGCCTCTCATCCAGAGCGCCTGCTCCTATCCCACCCGAGCCTCTCTTCCAGAGCGCCTGCTCCTATCCCACCCGAGCCTCTCTTCCAGAGCGCCTGCTCCTATCCCACCCGAGCCTCTCTTCCAGAGCGCCTGCTCCTATACCACCTGAGCCTCTCTTCCAGAGTGCCTGCTCCTATCCCACCTGAGCCTCTCTTCCAGAGCGCCTGCTCCTATCCCACCTAAACCTCTCTTCCAGAGCGCCTGCTCCTATCCCACTCAAGCCTCTCTTCCAGAGTGCCTGCTCCTATCCCACCTGAGCATCTCTTCCAGAGCACCTGCTCCTATCCCACCCGAGCCTCTCTTCCAGAGCGCCTGCTCCTATCCCACCCGAGCCTCTCTTCCAGAGCGCCTGCTCCTATCCCACCCGAGCCTCTCTTCCAGAGCACCTGCTCCTATCCCACCTGAGTCCCTCTTCCAGAGTGCCTGCTCCTATCCCACCTGAGCCTCTCTTCCAGAGCGCCTGCTCCTATCCCACCTGAGCCTCTCTTCCAGAGCGCCTGCTCCTATCCCACCTGAGCCTCTCTTCCAGAGCGCCTGCTCGTATCCCACCCCAATCTCTCTTCCAGAGCGCCTGCTTCTAGTCCTATCCCACCCGAGCCTCTCTTCCAGAGCGCCTGCTATTATCCACCCGAGCCTCTCTTCCAGAGCGCCTGCTCCTATCCCACCCGAGCCTCTCTTCCAGAGCTCCTGCTCCTATACCACCTGAGCCTCTCTTCCAGAGTGCCTGCTCCTATCCCACCTGAGCCTCTCTTCCAGAGCGCCTGCTCCTATCCCACCTAAACCTCTCTTCCAGAGCGCCTGCTCCTATCCCACTCAAGCCTCTCTTCTAGAGTGCCTGCTCCTATCCCACCTGAGCATCTCTTCCAGAGCACCTGCTCCTATCCCACCCGAGCCTCTCTTCCAGAGCGCCTGCTCCTATCCCACCCGAGCCTCTCTTCCAGAGCGCCTGCTCCTATCCCACCCGAGCCTCTCTTCCAGAGCACCTGCTCCTATCCCACCTGAGTCCCTCTTCCAGAGTGCCTGCTCCTATCCCACCTGAGCCTCTCTTCCAGAGCGCCTGCTCCTATCCCACCTGAGCCTCTCTTCCAGAGCGCCTGCTCCTATCCCACCTGAGCCTCTCTTCCAGAGCGCCTGCTCGTATCCCACCCCAATCTCTCTTCCAGAGCGCCTGCTTCTAGTCCTATCCCACCCGAGCCTCTCTTCCAGAGCGCCTGCTATTATCCACCCGAGCCTCTCTTCCAGAGCGCCTGCTCCTATCCCACCCGAGCCTCTCTTTCAGAGCGCCTGCTCCTATCCCACCCGAGCCTGCATTCAGTTAGCAATCTTCAATACATCAGTAAATCGATAGTCTGGATGGCTGATCCATAATCTTAATGTGTACCCAGCATTAGTTTTCTGCTGCGTCAATCAGTGCCGTCCTTGAGGAGTGGCGTTATTGGTCCATCCAGTGTCATACTCCCACACATACAAAGAAGTTTTATTACAACGGTAACTATAGTTAGTCACTTGCCTGGGCGGTTTATCCAAAACCAACTACTAAAGGAAAGAGTCAATTCCTAAAAAATACCCACACATACCCTACAAGTAGACAAAGGGGCCCGACCCAAAACATCAACCTCTTAGTGACTCATTCTGTGCAATGGGACTGACCACTGTCTGCGGTCGCCAAGCACAGGGCAAAGCCACCTGCACTCCGGCTCTCTCCCCACAATGCACCTGCAAGATGTTATGGGAGCATCACTATTGTGAGAGTGCTTCATTACATGGGGAATCGCTTGCATGTTAAGGGTAGTCCCCTGGTTGTGCAGCCCAGTCGCGAGGCCACCATCTTGTGGGACACAGTGGCATGCATGAGGGCCCCCAAAATGGTCTAGATGCACCTGCCTTGTTCAGACCGTGACCCTGCCATCGTGCCTTAGACTGCGATTGCATTTTTGGAATGCACGCACCATTTAAGATGTCACGCGTGTACTGGCGCAGGTGCAGATTGGCAAATATCCCACTTTGTGATTTTTATTAATTTGCGATACAAGCAGAATGAGGCCCAATGCCCGCAAGATGCCTCACAACCAATAAAATCGTGTTGACTGCTTTCCTCATACTTTGCGCTAACTGAATACCCCACATGAAATGAGACTTCTGCCCAAAATAGAAGTTGGAACATACTGGCTTCTCCCCTAGTCTGGATGACTCACACATTTTTTTTGGAAAGCCCCATGAACTTTTGTAAGAGTAGGTGACCCTCCTGCCCACTTCCTAATGGGACCCAATGATTAGAAACGTTCAGTGTGTCTCTCCACGCACCCATTCTCCACACACACACACTCAGCCGCTGCAGCTTGTGTAGCCATTAGGAGAGTTTTCACTAGGATTGTCGCAAAAGTATTGCCGCATTACGCGCTCCCAAGGCCCAGCTGCAAATTCTGCAAATATTTCTATTTCAAAGCCGAACATATGGTGATTGACAGGGAGTGGGTATGTGGAGGTGGGTGCTGGCCGTTACATGGGAGTGCCAACAGTAATGGTGGGCGCGCAGCACAGAACACTGGGAGTATCCGGGAAAATTCCGGTCAGCTGGGGGAGGGACTATGATGTCAGCAGGCGGCTGGATGCGCCTGTGTAAGCTGCGGGTAAGTCCCGGGCTGGGCGATGGCTGTGAACAGCATGGATCAGAAGAAATGATTTGATGGCGATAATCGAATACTTTTGCCCATAATCGCTAGGATGAATCGGAGAGAAATCATTCGCAGGGCGGGATCTTGTGCATGTGGGGCGGAGCCAAACGTGATCACGCAGCGGACAAATTCGCAACTGAGCAGACAGGTCTGAATCGACTCCATCATTTACTCTTTAAGACCACAAAATGAGGGCAATAATATAAAAGTTCTCCCCCGTTGTCCTGTGTCTGAGCCAAGTGGAATCAGTGACATTGCTGAGCATTTATAGCTCGATGCGAGTTTCCAGGCTGGAATAAAAGCCCAATTCCATGTTTTACACACATTATAAAAGCCGTGGGCCAAGTATTTGATGAGGATTCCATGCAAAACAGCAGAAAATAGACATTCACTGCTGAGCCTCATGCAAAGAAGAAATCTGGTAATGAGAGAGCGGAGCCTCACGCGTCAGTGAAAAGCCTCACTGGCGCCCGGGATACGTCTGGCAGAGCATTGCACGGTTACATATCCTCACAGCCACCACATGGATGTGTAATTGTACATATTCATACAGTGCAGCGCTACAATGCGATACTTCAGTGATCACAGGACTGACAGCAGCGGGCCGGCAGCGGAGTGACGCTCAGATCCCCGGTGATGCTGGCCGGCAGCAGAGTGACGCTCAGATCCCCGGTGATGCTGGCCGGCAGCAGAGTGACGCTCAGATCCCCGGTGATGCTGGCCGGCAGCGGAGTGACGCTCAGATCCCCGGTGATGCTGGCCGGCAGCGGAGTGACGCTCAGATCCCCGGTGATGCTGGCCGGCAGCGGAGTGACGCTCAGATCCCCGGCAATGCTGGCCGGCAGCGGAGTGACGCTCAGATCCCCGGCAATGCTGGCCGGCAGCGGAGTGACGCTCAGATCCCCGGTGATGCTGGCCGGCAGCAGAGTGACGCTCAGATCCTGGATAATGCTGGCCGGCAGCGGAGTGACGCTCAGATCCCCGGTGATGCTGGCCGGCAGCGGAGTGACGCTCAGATCCCCGGTGATGCTGGCCAGCAGCGGAGTGACGATTAGATCCCCGATAATGCTGGCCGGCAGCAGAGTGACGCTCAGATCCCCGGTGATGCTGGCCGGCAGCAGAGTGACGCTCAGATCCCCGGTAATGCTGGCCGGCAGCGGAGTGACCCTCAGATCCCCGGTGATGCTGGCCGGCAGCGGAGTGACGCTCAGATCCCCGGTGATGCTGGCCGGCAGTGGAGTGACGCTCAGATCCCCGGTGATGCTGGCCGGCAGCGGAGTGACGCTCAGATCCCCGATAATGCTGGCCGGCAGCAGAGTGACGCTCAGATCCCCAGTGATGCTGGCCGGCAGCGGAGCGACGCTCAGATCCCCGGTGATGCTGGCCGGCAGCGGAGTGACGCTCAGATCCCCGGTGATGCTGGCTGGCAGCAGAGTGATGCTCAGATCCCCGGTGATGCTGGCTGGCAGCAGAGTGACGCTCAGATCCCCGGTGATGCTGGATGGCAGCAGAGTGACGCTCAGATCCCCGGTGATGCTGGCCGGCAGCAGAGTGACCCTCAGATCCCCGGTGATGCTGGCCGGCAGCAGAGTGACCCTCAGATCCCCGTGATGCAGGCAGGCAGCAGTGACCCTCAGATCCCTGGTGATGCTGGCCGGCAGCAGAGTGACCCTCAGATCCCCGTGATGCAGGCAGGCAGCAGTGACCCTCAGATCCCCGGTGATGCTGGCCGGCAGCAGTGACCCTCAGATCCCCGGTGATGCTGGCCGACAGCAGTGACCCTCAGATCCCCGGTGATGCTGGCAGGCAGAAGTGACCCTCAGATCCCCAGTGATGCTGGCCGGCAGCAGAGTGACCCTCAGATCCCCGTGATGCAGGCAGGCAGCAGTGACCCTCAGATCCCCGGTGATGCTGGCCGGCAGCAGTGACCCTCAGATCCCCTGGGATGCTGGCCGACAGCAGTGACGCTCAGATCCCCGGTGATGCTGGCCGGCAGCAGAGTGACCCTCAGATCCCCGGTGATGCTGGCCGGCAGCAGAGTGACGCTCAGATCCCCGATAATGCTGGCCGGGAGCAGAGTGACGCTCAGATCCCCGGTGATGCTGGCCGGCAGCAGAGTGACCCTCAGATCCCCGATAATGCTGGCCGACAGCAGAGTGACGCTCAGATCCCCAGTGATGCTGGCCGACAGCAGAGTGACGCTCAGATCCCCGGTGATGCTGGCCGGCAGCGGAGTGACCCTCAGATCCCCGGTGATGCTGGCCGGCAGCGGAGTGACGCTCAGATCCCCGGTGATGCTGGCCGGCAGTGGAGTGACGCTCAGATCCCCGGTGATGCTGGCCGGCAGCGGAGTGACGCTCAGATCCCCGATAATGCTGGCCGGCAGCAGAGTGACGCTCAGATCCCCAGTGATGCTGGCCGGCAGCGGAGCGACGCTCAGATCCCCGGTGATGCTGGCCGGCAGCGGAGTGACGCTCAGATCCCCGGTGATGCTGGCTGGCAGCAGAGTGATGCTCAGATCCCCGGTGATGCTGGCTGGCAGCAGAGTGACGCTCAGATCCCCGGTGATGCTGGATGGCAGCAGAGTGACGCTCAGATCCCCGGTGATGCTGGCCGGCAGCAGAGTGACCCTCAGATCCCCGGTGATGCTGGCCGGCAGCAGAGTGACCCTCAGATCCCCGTGATGCAGGCAGGCAGCAGTGACCCTCAGATCCCTGGTGATGCTGGCCGGCAGCAGAGTGACCCTCAGATCCCCGTGATGCAGGCAGGCAGCAGTGACCCTCAGATCCCCGGTGATGCTGGCCGGCAGCAGTGACCCTCAGATCCCCGGTGATGCTGGCCGACAGCAGTGACCCTCAGATCCCCGGTGATGCTGGCAGGCAGAAGTGACCCTCAGATCCCCAGTGATGCTGGCCGGCAGCAGAGTGACCCTCAGATCCCCGTGATGCAGGCAGGCAGCAGTGACCCTCAGATCCCCGGTGATGCTGGCCGGCAGCAGTGACCCTCAGATCCCCGGTGATGCTGGCCGACAGCAGTGACGCTCAGATCCCCGGTGATGCTGGCCGGCAGCAGAGTGACCCTCAGATCCCCGGTGATGCTGGCCGGCAGCAGAGTGACGCTCAGATCCCCGATAATGCTGGCCGGGAGCGGAGTGACGCTCAGATCCCCGGTGATGCTGGCCGGCAGCAGAGTGACCCTCAGATCCCCGGTGATGCTGGCCGGCAGCAGAGTGACGCTCAGATCCCCGGTGATGCTGGCCGGCAGAAGAGTGACCCTCAGATCCCCGGTGATGCTGGCCGGCAGCAGAGTGACCCTCAGATCCCCGGTGATGCTGGCCGGCAGCAGAGTGACCCTCAGATCCCCGGTGATGCTGGCCGGCAGCAGAGTGACCCTCAGATCCCCGGTGATGCTGGCCAGCAGCAGAGTGACGCTCAGATCCCCGGTGATGCTGGCCGGCAGCAGAGTAACGATCGGGACTGGCGCGGATGGAAAGAAGAATGTACAGTATTCTGCCTATTCAGGCTCTTCTGCACCCGTTCCCAGGGGTGCATTGCGGTGGGTCCCAGGGTCCATTGAGGGATCACTCAGCGGCCAAATGTATGTGTGGCCCATTAACTTCTATGTGACCTGAGGATTGGTGATGGTCTGCGCCGGCTCTGGTGCGCTGCTCTTTAGGGTATGCCTGTTAATGTACCCGTTAGGGCCAGTTCTCATATGTATATGTAGGATAAGAAACGCCCTGTACATATTCGGAAACACAGTAGCCGGGAACCCCAATTTCCTGTATATACAGTACCCGGGAACCCCAGTTTCATGTATATACACAGCAGCCGGGAACCCCAGTTTAATGTATATACACAGCAGCCGGGAACCCCAACTTCCTGTATATACAGTATGGGGGACCCCAGCTACCTGTATATACACAGTAGCCGGGAACCCCATCTTCCTGTATATACAGTACCGGGGGACCCCAGCTACCTGTATATACACAGTAGCCGGAAACCCCAACTTCCTGTATACACAGCAGCCGGGAACCCCAACTTCCTGTATATACAGTATGGGGGACCCCAGCTACCTCAGGGTTGCCGACTTTAAGATTCTCCTCTCCGGGAGAAGCCCGGAGAGGAGAGTTTCACCAGCCGCTCAGGGGGCGGGGCTTACGAGTGACATCACTAAGCCCCGCCCCCATGCTGGTAAAACAAGGAATTAAAGGATTTCCGTTGAGGGGGTGGGGCTAAAATGACGCGAATGTGACGTTTTAGCTCCGCCCCCTCCTCTGAGCCCCGAGGATTGCGGCATTTTAATGCCGCGATCCGGGGGACAGCGGGGGTCCCCCCTGAATCCGGGAGGGTTGCCCACCCTTCCGGGGGGCTGGGAGGGGGTCCCGATTTTCGGGAGACTCCCGGAAATTCCGGGAGGGTCGGCATCCCTGAGCTACCTGTATATACACAGTAGCCGGGAACCCCATCTTCCTGTATATACAGTACCGGGGGACCCCAGCTACCTGTATATACACAGTAGCTGGGAACCCCAACTTCCTGTATATACAGTAGCCATGAACCACATCTACCTGTATATACAGTACCCGGGAACCCCAGCTTCCAGTATATACACAGTAGCCGGATCCCCAACTTCCTGTATATACCAGGGTTGCCGACTTTCAAAAAATCCTCTCCGGGAGAAGCCCGGAGAGGAATCTTGCATTACGCGATTTGGGGGCGGGGCTTAACTGTGACGTCATTAAGCCCCGTCCCTATTACAACAAATAGCCAAAATAACAGTTATCCATGGAGGGGGAGGGGCTAAAACGTCACAATTGTGCCGTTTTAGCTCCGCCCCCTCCCCTGAGACCCGCGGATTGCGGCATATAAATGCCGCGATCGGGGGGCTCAGTGGGGGTCCCCCTGATTCCGGGAGGGTTGCCCACCCTTCCGGGGGCCGGGAGGAAGGACCCGATTTTCGGGAGACTCCTGCAAATTCCGGGAGGGTCGGCAACCCTGGTATATACAGTACCCGGGAACCCCAGCTACCTGTATACACAGTAGCCATGAACCACAGCTTCCTGCATATACACAGTAGCCGGGAACCCCAACTTCCTGTATATACAGTAGCATACCTCCCAACAGTCCCGATTTTACCGGGACAGTCCCGATTGCATACCTCCCAACTTATGAAGTTCATCCGCCGGGACGCTGCTGCCGCGCGCCAGAGGCGCGTCGAAATTTTCGGGGGGGGCGTGGCCTAATTTGGTGGCGTGGACCATTCTGCCGCTATGGGGGCATGACCCAGAGGCTCTACGAGCCTCTAGCCATGCCCCCAGCCCCCTGGCTGCGGGAATAGACGCACAGCGTCTATTCCCGCAGCCAGGGGGCTGTGGGGCATGGCTAGAGGCTCACAGAGCCTCTGGGTCATGCCCCCATAGCGGCAAAATGGGGCGTGGCCTCGTGGGTGAGCCGCGAGTATAGACCACGCCCCCAAATTAGGCCACGCCCCCGAAAATTTCGGCGCGCCTTCGGCGCACAGCAGCACCGTCCCGACTAGTGAGCTTCAAAAGTTGGGAGGTATGCAGTAGCCATGAACCACATCTACCTGTATATACAGTACCCGGGAACCCCAGCTTCCAGTATATACACAGTAGCCGGATCCCCAACTTCCTGTATATACTGTACCCGGGAACCCCAGATTCCTGTAGATACATACCTCCCAACTGTCACGATTTCCGCGGGAACGTCCCGATATTCGGGGACGTTCCCGCGTCCCGCCCGGGGCCGCCATTGTCCCGCGGTGGGGGGGACAGTTGGGAGCCCCCCCAGATTGCCGAGAATAGACGCTGTGCGCATGCGCACAGCATCTATTCAGCGCCGACGAGCGGCGAAAACAGGTGCGTGGCCGGAGTTCGCGTCACCCAGTGAGGCCACGCCCCCTTTTCTCGAGGTCACGCCCCCTTTTCGCAGCGCGAACGTCCCGACCTCCCAACTTCAAAAGTTGGGAGGTATGTAGATACATTACCTGGGAACCCCAGATTCCTGTATATACAGTACCCGGGAACCCCATATTCCTGTATATACTGTACCCGGGAACCCCAGATTCCTATGTATACAGTACCCGGGAACACCATATTCCTGTATCTTCAGTACCCGGGAACCCCAGATTCCTGTAAATACATTACCCGGGAACGCCAGCTTCCTGTATATACAGTACCCTTGAACCCCAGCATCCTGCATATACAGTACCCGGGAACCCCAGATTCCTGTATATACAGTTCCCAGACGTATTTTACATTCGTACCCATTGCATCTTAGTAAATTTCCCCTAATGTCTGTTATACAGGGAGCATAGCTGCCTACCCTCCTGCATTCTGCAGGAGACTCCCTGACATAGGAGCAATCTCCCTCTCTCCCTCATTAGTCTAGCAATCTCCCTCATGTCACCTAGCCCACAGTACACTGTTACATCATAGTTACCTCCCCTCCTGCATTCTGCAGGAGACTCCCTGACATAGCAGCAATCTCCCTCTCTCCCTCATTAGTCTAGCAATCTCCCTCATGTCACCTAGCCCACATTACACTGTTACATCATAGTTACCTCCCCTCCTGCATTCTGCAGGAAACTCCCTGACATAGCAGCAATCTCCCTCTCTCCCTCATTAGTCTAGCAATCTCCCTCATGTCACCTAGCCCACATTACACTGTTACATCATAGTTACCTCCCCTCCTGCATTCTGCAGGAAACTCCCTGACATAGCAGCAATCTCCCTCTCTCCATCATTAGTCTAGCAATCTCCCTCATGTCACCTAACCCACATTATACTGTTACATCATAGTTACCTACCCTCCTGCATTCTGCAGGAAACTCCCTGACATAGCAGCAATCTCCCTCTCTCCATCATTAGTCTAGCAATCTACAGTATGTCACCTAGCCCACATTACACTGTTACATCATAGTTACCTCCCCTCCTGCATTCTGCAGGAAACTCCCTGACATAGCAGCAATCTCCCTCTCTCCATCATTAGTCTAGCAATCTCCCTCATGTCACCTAGCCCACATTACACTGTTACATCATAGTTACCTACCCTCCTGCATTCTGCAGGAGACTCCCTGACATAGCAGCAATCTCCCTCTCTCCCTCATTAGTCTAGCAATCTCCCTCATGTCACCTAGCCCACATTACACTGTTACATCATAGTTACCTCCCCTCCTGCATTCTGCAGGAAACTCCCTGACATAGCAGCAATCTCCCTCTCTCCCTCATTAGTCTAGCAATCTCCCTCATGTCACCTAGCCCACATTACACTGTTACATCATAGTTACCTCCCCTCCTGCATTCTGCAGGAAACTCCCTGACATAGCAGCAATCTCCCTCTCTCCCTCATTAGTCTAGCAATCTCCCTCATGTCACCTAGCCCACATTATACTGTTACATCATAGTTACCTACCCTCCTGCATTCTGCAGGAAACTCCCTGACATAGCAGCAATCTCCCTCTCTCCATCATTAGTCTAGCAATCTACAGTATGTCACCTAGCCCACATTACACTGTTACATCATAGTTACCTCCCCTCCTGCATTCTGCAGGAAACTCCCTGACATAGCAGCAATCTCCCTCTCTCCATCATTAGTCTAGCAATCTCCCTCATGTCACCTAGCCCACATTACACTGTTACATCATAGTTACCTCCCCTCCTGCATTCTGCAGGAAACTCCCTGACATAGCAGCAATCTCCCTCTCTCCATCATTAGTCTAGCAATCTCCCCCATGTCACCTAGCCCACATTACACTGTTACATCATAGTTACCTCCCCTCCTGCATTCTGCAGGAGAGTCCCTGACATAGCAACAATCTCCCTCTTGCCCTCATTAGTCTAGCAATCTCCCTCATGTCACCTAGCCCACATTACACTGTTACATCATAGTTACCTCCCCTCCTGCATTCTAGAGACATCCTGATATAGCAGCAATCTCCCTCTCTCCCTCATTAGTCTAGCAATCTCCCTCATGTCACCTAGCCCACATTACACTGTTACATCATAGTTACCTCCCCTCCTGCATTCTGCAGGAAACTCCCTGACATAGCAGCAATCTCCCTCTCTCCATCATTAGTCTAGCAATCTCCCCCATGTCACCTAGCCCACATTACACTGTTACATCATAGTTACATCCCCTCCTGCATTCTGCAGGAGAGTCCCTGACATAGCAACAATCTCCCTCTTGCCCTCATTAGTCTAGCAATCTCCCTCATGTCACCTAGCCCACATTACACTGTTACATCATAGTTACCTCCCCTCCTGCATTCTGTAGGAGACACCCTGATATAGCAGCAATCTCCCTCTCTCCCTCATTAGTCTAGCAATCTCCCTCATGTCACCTAGCCCACATTACACTGTTACATCATAGTTACCTCCCCTCCTGCATTCTGCAGGAGACTCCCTGACATAGCAGCAATCTCCTCTCTCCCTCATTAGTCTAGCAATCTCCCTCATATCACCTAGCCCACATTACACTGTTACATCATAGTTACCTCCCTCCTGCATTCTGCAGGCAACTCCCTGACATAGCAGCAATCTCCCTCTCTCCATCATTAGTCTAGCAATCTCCCTCATGTCACCTAGCCCACATTACACTGTTACATCATAGTTACCTCCCCTCCTGCATTCTGCACGAGACTCCCTGACATAGCAGCAATCTCCCTCTCTCCCTCATTAGTCTAGCAATCTCCCTCATGTCACCTAGCCCACATTACACTGTTACATCATAGTTACCTCCCCTCCTGCATTCTGCACGAGACTCCCTGACAAAGCAGCAATCTCCCTCATTAGTCTAGCAATCTCCCTCATGTCACCTAGCCCACAGTACACTGTTACATCATCGTAACCTCCCCTCCTGCATTCTGCAGGAGACTCCCTGACATAGCAGCAATCTCCCTCTCTCCATCATTAGTCTAGCCATCTCCCTCATGTCACCTAGCACACATTACACTGTTACATAATAGTTGCCTCCCCTCCTGCATTCTGAAGGAGACTCCCTGACATAGCAGCAATCTCCCTCTATCCCGCATTAGTCTAGCAATCTCCCTCATGTCACCTAGCCCACATTACACTGTTACATCATAGTTACCTCCCTTCCTGCATTCTGCAGGAGACTCCCTGACATAGCAGCAATCTCCCTCTTCTCCCTCATTAGTCTAGCAATCTCCCCCATGTCACCTAGCCCACATTACACTGTTACATCATAGTTACCTCCCCTCCTGCATTCTGCAGGAGACTCCCTGACATAGCAGCAATCTCCCTCTATCCCGCA
>NC_139218.1:5594098-5704277 GCF_055691185.1 Crinia signifera
TTTGTAGGGAGGTCATACATGACATTACATCAAAGTTGGATCAGCCTGTAGTGTGTTTTTCCACTTTAATTAGAAGAGTAACTCCAAATCCAGACCTCCATGGGTTAATAAATTTAATTTCCATTTATCATTTTTGTGGGATTATGTTGTCAGCACATTCAACTATGTATGTAAAGAACAAAGTATTTAATATTGCCAGCACCTGTGGGGAGCTAGGTAACTGATAAGAGAGGTGTCACCACAGGTGCTGGCAATCATACATTACCAGGGAAGTCCAGGAGCAGAGCATTGTGTCCTCCTGGAGAGGGGCATGCTGGGAGGTATGGATAATGTATGATTGCCAGCACCTGTGGGGAGCTAGGTAACTGATAAGAAAGGTGTCACCACAGGTGCTGGCAATCATACATTACCAGGGAAGCCCAGGAACAGAGCATTGTGTCCTCCTGGAGAGGGGCATGCTGGGAGGTATGGATAATGTATGATTGCAAGCACCTGTGGGGAGCCAGGTAACTGATAAGAAAGGTGTCACCACAGGTGCTGGCAATCATACATTACCAGGGAAGCCCAGGAGCAGAGCATTGTGTCCTCCTGGAGAGGGGCATGCTGCGGGGTATGGATAATGTAGGATTGCCAGCACCTGTGGGGAGCTAGGTAACTGATAAGAAAGGTGTCACCATAGATGCTGGCAATCATACATTACCAGGGAAGCCCAGGAGCAGAGCATGGTGTCCTCCTGGAGAGGGGCATGCTGGGAGGTATGGATAATGTAGGATTGCCAGCACCTGTGGGGAGCTAGGTAACTGATAAGAGAGGTGTCACCACAGGTGCTGGCAATCATACATTACCAGGGAAGTCCAGGAACAGAGCATTGTGTCCTCCTGGAGAGGGGCATGCTGGGAGGTATGGATAATGTATGATTACCAGCACCTGTGGCGAGCCAGGTAACTGATAAGAGAGGTGTCACCACAGGTGCTGGCAATCATACATTACCAGGGAAGCCCAGGAGCAGAGCATGGTGTCCTCCTGGAGAGGGGCATGCTGGGAGGTATGGATAATGTAGGATTGCCAGCACCTGTGGGGAGCTAGGTAACTGATAAGAGAGGTGTCACCACAGGTGCTGGCAATCATACATTACCAGGGAAGCCCAGGAACAGAGCATTGTGTCCTCCTGGAGAGGGGCATGCTGGGAGGTATGGATAATGTATGATTGCCAGCACCTGTGGGGAGCTAGGTAACTGATAAGAAAGGTGTCACCACAGGTGCTGGCAATCATACATTACCAGGGAAGCCCAGGAGCAGAGCATTGTGTCCTCCTGGAGAGGGGCATGCTGGGAGGTATGGATAATGTATGATTGCCAGCACCTGTGGGGAGCTAGGTAACTGATAAGAAAGGTGTCACCACAGGTGCTGGCAATCATACATTACCAGGGAAGTCCAGGAGCAGAGCATCGTGTCCTCCTGGAGAGAAGCATGCTGGGAGGTATGGATAATGTATGATTGCCAGCACCTGTGGGGAGCTAGGTAACTGATAAGAAAGGTGTCACCACAGGTGCTGGCAATCATACATTACCAGGGAAGCCCAGGAGCAGAGCATTGTGTCCTCCTGGAGAGGGGCATGCTGGGAGGTATGGATAATGTATGATTGCCAGCACCTGTGGGGAGCTAGGTAACTGATAAGAAAGGTGTCACCACAGGTGCTGGCAATCATACATTACCAGGGAAGCCCAGGAGCAGAGCATTGTGTCCTCCTGGAGAGGGGCATGCTGGGAGGTATGGATAATGTAGGACTGACAGCACCTGTGGGGAGCTAGGTAACTGATAAGAAAGGTGTCACCACAGGTGCTGGCAATCCTACATTACCAGGGAAGCACAGGAACAGACCATTGTGTCCTCCAGGAGAGGGGCATGCTGGGAGGTATGGATAATGTAGGATTGCCAGCACCTGTGGGGAGCTAGGTAACTGATAAGAAAGGTGTCACCATAGATGCTGGCAATCATACATTACCAGGGAAGCCCAGGAACAGAGCATTGTGTCCTCCTGGAGAGGGGCATGCTGGGAGGTATGGATAATGTATGATTGCCAGCACCTGTGGGGAGCTAGGTAACTGATAAGAAAGGTGTCACCACAGGTGCTGGCAATCATACATTACCAGGGAAGTCCAGGAGCAGAGCATCGTGTCCTCCTGGAGAGAAGCATGCTGGGAGGTATGGATAATGTATGATTGCCAGCACCTGTGGGGAGCTAGGTAACTGATAAGAAAGGTGTCACCACAGGTGCTGGCAATCATACATTACCAGGGAAGCCCAGGAACAGAGCATTGTGCGCTCCTGGAGAGGGGCATGCTGGGAGGTATGGATAATGTAGGATTGCCAGCACCTGTGGGGAGCTAGGTAACTGATAAGAAAGGTGTCACCACAGGTGCTGGCAATCATACATTACCAGGGAAGCCCAGGAACAGAGCAATGTGTCCTCCTGGAGAGGGGCATGCTGGGAGGTATGGATAATGTATGATCGCCAGCACCTGTCGGGAGCTAGGTAACTGATAAGAAAGGTGTCACCAAAGGTGCTGGCAATCATACATTACCAGGGAAGTCCAGGAGCAGAGCATTGTGTACTCCTGGAGAGGGGCATGCTGGGAGGTATTGATAATGTATGATTGCCAGCACCTGTGGGGAGCTAGGTAACTGATAAGAAAGGTGTCACCACAGGTGCTGGCAATCATACATTACCAGGGAACCCCAGGAACAGAGCATTGTGTTCTCCTGGAGAGGGGCATGCTGGGAGGTATTGATAATGTATGATTGCCAGCACCTGTGTGGAGCTAGGTAACTGATAAGAAAGGTGTCACCACAGGTGCTGGCAATCATACATTACCAGGGAAACCCAGGAACAGAGCATTGTGTCCTCCTGGAGAGGGGCATGCTGGGAGGTATGGATAATGTAGTATTGCCAGCACCTGTGGGGAGCTATGTAACTGATAAGAAAGATGTCACCACAGGTGATGGCAATCATACATTACCAGGGAAGCCCAGGAGCAGAGCATTGTGTCCTCCTGGAGAGGGGCATGCTGGGAGGTATGGATAATGTAGGATTGCCAGCACCTGTGGGGAGCTAGGTAACTGATAAGAAAGGTGTCACCACAGGTGCTGGCAATCCTACATTACCAGGGAAGCCCAGGAGCAGAGCACTGTGTCCTCCTGGAGAGGGGCATGCTGGGAGGTATGGATAATGTAGGATTGCCAGCACCTGTGGGGAGCTAGGTAACTGATAAGAAAGGTGTCACCACAGGTGCTGGCAATCCTACATTACCAGGGAAGCCCAGGAGCAGAGCATTGTGTCCTCCTGGAGAGGGGCATGCTGGGAGGTATGGTAACAGGAGCAGGTAGGCGAGTATGACAGACATACTGTCGATAAGGCAGTTGGCAGGGAGGGGCTGCTACATCCACAGGATAGTGATAAACCCCATGCAGGTTAGAGGGTGATAATAAAAGTGATTTATCCCATATATATAGTTATTTGCTTAGTGGGCTATTCTGCGTACTGAAATCACATCGCATCGCATGGCTTTTTGTGCCTTACAATGCGTGCGATGCGATCTCAGTAGTTAATATGCTAAAACACCACCACTATTCACGTCACCCCGAAGCGTGGCGAGCGTAGCGAAGGGACGCGTATTATGTTACATGTATTACGCGTCCCATTGCGGGGCGCGCTGCGCTCACCACACTATATAAAATCAACTGTGGATTGTGGGGTTAAGAAAGGGCCGGGAGGACGCGCAACGCGTACCCTCGCGGGGGTCAGTGTGCTCGCCACGCTTCGGGGTGACGTGGATAGTGGTGGTGTTTTAGGTGTTTTACCATATTAACTACTGAGATTGCATCGCACACTGCATCGCATGCCACAAGAAAGGGCCATGCGATGTGATGCGATTTCACTACGCTACCGTACGTATGCTAATTGGGCGCCGCGCTAGGAAACAAGTACCCACACACGTGTAGTGCGTGACTCTATACCCAACCTGTGTTCATGCTGAAGTAGTTCTGCCTGTTACATCTCATCCAGCAGTCTCCTGAGTCTTACCTGCAGCCTGGGCAATCTATCTCTGTGTGGTCACAGTGGGGTACTCCGATTGGCTCACAGGCTGATTGACTGGGTGAGATGTGTCACTCAGCCAATCAGAGCACAGCACACACAGCTGAGGAGGTCCTGCACTGATCAGGGTTCTCCTCAGCATGCACAGCAGCAGCTGAAGTTCTGGACCATTCACCAGCAGACCCTGCCGATGGCAGTGGGCGGAGTTACATTGCAAGATGGGGCACCGTGCATTTACTAGGCAGACTTCAATAAGGCAAGCAATAAAGTTGGAGAATACAGGGGGCGGAGCCTCAGACATAACCATGGCCGCTAAACCAGGGTAGAGACTAGATCCCCTTCAGTTTTGATTACAGGATGTGCTGTTCAGTGAGGGCGGAAGTTGTTAGATGCCCTCACAACGTTTTTTATTTTATCTGTAATTCAGGCAGGTGTCGGTTATTTTGTTTTATTTTTGCAGCATTGTACCCTCGCGAGCTCGCTACGCTCGCACGCTTCGGGCACGGTGTCTCGCTTCGCTCGCCACAGATTTGTATTCCCCCTCCAGGTATACGCAGGGTTGCCGACCCTCCCGGAATTTCCGTGAGTCTCCCGAAAATCGGGGCTCCCTCCCGGCCCCCCGGAAGGGTGGGCAACCCTCCCGGATTCAGGGGGGACCCCCGCTGTCCCCCGGATCGCGGCATTAAAATGCCGCAATCCTCGGGTCTCAGAGGAGGGGGCGGAGCTAAAATGACACAATCGCGTCATTTTAGCCCCGCCCCCTCCACGGAGATCACCTAATTAGCTAGTTTAACAGCATGGGGGCGGGGCTTAGTGATGTCACGCTTAAGCCCCGCCCCCTGAGCGGCTACTGAATCTCTCCTCTCCGGGCTTCTCCCGGAGAGGAGAAGAAGAAAGTCGGCAACCCTGGGTATACGTGGACCCAGGGCATCATGGGAAAATTGTCAAAACTGAAGGGGATCTAGACACTACCGCTAAGCCAGCAGAGTTTTCAGTGGGGTGGTCGGAACTATGGGCGGCTTGCTCCAGGTCTTGTAAGGCCTATTTTCAATGGGGGACCTGGAGCTGCAGCTCCATCCGGCCCATTGTTAATCCGGCCCTGCAATTCTGTCCGCCAGGCCATATAAGCGGTAATGGTGATTGCTGATCAGCTGGTGAGGACCCTGCAGAGCATTGTGGGTTCTGCGGTACTAATCTCCAATGTCTCCTGCTTCCAGCCTTTGTTATATAGGCCTGATACTATTACTCATGTGGAATCTATTATACACTCCCCTGTCATCCATTCTGTAGGGCACTCATTGGTAGCCTATGTACCAAGCATGGTCTGTGATGTGCGCCAGGTGGACGGTCTACCCTCTGCGCCATCCTGGCCTGTGTATCAGTACGTGTTATACATGATCTTCCCGTTATTCTGCGCCTGTGCACCCAGCGCTATTCGCATACTTACTACTACTGAAAACTAGAATCAGGGAGATTACAGCAGGATGCGCCATCGTGGGGCGGGGGGGGAAGGGACTCTCCAGGGCGTGTCTAGCTCCACGTATGGGCGTGTCTATGCTTAAATGCTTTTTGTTGCAAGACATTTCTATATAATATTCAGAACACGATATTAGGGAAGTTTAGCAAATATTGATACTGACATTGCTGTCTGTAATATGGGGTTTCTTGCTATATATATATATTGCAGCTATATAATCACTCTGATATTTTCTTCATTCTCACTCAGCACAGTATACATGATTAATGTGGTGCTTATGCAATAAATTCCAAATGCAATTTGACCTTTGACCTTATGTGAATTCATCCCTCAGCATATAAGTGTTATCGTGTGTTAGGTGCTATTTTATTGTGAACACTTGGAAGCACTACCTATTGGATGCGCTGTTTCCACAAAATTATAGCATTAGCCAAATACTCTAATTAAACAAGTGTCTCTTGTTAACAAAACTTGTTACCGAAGCAGCAGCAGCAGGCTATGGATGAGTGCACACCAGCACAGATAAGGAGTCCCTGAGTGATCATGTGCCTCTGTGTCTCTCTCCTGTCAGGGGTTCTCACAAGGGGGGGTAATGAGAGTTGTCAGCAGAGACTCCTTAGCCGCTACAGCAAATCACTGTCCTTGTAATGACACTCCTTATAGTGGCACCCCTGGTAGAATCTGAAGAATCCAGGAGATTAGAAATACACTGCAGAGCAGCTGGAGATTTATGGCTGAAATCGGAGTCTCCAGCACGATGCGAGAGGGAAGGTGACCACTCACTAAGTGATGATAGGAAACCAACTAAATGTAAGACCGAGGAAGAGGCAGAAATGAGTGAGCGAGAAGAGAGAGAGAGAGCAATGATATTTATTGGGGTTCTGTGTGCCAGGCACTTATACACAGAGTGCAGTATTATTATACACAGAGTGCAGTATTATTATACACAGAGTGCAGTATTATTATTATACACAGTATTTGTTACATAGCTGATCACCGCTCTCCAGACACATAAATACCATTATCTACAACACGTTCAAACAGAAATCTGATTATGTTATAGTATGTATTATCACACAACTGCAAGTCCAATGCTTCATGAGAGCAGCAGCCCCCACGGTTATACCCCGGCTGACCCTAATCCGTCTCCCACAGGGCTGGGAGCTGACGGTCGGCCGGTCCTGCTGCTTTTATGAACTGACAAGACACAAAGAAAAGCTATATAACCAAATTCACAAAGCAGTCCAATAATGACACTATAAATAGGAGTCTGGCTGAGGTGTGAGGCGCAGGGCGGCGCAGGGCGGCGCAGCGAGTAGCGTCACTGGCGCCAGCTGCTAGATTGTCCGGTTGTATGTATGTAAACAAGGAGAAGAGAACTGAAAACATAAGTGCTAAGGGGCTGAGTTTTATCATGATAAACAGCGCTTCAGCCAATCAGCTCCCAACTGCCAATTGTCAAACACTTGACCGTTAGCAGCTGATTAGCTCCTAATGTAACAAGTTTTAAAAGTCACCATTTATGATAAAACTGATTAATAAATAAGCCCCTAAGTGTCCTCTGACACAACAGCCGTGTACTGTGAGCGGGGGATGAGGGTGGGATTCCGTCAGACAGATTATGGACGCCGCCATCTCCACTAGCGTCCAGAAGAGCGGCGCTGGAATGCCGCTATTAGAGAGGATGCAGATGCCGGTATCCTGGACTGAAGGTTAAGCACTTAGAATGCGGGGCTAGGGTTAAGCTGCGGTGGTTAGGCACTAGTGGGGAGGGTGGGGTTAGGCACTAGCGGGGAGGGTGGGGTTAGGCACTAGCAGGGAAACATAGAAACATAGAAACATAGAATTTGACGGCAGATAAGAACCATTTGGCCCATCTAGTCTGCCCCTTTTTTACCCTTCAGGTAAACTCAACCCTTTTTAATCCTTATTTCTTTGTAAGGATATTCATATGCCTATCCCAAGCATGTTTAAATTGTTCTACTGTCTTAGCCTCTACCACCTCTGATGGGAGGCTATTCCACTTATCCACTACCCTTTCTGTGAAGTAATTCTTTCTAACATTTCCCCTGAACCTACCTCCCTCCAGTTTCAGTGCATGTCCTCGTGTTTTATTACTTGTTTTCCTTTGAAGAAAATTTCCCACCTGTACTATGTTAAAACCCTTGATATATTTGAAGATTTCTATCATGTCCCCCCTTTCCCTTCTCTGCTCCAAACTATACATGTTAAGATCTTTTAGTCTATCCAGGTAAGTTTTGTGATGTAGGCCATGAACCATTTTAGTTGCCCTTCTTTGTACACTCTCCAATGTATTTATATCCTTCTGAAGATATGGCCTCCAGAACTGGACACAGTATTCCAGATGAGGTCGTACCAATGACCTATAAAGTGGCATTATTACATCTTTTTTTCTGCTACTGATTCCTCTCCCTATGCAACCAAGCATCTGACTAGCCTTCCTCATTGCTTTGTTACATTGCCTCCCTGCCTTTAAGTCACTTGAAATAGTGACTCCTAGATCTCTTTCCTCCTCAGTAGTTTCCATTATAGTACCCTTGATACTATATTGAGCCTTTGGGTTTTTGAGTCCCAAGTGCATAATTTTGCATTTTTTAGCATTAAACTGTAGTTGCCATTCTCTTGACCAATTCTCAAGTTTACTTAGATCATCAGTCATTTGATTTACCCCTCCTGGTGTGTCTACTCTGTTGCATATCTTTGTATCATCTGCAAAAAGGCATACTTTCCCTTCAATACCATTTGCAATGTCACTGACAAAGATATTAAAGAGCACTGGTCCAAGTACAGATCCCTGGGGTACTCCACTGGTAACATGTCCCTCCATAGAATGCACTCCATTTACGACAACTGTCTGTTTCCTATCCTGCAACCAGGTTCTTATCCATTTAATTGTTTTATAATCCAATCCCACACTTTCAAGTTTATTTAGCAGCCTGCGATGTGGGACAGTGTCAAATGCCTTACTAAAGTCTAGATATGCCACATCTACAGCCCCCCCTTCATCTAGTATTTTGGTCACGGAGTCAAAAAAGTCAATGAGACTTGTTTGGCATGATCTCCCTGCAGTAAAACCATGCTGTTTTGGATCCTGTAAGTTGTTTAATTTAAGATATTCCACTATTCTTTCTTTTAATAGTGTTTCCATTATTTTCCCTACTACTGATGTAAGGCTCACTGGTCTGTAGTTACTTGCTTCTTCTTTGCTTCCGCTTTTGTGCAGTGGAACTACATTTGCTTTTCTCCAGTCCTCTGGAACTGCACCTGTATCTAGTGACTGGTTGAATAAATCTGTTAATGGCGCTACCAACACATCTTTTAGTTCTTTTAGTATCCTTGGATGCACTCCGTCTGGCCCCATTGATTTATCCACTTTCAGTCTTGAAAGTTCTGTTAGGACTTTCTCCCTAGTAAATGTACCTCCATCTACCTTATTTTTATAAATGTCCTTGCAACTTAACTGTGGAGGGTGGGGTTAGGCACTAGTGGGGAGGATGGGGTTAGGCACTAGCGGGGAGGGTGGGGTTAGGCACTAGCGGGGAGGGTGGGGTTAGGCACTAGCAGGGAGGGTGGGGTTAGGCACTAGCGGGGAGGGTGGGGTTAGGAACTAGCGGGGAGGGTGGGGTTAGGCACTAGCGGGGAGGGTGGGGTTAGGCTCTAGTGGGGAGGGTGGGGTTAGGCACTAGCGGGGAGGGTGGGGTTATGCACTAGCGGGGAGGGTGGGGTTAGGCACTAGCGGGGAGGGTGGGGTTAGGCACTAGCGGGGAGGGTGGGGTTAGGCACTAGCGGGGAGGATGGGGTTAGGCTCTAGTGGGGAGGGTGGGGTTAGGCTCTAGTGGGGAGGGTGGGGTTAGGCACTAGCGGGGAGGGTGGGGTTAGGCACTAGCGGGGAGGATGGGGTTAGGCACTAGCGGGGAGGGTGGGGTTATGCACTAGCGGGGAGGGTGGGGTTAGGCACTAGCGGGGAGGGTGGGGTTAGGCACTAGCGGGGAGGGTGGGGTTAGGCACTAGCGGGGAGGATGGGGTTAGGCTCTAGCGGGGAGGGTGGGGTTAGGCTCTAGTGGGGAGGGTGGGGTTAGGCACTAGCGGGGAGGGTGGGGTTAGGCACTAGCGGGGAGGGTGGGGTTAGGCACTAGCGGGGAGGATGGGGTTAGGCACTAGCGGGGAGGGTGGGGTTATGCACTAGCGGGGAGGGTGGGGTTAGGCACTAGCGGGGAGGGTGGGGTTAGGCACTAGCGGGGAGGATGGGGTTAGGCACTAGCGGGGAGGATGGGGTTAGGCACTAGCGGGGAGGGTGGGGTTAGGCACTAGCGGGGAGGGTGGGGTTAGGCACTAGCGGGGAGGATGGGGTTAGGCACTAGCGGGGAGGATGGGGTTAGGCACTAGCGGGGAGGGTGGGGTTAGGCACTAGCGGGGAGGATGGGGTTAGGCACTAGCGGGGAGGGTGGGGTTAGGCACTAGCGGGGAGGATGGGGTTAGGCACTAGCGGGGAGGATGGGGTTAGGCACTAGTGGGGAGGATGGGGTTATGCACTAGCGGGGAGGGTGGGGTTATGCACTAGCGGGGAGGGTGGGGTTAGGCACTAGTGGGGAGGGTGGGGTTATGCACTAGCGGGGAGGGTGGGGTTAGGCACTAGTGGGGAGGGTGGGGTTAGGCACTAGTGGGGAGGGTGGGGTTAGGCACTAGTGGGGAGGATGGGGTTAGGCTCTAGTGGGGAGGGTGGGGTTAGGCACTAATGGGGAGGGTGGAGAGTTAGACACTAGCAAGGAAAGTGGGGGTTAGGGGATCCCTAATACCCTCCATTGGGATCCCGGCATCTATATACTGACTACGTCCACCGATCATCTGTATGTACAGTATTCCATGAGCGCCATGTGGGACACATTCACAGAGCAGCAACAGAAGCTGACGGTTGTGTGTTAGTGTGTGCTCAGGGGGAGTGAGTGTGTGCTCAGGGGGAGTGAGTGTGTGTGCTCAGGAGGAGTGAGTGTGCGCGCTCAGGGGGAGTGAGTGTGTGCTCAGAGGAAGTGAGTGTGTGCGCTCAGGGGGAGTGAGTGTGTGCTCAGAGGAAGTGAGTGTGTGCGCTCAGGGGAAGTGAGTGTGTGCTCAGAGGAAGTGAGTGTGTGTGCACTCAGGGGGAGTGAGTGTGCGCTCAGGGGGAGTGAGTGTGTGCTCAGAGGAAGAGAGAGTGAGGAAAGTCAGAAACAACCTTCCCATGTACTGTAGTTACCATAGCATAATGTAACCCTATGCAAGCGTTGCTATTTTCCCATTGATAAATACATATGTCAGTCTGGCTATATGGGCGGAGCATAAAGTAATTCCATGTGATCGTCCCTGTCCTGTAATAAGGAGCGTTAGGACGGACTTCCTGTGATGTAAAACCAGAAGCGCGTTGAGCGGCTGCTTCCAGAACACGCTGTAACATATCTTCCGGCAAGTCCTTTTTACATGTGTGTACAGTATATTACTAATTACACTTGAACCAATAGCTATGATTGTCATTTAAATATACATATAAATTTGTTGATTGGCAGCCTCACTGATCCGGGATCCAGCTCCTGTGGCGAAACGCGCTCACCTCACACACCTGCGCCCATAGGAAAGCTGAACTTTATAACACAGCGGTTTGTTCAAAACGTGATAATATTATTACATAGCTACTCACCGCGCTGGTTGTAATAACTTCACCCTAAATGTGTAATTTATATGCATGGACACAACCTATAAACGGGTGCTGGATATTATCTGACGGAGGGTATATTACAGGTTACCTCGGACGTTCCAGTTACGTGCAAAAGTATCACATTTATCCTCCCTCACTGAATGGGGATTCAGACCGGATCGCACAGGCAGGAATTCGCTCGGCCAGCGACCAGATGAGGCTCCGCCCAGCTCCAGTAAAATCCCGCATGGATCTGGTATAATGGATCGACAGTGTCTAGCTTCACCACATTATGGTCGATATTTAGTGGCGGCCTCTAGATCTACAGTAATGGAAGCGCAGTTTCACTGTAACGCAAGCTTTAGGTCAACGGAACGTGGGCGATAATCACAACGTGGACACGAGTTTGTCACGTTTTTTGGGGCTATGTCGACATAGGTTAAAGTGGACACTGTATAAGTGCAAACTGTCCCCTCGCTTGGGGAACGGTGCCACACTCAGCACAGTTATAGTTTAACTCTAGGTCCACTTGGACCATGTCCACTATGTCCACTTGGTGGTAAGAACCAAGTCTACCTGCACCAAAAACCATGAAACACTCATGTCGATATTGTGACTTAACGCTTGTGTCTAACTATAGTTACTGTCGCTCTAGACGCCATCGACTACCTTTCAGCGTCTAACTAGACGCGTACGACTAAGCGTGGTCCACCATAACACAGACACTCTAGACACCATGGATCCATCAATACCAGCTACATATCTGTTCCCACCCAAGCGAAAATATCAAACACCCATCGTTACCGGCTCACCAACGAATGCCGCATAGCCCAGGACTTACTGGGTGGCTGCGCTGAATACGGGCATATCCAGCCTGCTGCGAACGACAAGCGGGCACCTCTAGCTGCAGGACGGCCTTGCACCTGTGTACTTTGAACCATACGCATGTATCGATAATCGCCCACTGTGTGAATTCGCAGCTGTGCGATCGGGTCTGAATCAGGCGCTTAGAATGGGATTTATCGGATTCTGCCGGTGACGCCGGTGTGGTCTCTGCGCTAGAAGTGTAAATAACAGATGGGGACAGACACAACTCCCCTGTAGTCAGAACTGTTCTGCAGAATATTTGGCCGCGTTACCCTTCCCGGTTGGCCGTCACAACTCCCTTATGCACTATACATCGGAGCAGACAGATGGTCATTTCCCCATCTTCGTTTGTAGACCACACAATGTAAATGTACATAGAGAGCGGTGGAATAGGCACTTGGTGGGTTAACATTGACCCGGAAGACTGTACCAGTGGATATTGGCACCTGAGAGAATGTCCGGTTCCACCATAACTTTCCCTTCATGTGACATTACCCTGTAACTTTGTTTATTTCTTCTTGTACCAATGAAATCTCTCCTTCATAAGACCAGCGGTTATACATATAATCACACAAGCTTAGTGCATACTCCCATACACCCAGCAACAACTAGAAGGCACCTCTGGCATTGCGTCTGGAAGCCATATTGTTTTCGGAAGGGTTTTTCATTCAGTTGGGGGGTTTCATCCCATTTTTCTGGATTAAAACCAACGGTCGGGGTTTATACCCCACCTGCCATGTTGCTTCCTACAAAGCTTCCCCTAAAAATACAATTTCTATTAAAGGCAAATTGAACTGTGTCAGAGCACAAGCTGAAGGCACTGAAGTGATAAAGTCCTTTAGATGTTCTCCTGCGTTCCTCTGTCACCCCACAGGTATGGCTGATGTCTCCCGGTGGTAGACAGAAGGACCATGGATGGCTTTCATGTGGACATGTTTGTAGATCCATTATAATCTCTATATAGGAAGATTTCTATAATCATATTGATTCCATCAATGGAAGGAACAGAAGTAATGGGCAGGCTCATTATTGCCACAAGGGTAATAAGACATTCCAGTTTCATATCCAATCAGTTATTTGGGACAATTTAACTATTCCTTGGAGAATCACAAGTAAAAGAAGGGTGTTATTCTCAAACTAGGTAACAATTTGGTGGCGGAACTCCTTATTGGCATGAGCACAACCTCGGCCATTTTCTCAAGGTGGTGACACTTCCTGCTAGAACAGAATCACAGAGAAAAAATGTGTCTCTGTCTAAACGCACTTTATACTTTACTTTCCATGAGCGGTTCAAAGGGGTATTTCCCTCTCGTTTGCCAATAGCAATTCCACTTTATCCGCTGATTTATGGCAGTTGCCCTGCCACGTGGAGTCACAAGTTGAACCCCACCTAGGAACAAAGCTCATACATACTGTAGACAGCCAACGGAGGTCTTGTAGAACAACATTTCTCAGCACTGTCCACAACGTGCAAGGTCAGCTACCATAGGGTACCAATCACCACTCGGTCCTCCCAGCATCCAGGGGTTTCCGGTCAAAACCATTCCAAAGGGCAACATTTAGCAAAGTCTGTCAATCACAACCTTTACATTTTTGGGTTCAGTAGACTTTAATAAATGATCCCACACGGGAAACCCTCCAGGCTGCGACATGGGGTTCCATCTCCAGGGCTCCATTTAGGAAAGAGGGTTCTACAAGTGGCAATTTATGCTGAAAAATACATCCATGATATTTGCATTGTATATCTGCTACATGATTGTCCCAGGAGATGACAGTTAGGGTCGCGTCTCCATGAATTACGTAAGGCACTGAGGTTTCTACTGTCCAACCAATGAAGACATAGACTTTCTTTAAACCATGTGCACTGACATTTGTGAGGAAGACCCTGGGACAGCGCCATATTGTCTGCTGTCACAAGCGTTTGCCGCCTGCTGATTGGCTGATGGGCCACCAATCATGTGCATGGCTTCCATGCCAGAGGACAGGTATTGCCTGTCGCTGAATGCGACATTGGATGGAGAGGAGCAGAGTAAAGTGCCTTGGGGTGCAGTCAGTTTCTCGGGGCTCGCTGCCAGGCGGCTAGAGCCCGGGAAGTTGTATCCATAGAGGTTGTAAGGGTTGTGAATGGAGAAGGCGTTGTAAGAACCCTGTTGCATGTGACCGCTTCCAAACATGTGTGAGGAGGACGAGTTGGAGGAAGGGTTTCCCGCCTGCATCATGTACTGGAACTGGGAGGTGGGGTAGGAGCCCAGCTGCCCGCTGTATGCATCCATCTTGCTGTTGCTTGGCAGAGATGAAGGGGTTGGCATCCCAGAAATTAAGGATGAAGTCCTCTGGGGCATAAAAGTGTCGGGTGGTTGGGTACCGGCGGAGTTTCCCCCTTGTAGCCTGTTGTATCCATTGTCGCTGAGACCTGGGTAGTTCTGGAGGGTGGACATGTTGCTCCTGGCGCAGGCTGGGTACTCTGATAGATTGAGGTTGCACAGCTGATTTTCCCGGCAGCCAACGTTAAAAGAGTTGGGGGCCAGATGGAAGGTGGGAGGAGAGCAAGATGGCGAGAGCAGGTGGGAGGAGGCTGAAGGCGACGGTGTCCCGGTGCTGGAGGTTGTAGGCGATGTCCCCGTGCTGCCTCCTGTGGACACAGAGAAGAAGGTTAGTACTCTAGCATCAAGAAACAGGCAGAAATCACAGGGGCCCAAAGGCGGACATTGCAAATAACATAGCAATCAGACACCTGCCAAGACCATAGCAAGATTACAGGGGGGAACGCAGGGGATACTGTAACACGGGCCCTTCTCTGTTAGGGGCCCCTTGGCTGGAACACAATTACATCATTAGTACTCCCTATTGTGCACCAGCAGATCCAGCCAGCCAGAATGTCAGCAGGACAAGATGCAGTGCACGCAGGTGTAGCAGGCTTTATTACCTACTGTCTGAAGTGCACCCCAAAGGCTTAATCCAGCCCTTGCCGAGGCACAGTTATCTCTCCTGCTGTGCCTCATTTTCCTCCTCCCAACAGCCCCATGGAACACTGCCCATCCCTCATCCATAGTCCTACCTACTGACTGACAAGGAGATCAAGGATTGGCGAGATAAACTACAACTTCCCCACTTTATCTCTCTCCAGAATTCGATAAATCATCCCTTAGTTACACACAGATAGTAGATAGATGTATTACTATATGTAATTCACCAGCTGCGCCCGCTGCTGTGCCTGTGACTGACACCAGGCTGAAAGGTGTGGGAATATGTGATACTCAGCCGCTTACTATCTCCTGAATATTGAATTAATGACATCCGGCTAAGCAGAAAGGTCAGCAGCCCGGAGGGTAGCTGCAGGGGGTCCCCCGATGGAAGAGCAGCTTAACGCTGACACACACACACACACACACACACACACATGTGCATATACACATATTCATTGCTGGGCAGTGGGAAGGGACCGGTGGGCAGGGCAGCCGAGAGGAATGCCGGGCCCCGGTAAAATTTGGGGGTGTGGCCTAAGTGTGTGTGGTGTGGGCACCTCCCACACTTAGGCCACACCCCCAAAATGTTTAGAGGTGGGTAAAAGAAAACTATAAAAACTGTAATCTCAGACGCAGCACACACCTACAGCATGTGCTGTGCTGATAGCAGGCTCAGCATGACCTCTCACGCTGTCAGTGAGACACTCATGCTGAGCCTGCTGTCAGAACAGCACATGCTGTAGAAGTGTGTGCTACTGGTGATACCCGGGAGGGACGGAGGGGGGAGGGAGGGTCGAACCAGGGCCCCTGCGGGGCCCCTTCAGCAAGCCTGGGCCCGGGTAATTAGTACCTGCTCCCCCCCTCTCTCGGCTCCCCTGCCGGTGGGTGTAAGCTGGGTGGTTGGTAGGGACCTGTGGGTGTAGGCTGGGTAGTTGGAAGGGACCGGTGGGTGTAGGCTGGGTGGTTGGAAGGGACCGGTGGGTGTAGGCTGGGTGGTTGGAAGGGAACGGTGGGTGTAGGCTGGGTGGTTGGAAGGGACCGGTGGGAGCGCCTCCGCATACTGTGAGTTGGGTGATGCCTGCGCCTCCGCATACTGTGAGTTGGGTGATACCTGCGCCTCCGCATACTGTGAGTTGGGCGATACCTGCACCTCGGCATACTGTGAGTTAGGTGATACCTGCGCCTCCGCATACTGTGAGTTGGGCGATGCCTGCACCTCCGCATACTGTGAGTTGGGCGATACCTGCACCTCCACATACTGTGAGTTGGGCGATACCTGCGCCTCCGCATACTGTGAGTTAGGTGATACCTGCGCCTCCGCATACTGTGAGTTAGGTGATACCTGCACCTCCGCATACTGTGAGTAAGGTGATACCTGCACCTCCGCATACTGTGAGTTAGGCGATATCTGCGCCTCCGCATACTGTGAGTTGGGTGATACCTGCGCCTCTGCATACTGTGAGTTGGGTGATACCTGCGCCTCCGCATACTGTGAGTTAGGTGATACCTGCACCTCCGCATACTGTGAGTTGGGCGATACCTGCACCTCCGCATACTGTGAGTTGGGCGATGCCTGCACCTCCGCATACTGTGAGTTAGGTGATACCTGCACCTCCGCATACTGTGAGTTGGGTGATACCTGCGCCTCCGCATACTGTGAGTTAGGCGATACCTGCACCTCCGCATACTGTGAGTTAGGCGATACCTGCGCCTCCGCATACTGTGAGTAAGGTGATACCTGCGCCTCCGCATACTGTGAGTTGGGTGATACCTGCGCCTCCGCATACTGTGAATTTGGCGATACCTGCGCCTCCGCATACTGTGAGTTAGGTGATACCTGCACCTCCGCATACTGTGAGTTGGGTGATGCCTGCGCCTCTGCATACTGTGAGTTGGATGATACCTGCGCCTCCGCATACAGTGAGTTGGGCGATGCCTGCACCTCCGCATACTGTGAGTTAGGTGATACCTGCGCCTCCGCATACTGTGAGTTAGGTGATACCTGCACCTCCGCATACTGTGAGTTGGGCGATACCTGCGCCTCTGCATACTGTGAGTTGGGCGATACCTGCGCCTCTGCATACTGTGAGTTGGGCGATACCTGCGCCTCTGCATACTGTGAGTTGGGCGATACCTGCATCTCCGCATACTGTGAGTTGGGTGATACCTGCACTTCCGCATACTGTGAGTTAGGTGATACCTCCGCATACTGTGAGTTGGGTGATACCTGCGCCTCCGCATACTGTGAGTTAGGTGATACCTGCACCTCCGCATACTGTGAGTTGGGTGATACTTGCGCCTTTGGACACCGCAAAAAGTGTTATGTTTTTTTCAGACACAATTTCTGCCATTTACGTAACTTGCGTCGGACAATACATGAGCCCCATACAGCAGCGCCAGTCATGCTCAGCCCCATGTTTCTTATCCTGCTCCCCAGCCAGGGATCATCACAGAGCGAGCAGCCGTTGTCATCGCCCGTGCGGCTCGTTCCTCCGGCTGGTATTGGTGTAAGTGAAACCAGTGGCCGGGAACCTCAGCTGCACAACACATGGAACCTCTCCCAACAAGTGCAATTACCAGGCTCTGGTTAGGGCTGCACTCACCTTGCTGCTTCTGCATGGTTGTAAAATCTTCAAAGGTAAGAGTGCGGACCGGTGGTCTCCAGAATGCGTACGTCTCCATTATGGCCTCCAGGCCCGTGCTGGGAACAAGAGGAAGATTAGATAAATGGGAGAGAGGGTCTATTTATGTAACACTCAATAAAAGTGCGCAGCAGGTCTCCCCTGACACACTGTGAATGAGACCTGCGCGTTTCCTTATACGGCCCATCTGTCCAGGACCTGCAGGGAAACATTCCCCCTAGCAATAGGAGGTCATCCATATACCACATTAGGTACTTGTGTAGTATAGCGGCGCCCCCGATGTTGGTCGTGCTATGTTTTTATCGCATCGCATCGTATGCCATACAACCGATGCCATACGATGCGACGCGATGCGATTTTACATGACTATTCGATTAAAAATTGTATAAGCACCCTAATGGGTGCTTACAATGTAAAATGCACCCCCACGCCACCCCCCACTATAAAAGTGAACCCGAAGCGTGGCGAGCGGCGGCGGTACGCGTCCTACGACCTTTTCACACCCCCACTATCCACGTCACATCGCATACCATCGCATGCCTTATGGTATGCGATGCGATGGGCGCCGCTATAATACACAAGTACCCCACATTACACTGCCGAGGCAATGGGTGGCTGCCATGCCAGGTTACCGGGCCGCTCTGCTCTCACAATGATGCCATGCCAAGCTCACACATGGAGGGGCCCTTTATCGCAGGGGCCCCAGCAGGCACTGTTCTGCGCCTGGATATTGCACAAGCTGCACAGATAGTAAGTTGCAATGTCTATAATTAGTGAGTTCTGGGGGCCGATTCAGGTTGGCTCAGTAAATTGCGTACATCACAGCTTACCGAGCACCAGAGACGCCGCCCATTTGAATGCCCGCCCCCGCTGCCGATTCCCCTCGGAAATATGTACAAGAACACATCCCCTGGCATGAGCCATTAGCAGGGAAGATGATGCAACAGTCCCCAACCATCTAATAAGTTCTCCTGCCTTCGCCTGCCTGCGTACTACTGGTAACACTCAGGGGGACATGGGGACCTCCATAAAACACTGGTCGTTCCCATGGGCCAGCCCCATTCCCACCAACGTACCCCCCCCCCCCATTAGCATGCGAATGACTCGGCCACTCAGTCTCTGAAGCCATTCTCAAAGGGGGGCTGTACATGCCCCTAATACACCGTGCACAGCCCCCTAAACATCAGGACAGGGCTATATAGCGAGGGAACTACAATCACCCCCCTGATGTCATCAATTCAGTGCTCTTAAATCTTCAGAGGGATCATGAGTGATCTACTTCCAGACAGACTGTTTCACCTTTGTTAGAGCTCATCAGAGTCGCTATATTTTACTTTCTCTTGGACGAAGCTTGTGAATGATTTACAGGACGATTGGGAATATTCCGACTTCATCTCAGATCTCAGACAGGACAATCTGATTGGCTCCAAGCATTGATACATCTCCCCCTTAGTCTCTTTTCCGTCCCCTAGTACAGCATAATACTGTATACAGCTGCACGAGGCACAGGGCAGCAGTCGGACTTGGTGCCCCCAGCTGTATTTGGGAGGACTGGAGACCCCCTCTCAGCAGAGGACCAACCTCACATACTAAACAAGAACCAGCACTCCGCTCCCTGCTACATTTGGATCTGCTTAAACAGAGTTTTGTACTTTTAATAGGTATGAAAAATCTGATGTATCTTTTCATCTTTCTCTCCCTTGTCTTAGGACTCCACATTTTTAATATCGGGCAATAAATCAAACTGCTGCATTATATGGAAAATGGAACAAGATGTCCTGCATATCTGTGTAATGGAACCCATGTGTTCCTGCCCTGTCAGACATGTCACCATTGCAGAGCCCAGAGTAAGATAGGAGACCAGGTGAGGGACGGCTGGTACACAGGGTGTCGGGGGCAGCAGGACATAGAGTAGAATGCGGAGGGAAGGGACGGCCAGGAGAACCTCAGGACAGCTACAGGTATAGTGGTGAGAGTGACATGGAGGAATAGACAGGAGGACACCCAGACTCACCAAGGTGCCCGGGGCCTGCACAACACCTAGGAGTAGCAGGAATAGTACCGGGTACATGAAGGAGGGGGCGGCTGGAGACAGGTGAGAGGCAGAGTAGGCATCCATATTTATGCCGGGGACAGTAACACTTTATTTCCCATCAGAATTTGTGGGAGCTGGCAATCACGCAGGTTGCTCATGGTGACGGCCAGTAGTAATAGGAGGCATCACTGAACTCGTCTCTTATCACCTGATATGTGCAAGCCAGTCACTGTCATCAGTGAGGATGAGAGCAACAACCCTAGACCTAACACTACATAATGGACAGGTTAGATGTAAATGATGGACAGACAGAAGGCTAGGTGATGGACAGATTAGGGGTAAATGATGGACAGACAGAAGACTAGATGATGGACAGATCAGGGGTAAATGAGAGAAAAACCGAAGACTACTGTAGGTGATGGACAGATTAGGGGTAAATGATGGACAGACCTAACACTAGGTAATGGACAGGTTAGGGGTAAATGACAGAAAGACCGAAGACTACTGAAGTGATGGACAGGTGAGGGGTAAATGATGTACAGACAGAAGACTAGGTGATGGACAGATTGGGGGTAAATGATGGACAGACAGAAGACTAGGTGATGGACAGATTAGGGGTAAATGATGGACAGACAGAAGACTAGGTGATAGACAGATGTGGGGTAAATGACGGACAGACAGAAGACTAGGTGATGGACAGATTAGGGGTAAATGACGGACAGACAGACGACTAGGTGATGGACAGATTAGGGGTAAATGATGGACAGACAGAAGACTAGGAGATGGACAGATTAGGGGTAAATGATGGACAGACAGAAGACTAGGTGATGGACAGATTAGGGGTAAATGTCGGACAGACAGAAGACTAGGTGATGGACAGATTAGGGGTAAATGACGGACAGACAGAAGACTAGGTGATGGACAGATGTGGGGTAAATGATGGACAGACAGAAGACTAGGTGATGGACAGATTAGGGGTAAATGACGGACATACAGAAGACTAGGTGATGGAAAGATTAGGGGTAAATGATGGACAGACAGAAGACTAGGTGATGGACAGATTAGGGGTAAATGATGGACAGACAGAAGACTAGGTGATGGAAAGATTAGGGGTAAATGATGGACAGACAGAAGA
Organism: Crinia signifera; assembly: GCF_055691185.1. Classification (NCBI taxonomy): domain Eukaryota; kingdom Metazoa; phylum Chordata; class Amphibia; order Anura; family Myobatrachidae; genus Crinia; species Crinia signifera. The sequence continues at coordinate 5,615,003 of NC_139218.1, forward strand.
CTAGGTGATGGAAGGATTAGGGGTAAATGACGGACAGACAGAAGACTAGGGCCCTTATTCTGGTTGGTGCGGTCAGAGCCGCACACGGGGCTCTGACCGCACAAACCAGTCCCCGCCCACCCGACGGATCGCCACGGCCGTCCGTACACGGACGGCTGGCGATCCGTACAAAAATGGTGGAGGCTACGCCTCCACCATGGTGGGAGCTGCCCCCTGCCTTCGATGGTCGACGACCATCGAAGGCAGGCCCGCACGCCGCGGCAGCTCCCGCAAGCTCAGACCACACGGACAATCGTCCGTGTGGGAGCTTGAAAGGGGGCTGAAAGCTGACATCCGCCGACGTCAGCTTTCCGCCCCCATGTCATGGTAATGAGGGCGTCATGCCCTCATTACCATGCATACGCCCCGCGTTTGCATGGGAACGCCCATGAAACGCGGGGCGTACACATAGGGAAATGAGGGGCTGAAGCCCCTCACGCCCCTATACGCCCCCTTTGCGGCGGACAAAATCCGTCTGCGGCGAAGGGGGCTGCACATGCGCAGAATGACCTCTGCGCATGTGCAGAACAAAAACATCGGCGGTACGGCCGCACGCGGGCCGTACCGACCGAATCAGAATAAGGGCCTAGGTGATGGAAAGATTAGGGGTAAATGATGGACAGACAGAAGACTAGGTGATGGACAGATTAGGGGTAAATGATGGACAGACAGAAGACTAGGTGATGGACAGATTAGGGGTAAATGACGGACAGACAGAAGACTAGGTGATGGAAAGATTAGGGGTAAATGATGGACAGACAGAAGACTAGGTGATGGACAGATTAGGGGTAAATGATGGACAGACAGAAGACTAGGTGATGGAAAGATTAGGGGTAAATGATGGACAGACAGAAGACTAGGTGATGGACAGATTAGGGGTAAATGATGGACAGACAGAAGACTAGGTGATGGACAGATTAGGGGTAAATGACGGACAGACAGAAGACTAGGTGATGGACAGATGTGGGGTAAATGACGGACAGACAGAAGACTAGGTGATGGACAGATTAGGGGTAAATGACGGACAGACAGAAGACTAGGTGATGGACAGATTAGGAGTAAATGACGTAAGGACAGAAGACTAGGTGATTGACAAATTAGGGGTAAATGATGGACAGACAGAAGACTAGATGATGGACAGATTAGGGGTAAATGATGGACAGACAGAAGACTAGGTGATGGACAGATCAGGCGTAAATGATGGACAGACAGAAGACTAGGTGATTGACAGATTAGGGGTAAATGATGGACAGAGAAAAGACTAGATGATGGACATATTAGGAGTAAATGACGGACAGACAGAAGACTAGGTGATGGACAAATTAGGAGTAAATGACGTAAGGACAGAAGACTAGGTGATGGACAGATTGGGGGTAAATGATGGACAGACAGAAGACTAGGTGATGGACAGATTAGGAGTAAATGACGTAAAGACAGAAGACTAGGTGATTGACAAATTAGGGGTAAATGATGGACAGACAGAAGACTAGATGATGGACAGATTAGGCGTAAATGATGGACAGACAGAAGACTAGGTGATTGACAGATTAGGGGTAAATGATGGACAGAGAAAAGACTAGATGATGGACAGATTAGGAGTAAATGGCGGACAGACAGAAGACCAGGTGATGGACAGATTAGAAGTAAATGACGGACAGACAGAAGACTAGGTGATGGACAAATTAGGAGTAAATGACGTAAGGACAGAAGACTAGGTGATGGACAGATTGGGGGTAAATGATGTACAGACAGAAGACTAGGTGATTGACAAATTAGGGGTAAATGATGGACAGACAGAAGACTAGGTGATGGACAGATTAGGAGCAAATGACGTAAGGACAGAAGACTAGGTGATTGACAAATTAGGGGTAAATGATGAACAGACAGAAGACTAGGTGATGGACAGATTAGGGGTAAATGATGGACAGACAGAAGACTAGGTGATGGACAGATTAGTGGTAAATGACGGACAGATAGAAGAGTAGGTGATTGACATATTAGGGGTAAATGAAGGACAGAATGAAGACTAGATGATGGACAGATATGGGGTAAATGACGGACAGACAGAAGACTAGATAATGGACAGATTAGGGGTAAATGATGGACAGACAAAAGACTAGATGATGGACAGATTAGGAGTAAATGACGGACAGACAGAAGACTAGGGCCCTTATTCTGGTTGGTGCGGATATGTACACGTGCGTTCGTTCCGCCGATGTTTTGTGTTTGCGCATGTGCAGAGGCGTATCTGCGCATGTGCGAAAGGGACATACGTCCAAATTCCGCATGAATTGTTTACACTACGAACAGGGGAAGGAGAGGGGCGTGAAGGGCTGTTTGGCCTCATTAACATATGCATACGCCCTGTGTTTCATGGGCGTTCCCATGAAAACGCTGGGCGTACGTATGGTAATGCGGCCGTGACGCACATGTAGGGGGCGGACATATGACATTGCCGGATGTCAGCTGCCCGCCCAGATCCCTGCTTTTGCACGGAGAAATGCCCGAGTGGTCTGAGCTCGCGGGAGCTGCCTGACCACTCGGTCCTGCATTCGAATGCGACCATCGAATGATGGGGGAGGTTCCCAGAGATGGAGGAGGTGTATACATGAGAAATCCACTCGTGCTCCGTACGGTCAGCGGCTTACCGCATTCGGACGGAGTGAGTGATCCGTACGGAAGGCGGGGTTTAGGATGCACGGTCCTGGCCGCATATTCGGCTTTGGCCGCACAGACCAGAATAAGGCCCCAGGTGATGGACAGATTAGAAGTTAATGACGGACAGACAGAAGACTAGGTGATGGACAGATTAGGAGTAAATGACGTAAGGACAGAAGACTAGGTGATGGACAGATTGGGGGTAAATGATGTACAGACAGAAGACTAGGTGATTGACAAATTAGGGGTAAATGATGGACAGACAGAAGACTAGGTGATGGACAGATTAGGAGTAAATGACGTAAGGACAGAAGACTAGATGATGGACAGATTAGGGGTAAATGATGGACAGACAGAAAACTAGATGATGGACAGATTAGTGGTAAATGATGGACAGACAGAAGACTAGGTGATTGACATATAAGGGGTATATGAAGGACAGAATGAAGACTAGATGATGGACAGATATGGGGTAAATGATGGACATACAGAAGACTAGGTGATGGACAGATTAGGGGTCAATGAAGGACAGAATGAAGACTAGATGATAGACAGATATGGGGTAAATGATGGACAGACAGAAGACTAGATGATGGACAGATTAGTGGTAAATGACGGACAGATAGAAGAGTAGGTGATTGACAGATTAGGGGTAAATAAGGGACAGCCCTAACACTAAATGATGGACAGATTTGTGGTAAATGACGGAGAGACAGAAGAATAGGTGATGGACAGATTAGGGGTAAATGATGGACAGACCTAACACTAAGTGATGGACAGATTAGGAGAAAATGACGGATTGACCAAAGAATAGATGATGGACAGATTAGGAGTAAATGGCGGACAGACCAAAAACTAGGTGATGGACAGATTACGAGTAAATGGCGGACAGACCAAAGACTAGGTGATGGACAGATCAGGAGTAAATGACGGACAGATATTTGTAGATGACAGATAGATATAAGAGTAGGTTAAATAAAGATTTTGCAATAAATGGCGGACAAATATAGGATGTATGAGCACAGTGGCGTAGCTACGTTTTTGGGCGCCCCCCCCGCTGAGCACCCCTACCCCGCCGCCCTGCCGAGCACCCCTACCCCGCCGCCCATGCAAACCCCCCCTCAATCCCCCACAGCCTTACCTATCGCGCTGGTCCCGGCGGCTCCGTTCTTCTGCTGAGGACCACCAGAAAATGGCCGCCCCCATACAGCAGACAGTTTCAGAGAACTGTCTGCTATATGGGGGCGGCCATTTTCTGGTGGTCCTCAGCAGAAGAACGGAGCCGCCGGGACCAGCGCGATAGGTAAGTCTGTGGGGGATTGAGGGGGGGTTTAACTATAGCACAGCAGCCCCCGGCGCCCCCACATGCACAGCGCCCCCCCCCGCGGTGGCGGGGGCTGCGGTGCTATAGTTACGCCCCTGTATGAGCAGCTGCTAAATGTACAATTCGATAATAGACAGAGTTCACCTCCCTATATCACAGCTGTATTGTGTACAAAGAATTGTGCTCTGTTTTTGTTTTTCTGTCACTGTTATGTCTTTTATATGTACGGCGCTGCGTACCACTTGTGGCGCCTTATAAATCAAAATATAATAATAATAATAAGTTAAAAACAGGAAATAAACAGAAAATAAACACATATAGGATTATGATTCATAAGCAGATGATAGATTTATGACCAGATGATGGATGGATGTACAAGCAGATAATAGATTTATGATGACCAGATGATGGATAGACGGAGGAACAGATGATAGACAGATTTATGATGACCAGATGATGGATGGATGTAGGAGCAGATGATAGACAGATTTATGATGACCAGATGATGGATAGACAGAGGAACAGATGATAGACAGATTTATGATGACCAGATGATGGATAGACAGAGGAACAGATGATAGACAGATATATGATGACTAGATGATGGATAGATGGAGGAACAGATGATAGACAGATTTATGATGACCAGATGATGGATGGATGTAGGAGCAGATGATAGACAGATTTATGATGACCAGATGATGGATAGACAGGGGAACAGATGATAGACAGATTTATGATGACCAGATGATGGATAGACAGAGGAACAGATGATAGACAGATATATGATGACCAGATGATGGATAGACAGAGTAGCAGATGATAGACAGATATATGATGAACAGATGATGGATAGTTGAAGGAACAGATGATAGACAGATATATGATGACCAGACGATGGATGGATGTAGGAGCAGATAATAGATTTATGATGACCAGATGATGGATGTATGTAGGAGCAGATGATAGACAGATTTATGATGACCAGATGATGGATAGATGGAGGAACAGATGATAGACAGATATATGATGACCAGATGATGGATGGATGGATGTAGGAGCAGATAATAGATTTATAATGACCAGATGATGGATGTATGTAGGAGCAGATGATAGACAGATTTATGATGACCAGATGATGGATGGATGTAGGAGCAGATAATGGATTTATGATGACCAGATGATGGATAGATGGAGGAACAGATGACAGACAGATTTATGATGACCAGATGATGGATGGATGTAGGAGCAGATGATAGATTTATGATGACCAGATGATGGATGGATGTAGGAGCAGATGATAGCCAGATATAGGATGACCAGATGATGGTTGGATGTAGGAGCAGATAATAGATTTATGATGACCAGATGATGGATAGATGGGGGAACAGATGATAGACAGATATATGATGACCAGATGATGAAGAGATGGAGGAACAGATGATAGACTGATTTATGATGAACAGATGATGGATGGATGTAGGAACAGATGATTGACAGATATATGATGACCAGACGATGGATGGATGTAGGAGCAGATAATAGATTTATGATGACCAGATGATGGATGTATGTAGGAGCAGATGATAGACAGATTTATGATGACCAGATGATGGATAGACGGAAGAACAGATGATAGACAGATTTAGAGATGGATAATTAGGATGATCTGATACCAGAGACATAGAGCACATGCAGTTCTCAGATCATGTCAGATGTTATTAGTGTTGAATATAGTGTTGGGCTTCAGCCAGTGAGTTGGGGCTAATTGAAGGTGATAGGAGTGATTCTATAGTAATAGGATAAGGAGCGCAGGGCACTTTTTCAAGAACTTAAAGTGTTATTGTCTTAAGCGCTTGATGAGAAATGTTGGCACCTCCTGTGTTGCACGTTAGCCAGTGTGATAAAACTCCCTGCACGCAGAAAGCTGCCACATATAATATAATGATAATTGGGGCTAAACTAAGCTGCATTTTTGGAGAGAACCCAACAATTATTTCTTAGCCATTTCTTAGGTATGATATGAAAGCTACAGTAGGGCGTAAAAGTAGGGATTTAAACTTCCTTCAGAGAACTCTACATCCATAAATTCTGGATCAATAGCATAACTTCAGGGAGATATGTAAAGCTACATATCCAAAAGAGAACAAATAGAAACATTTATAAGGAAGCTCAGAAGAAACTAGGAATAAGGGGGGGCTTCAGTGGCCACAGCCAAGCTGACCATCTGGAGGACTGGGTGGCAATAGGTAAGTCAGGACCCATTAGGAGTAAAGGATATGGAGAAGTATCAGGAGGAAGGGTCAGAAGAAAAGCAAAGGATTGCATTAACAGTCTGTAGCAGATCAGAGGCAAAGAAAAGCAGAATAAGGCACATCTAGTAAGTGCGGATAGCCAAAAGCTGAACAGATATCGCTACAGCCAGCAGGGACCAGGATAGATAATCATTAAGTGAAGAAGTACTGGAAGTGTTGCAGACTCAACAAAACATTACATTCCAATAGGAAGGATTAGAGCCAAGTGACAGACTAGAGCCAGAAGAAAGTAATGTCAGGCTAGAGCCCAAAAAAAGTGGTGTAGGTATGGAGCCGGATGACGGCCATTTTGGAATGGAGCCCGATGATGGTCAGTTATGTGTAAAGCCAGTGAAAGTTCAGATATGGGTAGATTAGGATGATTTTTAGTAAACAGAAATGTCATCAAAAGTTCAGCTAAGGGTAATATATGGATAACGACCATTAGGGAGGTTGACGGAAAGTTTGGAGTAGAGCAAGATGAAGCTCAGTTAGCTGGGTCGCAGAGCCAGATAATCATCAGTTAGCGGTAAAGTCAGTTGAAGCTCAGGCGTATAAACAGCATAAACTCAGAAGTAAAACAGAAGAGAGCAGGCTACAGGTCAGTTAGGAAAGGAGAATAATGTGATGTTGTTTAGGAGCAGAGCTGGACAACAACAATTTTAGGAAGAATGCAGGAGTGGTGGTCAATCAGGAGATCAGAATGGTGATAAGTCACGAGATCAGGATAGTGGTCAATCAGGAGATCTGGATGGTGATAAATCAGGAGATCAGGGTAGTGGTCAATCAAGAGATCAGGTTGGTGATGTCAGGCGATCAGAGTGGTGGTCAATCAGGAGATCAGGATGGTGATAAGTCAGGAGATCAGAAAGTAGGCCAGTTATGAGATCAGGATGATGATCAGTCATGATATCCTGAAGATGTTCAGTTAGGAAATCAGGTTGGCGATCAGTCACAATATCAGGAGGGTGATCAGTTAGGAAATCAGAATGTGGTCAGTCAGGAGATCAGTATGTCATCAGTTAGGAGATCAGTATGTGGTCAGTTAGAAGATAAGTATGTGATCAGGAAGGTGGGCAATTAAGAGATCAGGGTGGTGGTTTGTTTAGAGTAGATCAAGAAGGTTATCAGGAGATCACGATGTCATTATTTAGGAGATCAAGGAGGTGGTTAGTTTAGAGTAAATCAGGGAGGTGATCAGATAGAACATTAGTATGTGGTCAGTTAGGAGATCAGCAAGGTGATCAATTAGGAGATCAAGATGGTGGTGAGTTTAGAGTAGATCAGGAAGGTGATCAGTTAGGAGATCAGTATGTGGTCAGTTAGGAGATCAGGATGGTGGTTAGTTTAGAGTAGATCGGGAAGGTGATCAGATTGGAGATCAGTATATGGTCAGTTAGGTGATCAGGATGGTGGTGAGTTTAGAGTAGATCAGGAAGGCCATCAGATAGGAAATCAGTATGTGGTCAGTTAGGTGATCAGGATGGTGGAGAGTTTAGAGTAGATCGGGAAGGTGATCAGATTGGAGATCAGTATATGGTCAGTTAGGTGATCAGGATGGTGGTGAGTTTAGAGTAGATCAGGAAGGCCATCAGATAGGAAATCAGTATGTGGTCAGTTAGGTGATCAGGATGGTGGTGAGTTTAGAGTAGATCAGGAAGGCCATCAGATAGGAAATCAGTATGTGGTCAGTTAGGAGATCAGTATATGGTCAGTTAGGAGGTCAGGGAGGTGGTCAGTTAAGATATCAGGATGGTGGTTAGTTTAGAGTAGATCAAGAAGGTGATCAGTTATGAGATTAGTATGTAGTCAGTAAGGAGATCAGGGAGGTGGCAGTTAGGAGATCAGCAAGGTGGTCAATTAGGAGATCAAGATGGTAGTTACTTTAGAGTAGAAAAGGGAGGTGATCCGATAGGAGATCAGTATGTGGTTAGTTAGGAAATCAGGGAGGTGGGCAGTTAGGAGATCAGTATGTGGTCAGTTAGGAGATCAGGGAGGTGGGCAGTTACAGTGAAACCTGTTTTGAACCCAACCTGTTTGTTCTTATGGTGTCCTCACATTATGGGAAAAAGTCACCATCACAGTTGTTCCTCTTGTCCAAAAGCCTCTAAAAGTTTAATGATAATTTTATTGCCCTCTTGCATTTACAAAATATGATGACTTGTATATGATGCCTCCGTATAGTAGCCTTAAGTTGTGTACACAAGGTGTAATATATTGCTCAGCAAGTCCCTGCGACCAGCGACCATTAGGGGGCTGAACACGGGAGCAGCGGCCAGAGAGATATTGCACCGTGTGTACACAGCTTTAGACCTTTTTCTATTATCTGGACGCTGCACATTTACATTACAGTATATTGCTGCAGGCCCATGGTTTCTTAACCTCCATCATTAAGACGTATACAGTACTGTATGATAGAGCTGACCGACCTATCGGGGAAATACCCAGGAACGTTTCACATTTATTAGCATCCGTTTCACCCAGCAATCACTGTGCCTGTATTATATACCAGACGACTCTCCCACTACAGATACTTTCAGTTATTTTAAGAGCGCTGCATGCAATTAAAAGGGTATTTTTATAGAGTGTCCGTCCTGGTCCGCGTACTCTGGATCCCATCTCATACGTGAAGGAGAAATGTAACGTGACAAGTTCTCTTTAACCTCTTCTTATCCCCTTGTATTTATGAAACCAAAATATGGTAGGGGGCTACGCTAAACTGTAACGGGTCAAAAAAAAGCACATAATAAGGCATAGTTCCGTGGTTCAGTGGCATAGTTCCGTGGTTCAGTGTCAGGAAGTCATTTTACAGATTGGACACGTTTCTTTGTAGACTATAACAGGGGGGAAGCACAGAAGATGTTCGGTACACAGTGGAAATATTATGTTTTGGATGCAGAATTTTAAATCTGGGAACAAAATCATTCGTTTCATAGAGGCCCCAGGAACCTGCTGTGTGTCACCCCTAACTCTCAAGGTCCTGAAAACTGTCGGCAATTCATATGTCAACATTGTGAACATATTGCACCAATAGTACCATAAGCCATCATCTCATCATCAGACATACCGGTTTCTTCCGGAGTCTCGGAATCCTTTGGCAAAGGGGTTTCGGTCAATCTTTAGCCTTGTAATCTAGATGGAAACACAAATGCATTCAGGATCGCCATGGACATAACCATAACCACATCCCCGTGGGGGCGGGTCCTCACCTGCTGGTTCTGATAGGCGGTCACGGTGGTGAAGACGGTTTCTGGGAAGTTAAAAGTCTTCACACCGTCTCCCACTGGGACCGGCTTGGTGGGGGAGAGCTCGCTGCTGAAGTCCTTCCGGATGACGTGGACACGAGGCTGGTACTTGTGCATGGAGTGCAGGATTATCTGTAACCACATACACGGGTCATTCCCACCAGTGCATATATATTACCCCAGGACCCGCCAGTGCATACATATTACCCCAGGACCCAACCGTGTATATATAATGCCCCATCATATTTATTCTCAGCCAGCCACACCACCAAGCAGGACTTACATGTCCATGGTCAACCAGCCCCCACCTCACTCATTCCCAGCCAATCGAAGCACCAAGTAGGACTTACATGTCCCTGGTCATCCAGCTCATTGTTGGTGAGTTTCAGTTTGTCAAAACTGACCACCTGCCTCATCCATGTGTCCCCAGAGGCCAGAGAGTCTGGATGGACATAGACTCGCGGAGGAACTGGGGAGTCAGCATTTCCGGCCACCATCCATTTGGAGCTGTGGTAGACGTACCTAGAACAGAGCAGACAACTTGTAACTCTCAGATCTTCCAATGGATGACATGTAGCTCTCAGCATATCGATGAGTAATGACCACGGTGGTCATCATCTATGCAGCCAATGGCCAAGTAATGGCCCAGGTCAGTCTGATCCCCGGTAACCTGCTCTGTGGAATCACCATCACCACCAACACTTGCACATGGGACTATGAGTAACAAACGTCCCAGAACAGAGTCAGTCTATGTAACCTGCGCACAACCACAAGACATGGAAACGTATCCTGCCTCTATTCCCCGGCCTTCCAGGTCTATAACTCCCATGCTGCATAGGGTGGCTCCTTACCTGTATCTCTTGTTGTCCACAGGTACGATGTCCATTGCAATATAATACTGCTGATGAGGGTCCAGCCCGGAGATCTTAACTCGCATAGCCGGGAACATTCGCCTGGAACCAACAGGAGGGTGGTTAGAAATGAGGGTACACCACGGAACTGCCAGTACTTACGGGAGCAGGGGACACATGGTTACAGTATATGGCACTGATATATAACCATGCAGTATGTAATAGTAGTAGATGTGTAGGCACTACACTGCTAGAGATTGGTGCTGGGTAGACCTACATTTTCTACATCTTTATCTTCTCTATGGAATTATGCCAAATGGTCACTGTAATTATGTATCTTTGTGACCTTTTATACTTCCTGAATCAGCCTGTACCTATGTATATTGTTGTCAGTTTCATCTCTGTGCAGCACTATGGAAACCTTGTGATGCCTTATACATAAAGATTTTCAGAAAATGGAACCCATCCAAATTTGCCATTTCCGAGTAGCTCCGATCCCGGACTTGGATTTCCCTGCCAGGCCTCAGATTTCATTGTTTTCCTGGTGTTGGATCTTGTGTGTCTTGGAATCTATAAAAGTCCCTCCCTTGGGGATTCAGGTGCCATTTCACACAGGAAGCTGAAGGGTTAGGGTTGCTGGAGGGTTAGGGTGTGGGTCTGTGGGCTGTAGCACTGGCCCAAACAAACCAAGCACTTCAGCCACAAAAGTGGCAGCCCCTGTTACTGAAGTGCTTGGTTTAATAAACTGTGTATGTCCTTTTACTATAGAACAGGCATGTCCAACGTTGGCCCTCCAGATGTTGTGAAACTACACATCCCAGCATGCTTTGCCACAGTTTTGCTATTAGAGAATGCTAAAACTATTGCAAAGCATGCTGGGATGTTTAGTTTCAAAACATCTGGAGGGCCAACGTTGGACATGCCTGCTATAGAACATAAAAGCATGTGGGATGTCCAAAAGGCAATTACATCTTGCAACACTTTTATTTTCCCTACTGGAGGGGGGAGCAGACAGTGAGGATCTTTTTTTGCATAGATATTTTTATTGTTTATTGCTCTAATACATTAGTAATTTGCAATGCTTTCATCAGATATAACTGCCGTGTGTTTGTGCTGCTGCTCTGTTGCTTAGTGTAGTCAGCCAGCTTTTGGCCAGTGTTGGTGAACAATATTGTGAGCTGTGAGGAGGTCAAAACTCACTGGAAAAAAAATTAATTGGTTTTGAAAACAGGCCCATATTATATGATTTTATGTTCTTAGTCATTTTAAAGAAATCTGAATGGAAACATGCTAGGAAAGTTTTACTAAAATCAAAATACATCCTATATGATAATAGGACAATGCAACTCCTCACCTCTATGGGGGAAATGTAACTGTTTTGCAGGCTCTTTCTGACCCTGCTGTTAAGCATTGAAGCATGTACAGTATTAGACATATAAGGGGAAATTTACTAAATTAAATTTGTAAAAAAATAGGTTTATTTGTATCCAGAAATACACTTATTTTTGACATTTACTATCCCGAAAATACGGCAATTCGTATTTGTATTGATGTGCTATCAATACGAATACGAATTGCCGCATTTTCGGGATAGTAAATTAAAAAATAAGTGTATTTCTGGATACAAATAAACCTATTTTTTACAAATTTTCTTTAGTAAATTTCCCCCATAGTGCCAATTACTATAAGACAGTAATCAGCCCTCACTTATCTGCATTTGTGATGTACACGCGCAGCACAGAAAGGTGTTTTTTTTTACACAAAATTGGACTTCATATGGACATAAATATCTACACAAAACCTCAAACAGATGTCCAACATGCAATCACCAAAGAGGGAAAGGAAGAAACAGCTACATGCCAGAGTACATATACCCTAAGTAACATCGAAAGCAGATTACAGAAGTATACACACGTGGGGCACTCTTTGTACCATGAGGACCACAGCCAGATAAAGGAGGATTCAGGGGGCACATGCCCCTCTAATTCATTAATGAGAACTGTGGTATCAGTGCAGCATATCTGGGCTGCATGTGCAATAAGCAGAAGGAGTGGGAGTGGTCTGTTCTGAGGACCGGGAGGAGCAGGTTCTGAGGAGCGGGATGGGCGTGTTCTGAGGAGCTGGAGGGTGTGTTCTGAGGAATGGGAGTGGCATGTTCTGAGGAGTGGGAGTGGCGTGTTCTGAGGAGTGGGAGCGGTGTGTTCTGAGGAAAGGGAGTGGCCTGTTCTGAGGAGTGGGAGGGGTGTGTTATGAGGAGTGGGAGGGGTGTGTTCTTAGGAGCAGGAGGGGTGTGTTCTGAGGAGAGGGAGGGGCTATTTATCTGAAGTAGGAAGAGCCAATTAGCACATTGTGCAGTCCACCTACCTCTGGGGAGATAAGTGGGCGGAGCTGCTCCAGTCTCAATCCCATCTTCCCAATGACAACTTTAATAACCAGCATTCTTTAAAGGGTTTTTTTCTATTTATGTTTTACTGACAAAAATGGACCCGGCTTTTTATATTAATACTATGAAATATTGCTATGTATTAGAAAGCTGGGTACAAACTTAGCAATATAAGTACCCAGTGACATCATACGCCACAGGGCCCCATGCTGATTCAAGTGCTTACATACTTGCCGATGCCGACCGCGATGAGTGACCGTGTGGGGGGGAGCAGGGGACATCCCGCTAGCGATATCCTCTGTTGTCCGCATGCGCAGATGATAGAGGATGTCACTGATGATGAGTGGGAGCATGTACACACTGGACAATATACTGATGATGTCATCCTGACCCTCCAGATTTGGCAAAATCATTTATAATGTCATCCACTGTGTAACCAGCTTAAGACTGATAATGTTACTTGTGATTTGCTCAAGGCTTGGGGGAGGGAGGAGTTTGTGAAATCCATTTGATGCTAGGCAGATTGAGCACCTCCCTGATCTTTTTCACCCTCCCTCCCACCGGCTATCTCTATCTCTTTGTGTGAATTTGCTGCATTGGTTCACCACACTCATATGAAGACCACAAGCAACAAGAATGAGGAATAATACCTGGTAGATTCCCTTATAATAGGCTTAGTCACAGCATAATAACAAAACCGGAGGGGTGGTTTTTGTTTTGTTTTTAAACCCGTCGTTGTGGACCAGTGGCGTAAGTTCGTCCCAGTTGCCCAGAGGCAAGATAAATATTGGTGCCCCCCCCAACACACACATACACACCACCTTATATAAATATATGTATGTATGTATGTATGCGTGTATGTATGTTATGGATATTATGTTAAGACTAAAGAGTGTGACATCTATGGTCCTGCTAGGACAGGGGTGTCAAACTCAAATTCATCGGGGGCCGCATCAGCAGTTTGGTCACCCTCAAAGGGCCGGTTGTATCTGTAGGTCCCCCTGTATAATTATAATGCCATGACACCACAGGCTGCTCCCCCTGTATAATATAAAATGAATGCCATGAAACCACAGGCTGCTCCCCCTGTATAATAATAATGCCATGACACCACAGGCTGCTCCCCCTGTATAATATAAAATGAATGCCATGACACCACAGGCTGCTCCCCCTGTATAATAATAATGCCATGACACCACAGACTGCTCCCCCTGTATAATATAATAAAAGTAATGCCATGACACATAAATGATTATACAGGAGGAGCAGCCTGTGGTGTCATGGCATTATTATTATTATACACGGGGACACCTCAGGAAACAGCAGATATATATATATATTTTTATTGTGAGTGTGATCCTCATCCTCACTTACTGTTTCTCCGTCTGTCCTGCAGCTGCTGCGGCTTCCAGCTTTTCTTCACTGCTTGCTGCGGCCACACTGTCCCCAACTCCCGGTCCAGCTTCCCTGCCTGCTCCTACTTCTCTACAGACGCATGGGCGGGCGGCGTCATCGTCATGACGTCCCCACCCACTGTCTGTCACTGCCGGGCATCAGAGGGAACAGGCGGACGGGCCCTCCTCCACGTAGCTGTGGAGGCCGGCGGCCATGTTTCTGTAGCCTCATACATATGTGCCTACAGGAACATGGCCGCCGACCAGAAGGAACAAGTAAGGCGGACGTGGACGCAGCCCGCAGCACTCCTGTTTTAGACACACTGCCCCTGCGTGCTATCTCCTCGCGCGGGCCACATGACGAGGTCTGGCGGGCCGGATTTGGCCCGCGGGCCTTGTGTTTGACACCCGTGTGCTAGGAGAAGAAATTAGCCACAGAAGTCAAATCAACGGCTTTCAATTAGCTAATTCAAACTCACAGGGGAGGAGAGGTGCCCCTTGGGAGCAGGAGCCCGGCGGCAGATGACTCTATTGCCTCCCAGGGTTCTGCCTCTGTTGTGAAACTTAGTATACTTACTCCTATTGGGACGCCAGGAAAATTCCATCTGTTTTATTAGCGTCCAAGTCTGAATCAGACCCTTCCTGTGATATTGGGCTTGCGTGGATGGAATCTCCTGGGTAACTGCGCCTATACTGTATCCTGCAGGGCTCACGTTGGAGCCAGTGGGTCTGCGATCCAGAGCTCAGCGCTGCGCACATCACATCCACACTCAGCTCATGCAGTTAAACAAACATTGTTTTATTTTCTCTCTTGTTTCATGACCTCTGACCCAGACAGATCGTTAAGCAGCCAGGCACCAAATGTGGCCTAATTGGTGTTTTCTTCCAGACATGCAGATTATCACCTCTCTGCAATTAGCTGAGGGTATCCCCTTTACCGCTTCCCCTGCCGACCCCAGTGACAGCCCGCCACATTTATAGAGCTTCGCGTAAATCAATGCAAACATTTTATAAACTATTACTAATCCGTAAATGTGTTATAACGGCGATGTGACACAGGAGCGGTGTCTGGGATGTTGTGGGCCTTGTGACTGGCTCCAGGGCTGCCAAATCCTACAAGTACTGACAACTTGTACTCCAGAAACAGGAAAAACTCATGTCGACCTTGTCATGTGACCTATTTCATGTCAACATGTGGACCCATTGACTGTTTGTCTAGACATTGTATTGTAGATCTAGCACCCGTCCCGGACCCACAATGCTTTACCTTGGCAGGGTGGGTGTGGCCTCGGAGAGGAGGAGCCTACCACAACCATTACAACAACTGGACAATAGACCGTAGCTCCAAATTTTTTGTGTCAGAGTGTCCCCAGTACATACATAAGCTGTCAGTCATTGTAGCAAATCTGCGTGGATATAATAGATGAGGTCTCCTATATACAGAGGCAGCAGACTTTGGTGTATCCTCACCTGCAATTATCCCTGTACATTCCAATATGGCACTAAAGGCAACAAGACACGTAGCCATAGTGCTACAACACGTTGCATCTCATTTACATAGGGGAGGGCTAAGCTCCTCCTCCTGTGAAGATGAGATTGCAGCGGTATGGCGGATGCATTTTTGTTATCAGTAGAATCTTTATTTCCCCATCATGGGATGATGCTACCATAGATAATGATGGTCTCAGTGCACAGATATAGCCATTGTAAACATCACATGTAACTATAAAAACTGTTATGTGGGATTACTTCTGGGCTTGTTCGATACAGTATGACGGCCAATGGCCTTCCCCGGACAGCCATGTGGGGCCACAGGACCAGCGTGACTTCCCTCCACCATCTCTGAGACAGTTACCGTCCGCGGTCTAGTGCACCATGCAATATATTAGAAGGCTGTTGGATACCACCATGAACCTGGTATAATTGTTGAGGGTGACTGAGATGATCACAGTCAGTATTCACCAAAGTCTGCTCCACCTGTTGCCCCCCATTCTGCTCACCTGCCTGCCTTGGTGATGATCATCTCTGTCCCGATGTCATGGAATCTCTTCCAGAGGTCCGCACACTGCAGCTCCACTTGGATCTCATCCATAGAAGATACAGACAGAGGCTGTGGGTCTGGGACTCGAGACGGTGCCAAGTCCGGGCATGATTCATAAGAGCAGGACGTTCTCTCAGGCAAGACCTCTGTGTCCGAGCTGGTGCTGTGCTCAGAATCTGCAGGGAGAGGGAAGGGACAGGAGATGGTGAGATACAGTGTGAGAGGGCCCATGGAAACAAGAGCTTCATCGTGAAGACTGAAGAACAAATCCAAGACAAGTTTATACCAGTAAAGGAAGGATATAAGATGATTTCAAAGGCCAATCCAGACGACATTTCAAGCACACTGTATAGAAATTGATTATGAATCAGTTATGAGTTGTCTAGGACAGGCTGTACTCAAAAAGTGACGGTTATGTGGGAAGGACAGCTGCATCACTTGGGGGGATGTGGAGTGTGATAAAGGGGGGCTGGGGCACACACCATAGGCTGAGGTCATTTTCAGCCATGGTTACATTGCGGACTGGTATCATATATATTATTTCTAGAAGCTGATTTTTGGTGAATAACCCTTCTCCCTTCATCCCAAAATCGGTACCATTTTACAGATAATGTTCCCTCCTTCTGAGGGATTGTTACTTTAGAATTGTACATTGTCAGTTTGTTTAAAAATCGAAGTTAAAAACTGACTTTTGGCCCCAGAGTTCTTTCCCTGGATGCCTCGATACGGATCAGTTTCGCTCGGCTACTGAAAATGGCTACAAATTAACCGGTTCGGTCATGTACCGCATTGCCTGGGTGATCTAGAACCGAGTATCCCCACATGAACTATTATATATTCCCATATCATATAGACGCGTATGTATTATATTATAACGCTCGTTTGGAACTTGTTACACTCAGGGCCGGTGTAAGGCTTCTCAGCACCCTAGGCAAAACTCCAGCCTACTGCCCCCCCCAACTGCCACCAATAACCATTTTCCAACCCATTAATGCATACTTGATTAACATTCTGGAATAGCAGGGAGCCGCCCAAAATTGAGTGGTCCTCCCAGCCACCCAGGTAGGTGGGCAAGACTGTTTTCTCTGGAGGCCCCCAGCGCCCTCCCCTTTCTACCCACAACAGAGTACAGGAAGAGAGGGAAGCAAAATAGGGAAGTATGCCTCAAGGGAAAGTATGGGGGTGAGGTCGTAGAGGTTCCACAGCAACCGCCTGCATTAAGTACAACAAGGATCCTCACAGACATCCTTTATTTTTTGATGGGCTGACTTGGTGGCACCCCCCTAGATCCTGGCGCCCTAGGCAGCTGCCTAGTGGTAGAGCCGGCCCTGGTTACACTGAATACTGCTGCACCACATCGCTCGCAGCACTGAAGGCGTGTCCATGAAAATCAGAAGCAGCTATAGAGGAATGGGGAGGCTGTGTCCTCGCTACTCTCTGTGTCAGTGATGGTAACGATGGCTGAAGTGATTTATGGTCCGGAGAACTTGTCTCCCACAGACAGAGAGGTCTAATCCCGCACAAAACAGCCCTGCCCTAGAATTCCTTTGTTTAGTACATGAAGCAATTACCTCCCTAAGCTTACTCCAAGCTACAAACAGCATACAGTGTGTGTGTGTGTGTGTGTGTGTGTGTGTGTGTGTGTGACATCTGGAAGCGCTCACAGGCCTCGCTCCTACAAACCATTACCCAGAGCTGGTACATAGTCAGGAGCGGGCGCAGTGTGGATTATACACACACACCTAGGACGTGTCCGAATGTCAGACAGGTGCACCGTCCTGCAAACCATCTTTTAGCCCCATTTCCTCCACCCACTAACCCACAATTTGTTATCATGAATACATAGTGATAATCATACAGTAACCAGGAACGTCTGAGTGGGATCGATCGGAGGCCTTGTGTCCTCAGGACGTTTGGAAGGTATATTAACTATCAGACGGCGATAATTTGTCTAGAAATGCAGAGATGCAGATGCGGTGAGCGCTGAAACTTGCTGAATTATTAAATAATTCCTCACATCTGACTCCGATTATAGTTTCATTTGCTTCAGCTCAAGTCCACAATTTACATTTCTAGGAAATTCTTCCTTATTTTCTGCTTCTCATTTCCAAAGTCTGAGTCCATAAAAAGCAAAATATGAAATGTTGTATGTTGTTTCCAATCAGATACTAATATAACTCCTTCTACACAGCAAGCCAGGAGGTATTCTCTACATCCCAGCGCTCCACGTGTGACACCGGCCAGGAGGTATTCTCTACATCACAGCGCTCCACGTGTGACACCGGCCAGGAGGTATTCTCTACATCCCAGCGCTCCACGTGTGACACTGACCAGGAAGTATTCTCTACATCCCAGCGCTCCACGTGTGACACCGGCCAGGAGATATTCTCTACATCCCAGCGCTCCACGTGTGACACCGGCCAGGAGATATTCTCTACATCCCAGCACTCCACGTGTGACACTGACCAGGAAGTATTCTCTACATCCCAGCACTCCACGTGTGACACCGGCCAGGAGGTATTCTCTACATCCCAGCGCTCCACGTGTGACACCGGCCAGGAGGTATTCTCTACATCACAGCGCTCCACGTGTGACACCGGCCAGGAGGTATTCTCTACATCCCAGCGCTCCACGTGTGACACTGACCAGGAAGTATTCTCTACATCCCAGCGCTCCACGTGTGACACCGGCCAGGAGATATTCTCTACATCCCAGCGCTCCACGTGTGACACCGGCCAGGAGATATTCTCTACATCCCAGCACTCCACGTGTGACACTGACCAGGAAGTATTCTCTACATCCCAGCACTCCACGTGTGACACCGGCCAGGAGGTATTCTCTACATCCCAGCGCTCCACGTGTGACACCGGCCAGGAGGTATTCTCTACATCACAGCGCTCCACGTGTGACACCGGCCAGGAGGTATTCTCTACATCCCAGCGCTCCACGTGTGACACTGACCAGGAAGTATTCTCTACATCCCAGCGCTCCACGTGTGACACCAGCCAGGAGGTATTCTCTACATCCCAGCGCTCCACATGTGACACCGGCCAGGAGATATTCTCTACATCCCAGCGCTCCACGTGTGACACCGGCCAGGAGATATTCTCTACATCCCAGCACTCCACGTGTGACACTGACCAGGAAGTATTCTCTACATCCCAGCACTCCACGTGTGACACCGGCCAGGAGGTATTCTCTACATCCCAGCGCTCCACGTGTGACACCGGCCAGGAGGTATTCTCTACATCCCAGCACTCCACGTGTGACACTGACCAGGAAGTATTCTCTACATCCCAGCACTCCACGTGTGACACCGGCCAGGAGGTATTCTCTACATCCCAGCGCTCCACGTGTGACACCGGCCAGGAGGTATTCTCTACATCCCAGCGCTCCACGTGTGACACCGGCCAGGAGGTATTCTCTACCTCCCAGCACTCCACGTGTGACACCGGCCAGGAGGTATTCTCTACATCCCAGCACTAAACGTGTGACACCGGCCAGGAGATATTCTCTACATCCCAGCGCTCCACGTGTGACACCGGCCAGGAGGTATTCTCTACATCCCAGCACTCCACGTGTGACACTGACCAGGAAGTATTCTCTACATCCCAGCGCTCCACGTGTGACACCGGCCAGGAGGTATTCTCTACATCCCAGCGCTCCACGTGTGACACCGGCCAGGAGGTATTCTCTACATCCCAGCACTCCACGTGTGACACCGGCCAGGAGGTATTCTCTACATCCCAGCGCTCCACGTGTGACACCGGCCAGGAGGTATTCTCTACATCCCAGCGCTCCACGTGTGACACTGACCAGGAAGTATTCTCTACATCCCAGCACTCCACGTGTGACACCGGCCAGGAGGTATTCTCTACATCCCAGCGCTCCACGTGTGACACCGGCCAGGAGGTATTCTCTACATCCCAGCGCTCCACGTGTGACACCGGCCAGGAGGTATTCTCTACATCCCAGCGCTCCACGTGTGACACCGGCCAGGAGGTATTCTCTAAATCCCAGCGCTCCACGTGTGACACCGGCCAGGAGATATTCTCTACATCCCAGCACTCCACGTGTGACACCGGCCAGGAGGTATTCTCTACATCCCAGCGCTCCACGTGTGACACCGGCCAGGAGGTATTCTCTACATCACAGCGCTCAACGTGTGACACCGGCCAGGAGGTATTCTCTACATCCCAGCGCTCCACTTGTGACACCGGCCAGGAGGTATTCTCTACATCCCAGCACTCCACGTGTGACACTGACCAGGAAGTATTCTCTACATCCCAGCACTCCACGTGTGACACCGGCCAGGAGGTATTCTCTACATCCCAGCGCTCCACGTGTGACACCGGCCAGGAGGTATTCTCTACATCCCAGCGCTCCACGTGTGACACCAGCCAGGAGATATTCTCTACATCCCAGCGCTCCACGTGTGACACCAGCCAGGAGGTATTCTCTACATCCCAGCGCTCCACGTGTGACACCGGCCAGGAGGTATTCTCTACATCACAGCGCTCAACGTGTGACACCGGCCAGGAGGTATTCTCTACATCCCAGCGCTCCACGTGTGACACCGGCCAGGAGATATTCTCTACATCCCAGCACTCCACGTGTGACAGAAGCCAGGAGGTATTCTCTACATCCCAGCACTCCACGTGTGACACTGACCAGGAAGTATTCTCTACATCCCAGCACTCCACGTGTGACACCGGCCAGGAGGTATTCTCTACATCCCAGCGCTCCACGTGTGACACCGGCCAGGAGGTATTCTCTACATCACAGCGCTCCACGTGTGACACCGGCCAGGAGGTATTCTCTACATCCCAGCGCTCCACGTGTGACACCGGCCAGGAGGTATTCTCTACATCCCCGTGCTCCACGTGTGACACCGGCCAGGAGGTATTCTCTACATCCCAGCGCTCCACGTGTGACACCAGCCAGGAGGTATTCTCTACATCCCAGCGCTCAACGTGTGACACCGGCCAGGAGGTATTCTCTACATCCCAGCGCTCCAATTGTGACACCGGCCAGGAGGTATTCTCTACATCCCAGCGCTCCACGTGTGACACCGGCCAGGAGATATTCTCTACATCCCAGCGCTCCACGTGTGACACCAGCCAGGAGGTATTCTCTACATCCCAGCGCTCCACGTGTGACACCGGCCAGGAGGTATTCTCTACATCCCAGCGCTCCACGTGTGACACCGGCCAGGAGGTATTCTCTACATCCCAGCGCTCCACGTGTGACACCGGCCAGGAGGTATTCTCTACATCCCAGTGCTCCACGTGTGACACCGGCCAGGAGGTATTCTCTACATCCCTGCGCTCCACGTGTGAAACCAGCCAGGAGGTATTCTCTACATCCCAGCGCTCCACGTGTGACACCAGCCAGGAGGTATTCTCTACATCCCAGCGCTCCACGTGTGACACCGGCCAGGAGGTATTCTCTACATCCCAGCGCTCCACGTGTGACACCAGCCAGGAGATATTCTCTACATTCCAGCGCTCCACGTGTGACACCGGCCAGGGGGTATTCTCTACATCCCAGCGCTCCACGTGTGACACCAGCCAGGAGGTATTCTCTACATCCCAGCGCTCCACGTGTGACACCGGCCAGGAGGTATTCTCTACATCACAGCGCTCAACGTGTGACACCGGCCAGGAGGTATTCTCTACATCCCAGCGCTCCACGTGTGACACCGGCCAGGAGATATTCTCTACATCCCAGCACTCCACGTGTGACAGAAGCCAGGAGGTATTCTCTACATCCCAGCACTCCATGTGTGACACTGACCAGGAAGTATTCTCTACATCCCAGCACTCCACGTGTGACACCGGCCAGGAGGTATTCTCTACATCCCAGCGCTCCACGTGTGACACCGGCCAGGAGGTATTCTCTACATCACAGCGCTCCACGTGTGACACCGGCCAGGAGGTATTCTCTACATCCCAGCGCTCCACGTGTGACATCGGCCAGGAGGTATTCTCTACATCCCAGTGCTCCACGTGTGACACCGGCCAGGAGGTATTCTCTACATCCCAGCGCTCCACGTGTGACACCAGCCAGGAGGTATTCTCTACATCCCAGCGCTCAACGTGTGACACCGGCCAGGAGGTATTCTCTACATCCCAGCGCTCCAATTGTGACACCGGCCAGGAGGTATTCTCTACATCCCAGCGCTCCACGTGTGACACCGGCCAGGAGATATTCTCTACATCCCAGCGCTCCACGTGTGACACCAGCCAGGAGGTATTCTCTACATCACAGCGCTCCACGTGTGACACCGGCCAGGAGGTATTCTCTACATCCCAGCGCTCCACGTGTGACACCGGCCAGGAGGTATTCTCTACATCCCAGCGCTCCACGTGTGACACCAGCCAGGAGGTATTCTCTACATCCCAGCGCTCAACGTGTGACACCGGCCAGGAGGTATTCTCTACATCCCAGCGCTCCAATTGTGACACCGGCCAGGAGGTATTCTCTACATCCCAGCGCTCCACGTGTGACACCGGCCAGGAGATATTCTCTACATCCCAGAGCTACACGTGTGACACCAGCCAGGAGGTATTCTCTACATCCCAGCGCTCCACGTGTGACACCGGCCAGGAGGTAGTCTCTACATCCCAGCGCTCCACGTGTGACACCGGCCAGGAGGTATTCTCTACATCCCAGCGCTCCACGTGTGACACCGGCCAGGAGGTATTCTCTACATCCCAGTGCTCCACGTGTGACACCGGCCAGGAGGTATTCTCTACATCCCAGCGCTCCACGTGTGAAACCAGCCAGGAGGTATTCTCTACATCCCAGCGCTCCACGTGTGACACCAGCCAGGAGGTATTCTCTACATCCCAGCGCTCCACGTGTGACACCGGCCAGGAGGTATTCTCTACATCCCAGCGCTCCACGTGTGACACCAGCCAGGAGATATTCTCTACATTCCAGCGCTCCACGTGTGACACCGGCCAGGGGGTATTCTCTACATCCCAGCGCTCCACGTGTGACACCAGCCAGGAGGTATTCTCTACATCCCAGCGCTCCACGTGTGACACCGGCCAGGAGGTATTCTCTACATCCCAGCGCTCCACGTGTGACACCAGCCAGGAGGTATTCTCTACATCCCAGCGATCCACGTGTGACACCGGCCAGGAGGTATTCTCTACATCCCAGCGCTCCACGTGTGACACCGGCCAGGAGGTATTCTCTACATCCCAGCGCTCCACGTGTGACACCGGCCAGGAGGTATTCTCTACATCCCAGCGCTCCACGTGTGACACCGGCCAGGAGGTATTCTCTACATCCCAGCGCTCCACGTGTGACACCGGCGAGGAGGTATTCTCTACATCCCAGCGCTCCACGTGTGACACCGGCGAGGAGGTATTCTCTACATCCCAGCGCTCCACGTGTGAAACCAGCCAGGAGGTATTCTCTACATCCCAGCGCTCCACGTGTGACACCAGCCAGGAGGTATTCTCTACATCCCAGCGCTCCACGTGTGACACCGGCCAGGAGGTATTCTCTACATCCCAGCGCTCCACGTGTGACACCAGCCAGGAGATATTCTCTACATTCCAGCGCTCCACGTGTGACACCGGCCAGGGGGTATTCTCTACATCCCAGCGCTCCACGTGTGACACCAGCCAGGAGGTATTCTCTACATCCCAGCGCTCCACGTGTGACACCGGCCAGGAGGTATTCTCTACATCCCAGCGCTCCACGTGTGACACCGGCCAGGAGGTATTCACTACATCCCAGCACTCCACGTGTGACACCGGCCAGGAGGTATTCTCTACATCCCAGCGCTCCACGTGTGACACCGGCCAGGAGGTATTCTCTACATCCCAGCGCTCCACGTGTGACACCGGCCATTAGGTATTCTCTACATCCCAGCGCTCCACGTGTGACACCGGCCAGGAGGTATTTTCT
Organism: Crinia signifera; assembly: GCF_055691185.1. Classification (NCBI taxonomy): domain Eukaryota; kingdom Metazoa; phylum Chordata; class Amphibia; order Anura; family Myobatrachidae; genus Crinia; species Crinia signifera. Next base: position 5,639,158 of record NC_139218.1, read on the forward strand.
ACATCCCAGCGCTCAACGTGTGACACCGGCCAGGAGGTATTTTCTACATCCCAGCGCTCAACGTGTGACACCGGCCAGGAGGTATTCTCTACATCCCAGCGCTCCACGTGTGACACCGGCCAGGAGGTATTCTCTACATCCCAGCGCTCAACGTGTGACACCGGCCAGGAGGTATTCTCTACATCCCAGCGCTCCACGTGTGACACCGGCCAGGAGGTATTCTCTACATCCCAGCGCTCCACGTTTGACACCGGCCAGGAGGTATTCTCTACATCCCAGCGCTCCACGTGTGACACCGGCCAGGAGGTATTCTCCACATCCCAGCGCTCCACGTGTGACACCGGCCAGGAGGTATTCTCTACATCCCAGCGCTCCACGTGTGACACCGGCCAGGAGGTATTCTCTACATCCCAGCGCTCCACGTGTGACACCGGCCAGGAGGTATTCTCTACATCCCAGCGCTCCACGTGTGACACCAGCCAGGAGGTATTCTCTACATCCCATCGCTCCACGTGTGACACCGGCCAGGAGATATTCTCTACATCCCAGCGCTCCACGTGTGACACCGGCCAGGAGGTATTCTCTACATCCCAGCGCTCCACGTGTGACACCGGCCAGGAGGTATTCTCTACATCCCAGCGCTCCACGTGTGACACCAGCCAGGAGATATTCTCTACATTCCAGCGCTCCACGTGTGACACCGGCCAGGGGGTATTCTCTACATCCCAGCGCTCCACGTGTGACACCAGCCAGTAGGTATTCTCTACATCCCAGCGATCCACGTGTGACACCAGCCAGGAGGTATTCTCTACATCCCAGCGCTCCACGTGTGACACCAGCCAGGAGGTATTCTCTACATCCCAGCGCTCCACGTGTGACACCGGCCAGGAGATATTCTCTACATCCCAGGGCTCCACGTGTGACACCGGCCAGGAGATATTCTCTACATCCCAGCGCTCCACGTGTGACACCGGCCAGGAGGTATTCTCTACATCCCTGCGCTCCACGTGTGACACCGGCCAGGAGGTATTCTCTACATCCCTGCGCTCCACGTGTGACACCGGCCAGGAGGTATTCTCTACATCCCAGCGCTCCACGTGTGACACCGCCCAGGAGGTATTCACTACATCCCAGCGCTCCACGTGTGACACCGGCCAGGAGGTATTCTCTACATCCCAGCGCTCCACGTGTGACACCGGCCAGGAGGTATTCTCTACATCCCAGCGCTCCACGTGTGACACCGGCCATTAGGTATTCTCTACATCCCAGCGCTCCACGTGTGACACCGGCCAGGAGGTTTTTTCTACATCCCAGCGCTCAACGTGTGACACCGGCCAGGAGGTATTCTCTACATCCCAGCGCTCCACGTGTGACACCGGCCAGGAGGTATTCTCTACATCCCAGCGCTCCACGTGTGACACCGGCCAGGAGGTATTCTCTACATCCCAGCGCTCCACGTGTGACACCGGCCAGGAGGTATTCTCCACATCCCAGCGCTCCACGTGTGACACCGGCCAGGAGGTATTCTCTACATCCCAGCGCTCCACGTGTGACACCGGCCAGGAGGTATTCTCTACATCCCAGCGCTCCACGTGTGACACCGGCCAGGAGGTATTCTCTACATCCCAGCGCTCCACGTGTGACACCAGCCAGGAGGTATTCTCTACATCCCATCGCTCCACGTGTGACACCGGCCAGGAGGTATTCTCTACATCCCAGCGCTCCACGTGTGACACCGGCCAGGAGGTATTCTCTACATCCCAGCGCTCCACGTGTGACACCGGCCAGGAGGTATTCTCTACATCCCAGCGCTCCACGTGTGACACCGGCCAGGAGATATTCTCTACATCCCAGGGCTGCACTTTACCCCCGTCCTACATACAGTTACACTGGCCAGTACGGATCAGCACTGAGGTCATGGGTTCTATCCCCACCATGTGTTATATATACGGGGCAGTACGGACGGTGTAATGGTTACATTACTGCCTCACAGCACTGAGGTCATGGGTTCTATCCCCACCATGTGTTATATATACAGGGCAGTACGGATGGTGTAATGGTTAGCATTACTGCCTCACAGCACTGATGTCATGGGTTCTATCCCCACCATGTGTTATATATACGGGGCAGTACGGACGGTGTAATGGTTACATTACTGCCTCACAGCGCTGAGGTCATGGGTTCTATCCCCACCATGTGTTAAACATACGGGGCAGTACGGATGGTGTAATGGTTACATTACTGCCTCACAGCACTGAGGTCATGGGTTCTATTCCCACCATGTGTTATATATACAGGGCAGTACGGATGGTGTAATGGTTACATTACTGCCTCACAGCACTGAGGTCATGGGTTCTATCCACACCATGTGTTATATATACGGGCAGTACAGATGGTGTAATGGTTACATTACTGCCTCACATCACTGAGGTCATGGGTTCTATCCCCACCATGTGTTATATATACGGGCAGTACAGATGGTGTAATGGTTACATTACTGCCTCCCAGCGCTGAGGTCATGGGTTCTATACCCACCATGTGTTATATATATGGGGCAGTACGGATGGTGTAATGGTTACATTACTGCCTCACAGCGCTGAGGTCATGGGTTCTATCCCCACCATGTGTTATATATACAGGGCAGTACGGATGGTGTAATGGTTAGCATAACTGCCTCACAGCACTGAGGTCATGGGTTCTATACCCACCATGTGTTATATATATGGGGCAGTACGGATGGTGTAATGGTTACATTACTGCCTCACAGCGCTGAGGTCATGGGTTCTATCCCCACCATGTGTTATATATACAGGGCAGTACGGATGGTGTAATGGTTAGCATTACTGCCTCACAGCACTGAGGTCATGGGTTCTATCCCCACCATGTGTTATATATACGGGGCAGTACGGATGGTGTAATGGTTACATTACTGCCTCACAGCGCTGAGGTCATGGGTTCTATCCCCACCATGGCTATAACTGTGCATGGCTATAACCGTGCATGCATGTGTTTCCTCCGGGTACTCCGGTTTCCTCCCACAATCCAAACATGTACTGGTAGGTTAATTGGCTTCCAACAAAATGAACCCTAGAATGTCTGCGCGTACGTGTACAGTACATGTGACTTTTCAACTATTCTCTGTACAGCTCTGCGGTGTATTGGCCTTATTGTGGTTTAAACAGGGGAGCGATGTTTTTTGCAAGCGCATTTCTGCACATGGGTTGGCGCGGCACGACTCACTGCAGCGTCTATTCACCTCTGCACAGTGGGTGACAGAGGGAATCCCAACTGCACCCCCCTCTCCCGCCGCGGGACACAAAAAACATGACGCTCCCTTGGAAAACGGGACAGTTGGGAGTTATGTCTTTGATAACAATTTATACGGGTACAGCGGGTGCAGGACGGGGTCCTGACAGTCGGGGTCCCGACAGGCATTTACCCGACAACGGGATCCCGACTATCAAAACACGGACAGCAGGGTTCCCAATGGCCGTCGGCTATTTTCCCTCGTGGCGGTCCACGACCCCCATAGAGGGAGAATAGAATAGGTGGCTCGCAGTGTGGCGAGCCACCTTTGTTGCACTCACCATGCTGTCTGGATCCGGCCAGTCGGACCCCTATAGCACACCCGGTAAGGCTGTAGTTCTTCTTACACAGGAAGAGCCTCTGAGTGATGTATTTGTGGGTATTTAGTGTTATTGTACAGTCAGCCGGCTGCACATTATAATGTGAGTGTCCCCTCGGCAGGGTCTATGCTGGTAGTATCTGCAATGTATAACATAGGGACTCCACGCAGGAACACACAGGGGTCTCTAAAGGCAGCTAGGCAGCTCTAAATGGCCCTCTTATCACTAATTGAATATATCCTCCCTATAAATCACTCATCATGCCCTGAGTACAGAGGTCAGAGCCATTAACTCTGCTGGTGAGAGCAGTAATGAGCCTCAGCTCTATTAATACAGTACAGCGTGCGGACCCCCTCACTCAGGGACCTCTTCAACTGACTTACTGACGGTACATGTCCTATTACAGTACAGCGTGCGGACCCCCTCACTCAGGGCCCTCTTCCACTGACTTACTGACAGTGCATGTCTTATTACAGTACAGTGTGCGGACCCCCTCACTCAGGGCCCTCTTCCACTGACTTACTGACAGTGCATGTCCTATTACAGTACAGCGTGCGAACCCCCGCACTCAGAGCACTCTTCCACTGACTTACTGACAGTACATGTCCTATTACAGTACAGCATGCAGACCCACGCACTCAGAGCCCTCTTCCACTGACTTATTGACAGTACATGTCCTATTACAGTACAGTGTGCGGACCCCCGCACTCAAGGCCCTCTTACACTAACTTACTGATGGTGCATGTCCTATTACAGTACAGCGTGCGGACCCCCTCAAACAGAGCACTCTTCCACCAACTTACTGACAGTGCATGTCTTATTACAGTACAGTGTGCGGACCCCCGCACTCAGGTCCCTCTTCCACTGACTTACTGACAGTACATGTCCTATTACAGTACAGCATGCGGACCCCCTCACTCAGGGACCTCTTCCACTGACTTACTGACAGTACATGTCCTATTACAGTACAGCATGCAGACCCACGCACTCAGAGCCCTCTTCCACTGACTTACTTACAGTGCATGTCCTATTACAGTACAGTGTGCAGACCCCGCACTCAGAGCCCTCTTCCCCAGACTTACTGACAGTACATATCCTATTACAGTACAGCATGCGGACCTCCGCACTCAGAGCACTCTTCCCCAGACTTACTGACAGTACATGTCCTATTACAGTACAGCGTGCGGACCCCCGCACTCAGAGCCCTCTTCCACTGACTTACTGACAGTACATGTCCTATTACAGTACAGCGTGTGGACCCCCACACTCAGAGCCCTCTTCCACTGACTTACTGACAGTACATGTCCTATTACAGTACAGCATGCAGACCCACGCACTCAGAGCCCTCTTCCACTGACTTACTTACAGTGCATGTCCTATTACAGTACAGTGTGCAGACCCCGCACTCAGAGCCCTCTTCCCCAGACTTACTGACAGTACATATCCTATTACAGTACAGCATGCGGACCTCCGCACTCAGAGCACTCTTCCCCAGACTTACTGACAGTACATGTCCTATTACAGTACAGCGTGCGGACCCCCGCACTCAGAGCCCTCTTCCACTGACTTACTGACAGTACATGTCCTATTACAGTACAGCGTGTGGACCCCCACACTCAGAGCCCTCTTCCACTGACTTACTGACAGTACATGTCCTATTACAGTACAGCGTGCGGACCCCCGCACTCAGAGCCCTCTTCCCCAGACTTACTGACAGTACATGTCCTATTACAGTACAGCATGCGGACCCCCGCACTCAGAGCCCTCTTCCACTGACTTACTGACAGTACATGTACTATTACAGTACAGCATGCGGACCCCCGCACTCAGGGCCCTCTTCCCCAGACTTACTGACAGTACATGTCCTATTACAGTACAGCGTGCGGACCCCCACACTCAGGGCCCTCTTCCACTGACTTACTGACAGTACATGTCCTATTACAGTACAGCGTGTGGACCCCCGCACTCACGGCCCTCTTCCCCAGACTTACTGACAGTACATGTCCTATTACAGTACAGCGTGCGGACCCCCGCACTCAGGGCCCTCTTCCACTGACTTACTGACAGTACATGTCCTATTACAGTACAGCATGCGGACCCCTGCACTCAGGGCCCTCTTCCACTGACTTACTGACAGTACATGTCCTATTACAGTACAGCATGCAGACCCACGCACTCAGAGCCCTCTTCCACTGACTTACTGACAGGGCATGTCCTATTACAATACAGTGTGCAGACCCCCGCAATCAGAGCCCTCTTCCACTGACTTACTGACAGTACATGTCCTATTACAGTACAGCATGCAGACCCACGCACTCAGAGCCCTCTTCCACTGACTTACTGACAGTACATGTCCTATTACAGTACAGCATGTGGACCCCCACACTCAGAGCCCTCTTCCCCAGACTTACTGACAGTACATGTCCTATTACAGTACAGCATGCAGACCCACGCACTCAGGGCCCTCTTCCACTGACTTACTGACAGTACATGTCCTATTACAGTACAGCATGCAGACCCCCTCACTCAGGGCCCTCTTCCACTGACTTATTGACAGTACATGTCCTATTACAGTACAGCATGCAGACCCACGCACTCAGGGCCCTCTTCCACTGACTTACTGACAGTACATGTCCTATTACAGTACAGTGTGCGGACCCCCGCACTCAGAGCCCTCTTCCACTGACTTACTGACAGTACATGTCCTATTACAGTACAGCGTGCGGACCCCCGCACTCAGAGCCCTCTTCCACTGACTTACTGACAGTACATGTCCTATTACAGTACAGCATGCGGACCCTTGCACTTAGGGCCCTCTTCCCCAGACTTACTGACAGTACATGTCCTATTACAGTACAGCATGCGGACCCCCGCACTCAGGGCCCTCTTCCCCAGACTTACTGACAGTACGTGTCCTATTACAGTACAGCATGCGGACCCCCGCACTCAGGGCCCTCTTCCCCAGACTTACTGACAGTACGTGTCCTATTACAGTACAGCATGCGGACCCCCGCACTCAGGGCCCTCTTCCCCAGACTTACTGACAGTACGTGTCCTATTACAGTACAGCATGCGGACCCCCGCACTCAGGGCCCTCTTCCCCAGACTTACTGACAGTACATGTACTGTTACAGTGATGAGATCACAATGGCAACGCTCAGGCTTGAATGTGGCCGATTTCTGGAGATCTAATGTATCCTGCGTGCGAGTGGGCGAAAAACGCTCAGTGTGTATTAGGGTGCATCAAACGCCCCAACATTCGGAATGCTTGCTGTCCCTATTCTTAAAATGTTCCTTTTTAGCATAGAAACAACTGTGCAAATTTTTTTTGATGTACGATTTGACTTAGGTGGTCCACCGCCACACCCCAAAATTGTCTGTACCTTGGTACTAAAGCACGTGTATTGTATTATACAAAACAACTAACTTTTGCAAAATGAAGCCAACTATTGTATGTGTGCCATGAACGCGTGTCTTAACAGGGATTTAAGAACATCACAAAGAAAGGGAACAGCAGGAAGCCTCATCGCACTGCACGCACTGGAAGTAAAGCTTTTATTCCACATGATATAGACAAGAGCCCAAAACTTGGTCCATTAGCAACTCGTCTAAAGAGGACTCCAGCCCAGCAGACAATCTTTACAAAAGCTGTGATAGGGGAAGCAGGAGGTGATATCAAAAAGGTGCCAGCATCATACTCCACAGCAGATAGAACACGTCGTGAGGATGGGAAGCAAATAGCTAGTTCACTGCGAGAAAACTGGGTTGTTCCAATGCTGGCCACTCTGCATTGGGACGCAAAACGTATGTCTACTCTGGGGTACGTTAACCCTGCCCGTGCCCGCTTCAGGGAGACGGGGTTAGGGGGTCCGGTAACACATGCGTCTCGTGCACAAAAGGGGTATGTGGGAGCAAGTGCGTCTTATGCACAATAAAGGAGGCATTTGCCAGTGCTCCATGTTACATACTGGCAAATGCCTCCTTTTCAAACCCCCACTATCCACGCCAGCCCGAAACGTGATGAGTGCATGCGCTACGCATCCCCCCGACCTGTTCATACCCCCACTATCCACGCCAGCTATGTGTCCCCCCGACCTGTTCATACCACCACTATCTACGTTGGTGTCGTTAATCTTAAAAAGTGTGGTGAGCGCAGCGAGCCACTTAGCCCGAAGTGTGGTGAGCGCAGCGGGCCCCGTGAGGGGACACGGAATACATGTAAAGTAATCCACGTCTCTCACGGGGCTTGCGCTCGCCACACTATATAGCATTAATTCCACACCGACGTGGATAGTGGGGGTATGAACAGGTCAGGGGGACGCGTAACGCGCCCGCTTGCCACGCTTCAGGCTGGCGTGGATAGTGGGGGTGCTTCAGGAACACCTATTCCTTTTTATGGGCTTCTTTTTTTTAAGTGTTTTTCTGCTCCCACCGCTGCCCAGCAGTGTCTTCTCCTACACGGCCTCCCTGTGCCGCACCCGCATTGTATATACATCATCTGTATATCACACTGTATAGTAATCACTGTCACTGCATCCTGTGTATACATCATCTGTATATCACACTGTATAGTAATCACTGTCACTGCATCCTGTATATACATCATCTTCATATCACACTGTATAGGAATCATTGTCACTGCATCCTGTATATACATCATCTGTATATCACACTGTATAGTAATCACTGTCACTGCATCCTGTATATACATCATCTTCATATCACACTGTATAGGAATCATTGTCACTGCATCCTGTATATACATCATCTTCATATCACACTGTATAGGAATCATTGTCACTGCATCCTGTATATACATTATCCATATATCACACTGTATAGGAATAAATTGGCACTGTATCCTGTATATACATCATCTATATATAACGCTGTATAGTAATCACTGTCACTGCATCCTGTATATACATCATCTTCTTATTACACTGTACAGGTATCGCTGTCACTGCATTGTATATACATCATCTGTATATCACACTGTATAGTAATCACTGTCTCTGCATCCTGTATATACATCATCTTCATATCACACTGTATAGGAATCACTGTCACTGCATCCTGTATATACATCATCTTCATATCACACTGTATAGGAATCACTGTCACTGCATCCTGTATATACATCATCTGTATATCACACTGTATAGTAATCACTGTCACTGCATCCTGTATATACATCATCTGTATATCACACTGTATAGTAATCACTGTCCCTGCATCCTGTATATACAGTAGGAGCAAGTTTCATCTTTGCTCCTTTGGCCATGGCTAGCCATGGCTAGCCATGGCTATTCTATTGTTCTCAGCTGCAATACAATACGTATTGCAGCTGAGAACAATAGAATAGCCATGGCTAGCCCTAGGCAAAGGAGCAATGATGAAATTTGCTCCTACTGTACATCATCTGTATATCACACTGTATAGTAATCACTGTCACTGCATCCTGTATATACATCATCTTCATTTCACACTGTATAGTAATCACGGTCACTGCATCCTGTATATACATCATCTGTATATCACACTGTATAGTAATCACTGTCACTGCATCCTGTATATACATCATCCATATATCACCCTGTATAGGAATCACTGTCACTGCATCCTGTATATACATAATCCATATATCACACTGTATAGGAATCACTGTCACTGCATCCTGTATATACATCATCTGTATATCACCCTGTATAGTAATCACTGTCACTGCATCTTGTATATACATCATCTTCATATCACACTGTATAGGAATCATTGTCACTGCATCCTGTATATACATCATCCATATATCACACTGTATAGGAATCACTGTCACTGCATCCTGTATATACATGATCTTCATATCACACTGTATAGGACTCACTGTCACTGCATCTTGTATATCCATCATCCATATATCACACTGTATAGGAATCACTGTCACTGCATCCTGTATATACATCATCCATATATCACCCTGTATAGGAATCACTGTCACTGCATCCTGTATATACATAATCCATATATCACACTGTATAGGAATCACTGTCACTGCATCCAGTACATACATCATCTATATATCACACTGTATAAGAATCAATGTCACTGCATCCTGTATATACATCATCTATATATAACACTGTATAGGAATCACTGTCACTGCATCCTGTATATATATCATCTTCTTATCACACTGCACAGGTATCGCTGTCACTGCATTGTATATACACCATCTGTATATCACACTGTATAGTAATCACTATCACTTCATCCTGTATATACATCATCTCCATATCACACTGTATAGTAATCACTGTCACTGCATTGTATATACATCATCTGTATATCACACTGTATAGTAATCACTGTCTCTGCATCCTGTATATACATCATCTTCATATCACACTGTATAATAATCACTGTCACTGCATCCTGTATATACATCATCTGTATATCACCCTGTATAGGAATCACTGTCACTGCATCCTGTATATACATCATCTTCATATCACACTGTATATGAATCATTGTCACTGCATCCTGTATATACATCATCCATATATAACACTGTATAGGAATCACTGTCACTGCATCCTGTATATACATCATCCATATATCACACTGTACAGTAATCGCTGTCACTGCATTGTATATACATCATCTGTATATCACACTGTATAGTAATCACTGTCACTGCATCCTGTATATACATCATCTCCATATCACACTGTATAGTAATCACTGTCACTGCATCCTGTATATACATCATCTTCATATCACACTGTATAGGAATCATTGTCACTGCATCCTGTATATACATCATCCATATATCACACTGTATAGGAATCAATGGCACTGTATCCTGTATATACATCATCTATATATAACACTGTATAGTAATCACTGTCACTGCATCCTGTATATACATCATCTTCTTATCACACTGTACAGGTATCGCTGTTACTGCATTGTATATACATCATCTGTATATCACACTGTATAGTAATCACTGTCTCTGCATCCTGTATATACATCATCTCCATATCACACTGTATAGGAATCATTGTCACTGCATCCTGTATATACATCATCTTCATATCACACTGTATAATAATCACTGTCACTGCATCCTGTATATACATCATCCATATATAACACTGTATAGGAATCACTGTCACTGCATCCTGTATATACATCATCTTCTTATCACACTGTACAGGAATCACTGTCACTGCATTGTATATACATCATCTGTATATCACACTGTATAGTAATCACTGTCACTGCATCCTGTATATACATCATCTCCATATCACACTGTATAGTAATCACTGTCACTGCATCCTGTATATACATCATCTTCATATCACACTGTATATGAATCATTGTCACTGCATCCTGTATATACATCATCCATATATAACACTGTATAGGAATCACTGTCACTGCATCCTGTATATAGATCATCTTCTTATCAAACTGTACAGTAATCGCTGTCACTGCATTGTATATACATCATCTGTATATCACACTGTATAGTAATCACTGTTACTGCATCCTGTATATACATCATCTCCATATCACACTGTATAGTAATCACTGTCACTGCATCCTGTATATACATCATCTTCATATCACACTGTATAGGAATCATTGTCACTGCATCCTGTATATACATCATCTTCATATCACACTGTATAGTAATCACTGTCACTGCATCCTGTATATACATCATTTATATATCACGCTGTTTAGTAATCACTGTCACTGCATCCTGTATATACATCATCTTCATATCATGCTGTATAGTAATCACTGTCACTGCATCCTGTATATACATCATTTATATATCACGCTGTTTAGTAATCACTGTCACTGCATCCTGTATATACATCATCCATATATCACACTGTATAGGAAAATCACTGTCACTGCATCCTATATATACATCACCCTTATATCACACTGTATAGGAATCACTGTCACTGCATCCTGTATATACATCATCTTTATATCACGCTGTTTAGTAATCACTGTCACTACATCCTGTATATACATCATCCACATATAACACTGTATAGGAATCACTGTCACTGCATCCTGTATATACATCATCTTCTTATCACACTGTACAGGAATCGCTGTCACTGCATTGTATATACATCATCTGTATATCACACTGTATAGTAATCACTGTCACTGCATCCTGTATATACATCATCTTCATATCACGCTGTATAGTAATCACTGTCACTGCATCCTGTATATACATCATCTTCATATCACACTGTATATGAATCATTGTCACTGCATCCTGTATATACATCATCTGTATATCACACTGTATAGTAATCACTGTCACTGCATCCTATATATACATCACCCTTATATCACACTGTATAGGAATCACTGTTACTGCATTCTGTATATACATCATCTATATATCACGCTGTATAGTAATCCCTGTCACTGCATCCTGTATATACATCATCCATATATCACAATGTATATGAATTACTGTCACTGCATCCTGTATATACATCATCCCTATATAACATTGTAATCACTGTCACTACATCCTGTATATACATCAGCTATATATCACGCTGTTTAGTAATCATTGTCACTGCATCCTGTATATACATCATCTATATATCACACTGTATAGGAATTACTGTCACTGCGTCCTGTATATACATCAGCTATATATCACAATGTATAGGAATCACTGTCAGTGCGTCCTGTATATACATCATATATATATATCACACTGAATAGGAATCACTGTCACTGCATCCTGTGTATACATCATCAATATATCACACTGTATAGTAATCACTGTCACTGCATCCTGTGTATACATCATCCATATATCACACTGTATAAGAATCACTGTCACTGTGTTCTGTATATACATCATCTATATATCACACTGTATAGTAATCACTGTCACTGCATCCTGTGTATACATCATCCATAGATCACACTGTATAGGAATCACTGTCACTGGATTGTATATACATCATCTATATATCATCTATATATCACACTGTAAAGGAATCACTGTCACTGCATTGTATATACATCATCTATATATCACACTGTATAGTAATCACTGTCACTGCATCCTGTATATACATCATCTATATATCACACTGTATAGTAATCACTGTCACTGTATCCTGTGTATACATCATCCATATATCACACTGTATAGTAATCACTGTCACTGCGTCCTGTGTATACATCATCCATATATCACACTGTATAAGAATCACTGTCACTACGTCCTGTATATACATCATCTATATATCACACTGTAAAGGAATCACTGTCACTGCATTGTATATACATCATCTATATATCACACTGTACAGGAATCACTGTCACTGCATTGTATATACATCATCCATATATCACACTGTATAGGAATCACTGTCACTGCATCCTGTCACTGCATTGTATATACATTATCCATATATCACACTGTATAAGAATCACTGTCACTGCGTCCTGTATATACATCATCTATATATCACACTGTTTAGTAATCACTGTCACTGCATCCTGTATATACATCATCCATATATCACACTGTATAGGAAAATCACTGTCACTGCATCCTATATATACATCGCCCTTATATCACACTGTATAGGAATCACTGTCACTGCATCCTGTATATACATCATCTTTATATAACGCTGTTTAGTAATCACTGTCACTACATCCTGTATATACATCATCCACATATAACACTGTATAGGAATCACTGTCACTGCATCCTGTATATACATCATCTTCTTATCACACTGTACAGGAATCGCTGTCACTGCATTGTATATACATCATCTGTACATCACACTGTATAGTAATCACTGTCACTGCATCCTGTATATACATCATCTTCATATCACGCTGTATAGTAATCACTGTCACTGCATCCTGTATATACATCATCTTCATATCACACTGTATATGAATCATTGTCACTGCATCCTGTATATACATCATCTGTATATCACACTGTATAGTAATCACTGTCACTGCATCCTATATATACATCACCCTTATATCACACTGTATAGGAATCACTGTTACTGCATTCTGTATATACATCATCTATATATCACGCTGTATAGTAATCCCTGTCACTGCATCCTGTATATACATCATCCATATATCACAATGTATATGAATTACTGTCACTGCATCCTGTATATACATCATCCCTATATAACATTGTAATCACTGTCACTACATCCTGTATATACATCAGCTATATATCACGCTGTTTAGTAATCATTGTCACTGCATCCTGTATATACATCATCTATATATCACACTGTATAGGAATTACTGTCACTGCATCCTGTATATACATCAGCTATATATCACAATGTATAGGAATCACTGTCAGTGCGTCCTGTATATACATCATATATATATCACACTGAATAGGAATCACTGTCACTGCATCCTGTGTATACATCATCAATATATCACACTGTATAGTAATCACTGTCACTGCATCCTGTGTATACATCATCCATATATCACACTGTATAAGAATCACTGTCACTGTGTTCTGTATATACATCATCTATATATCACACTGTATAGTAATCACTGTCACTGCATCCTGTGTATACATCATCCATAGATCACACTGTATAGGAATCACTGTCACTGGATTGTATATACATCATCTATATATCATCTATATATCACACTGTAAAGGAATCACTGTCACTGCATTGTATATACATCATCTATATATCACACTGTATAGTAATCACTGTCACTGCATCCTGTATATACATCATCTATATATCACACTGTATAGTAATCACTGTCACTGTATCCTGTGTATACATCATCCATATATCACACTGTATAGTAATCACTGTCACTGCGTCCTGTGTATACATCATCCATATATCACACTGTATAAGAATCACTGTCACTACGTCCTGTATATACATCATCTATATATCACACTGTAAAGGAATCACTGTCACTGCATTGTATATACATCATCTATATATCACACTGTACAGGAATCACTGTCACTGCATTGTATATACATCATCCATATATCACACTGTATAGGAATCACTGTCACTGCATCCTGTCACTGCATTGTATATACATCATCCATATATCACACTGTATAAGAATCACTGTCACTGCGTCCTGTATATACATCATCTATATATCACACTGTATAGGAATCACTGTCACTGCATCCTGTATATACATCATCCATAGATCACACTGTATAGGAATCACTGTCACTGCATTGTATATACATCATCTATATATCATCTATATATCACACTGTAAAGGAATCACTGTCACTGCATTGTATATACATCATCTATATATCACACTGTATAGTAATCACTGTCACTGTATCCTGTGTATACATCATCCATATATCACACTGTATAGTAATCACTGTCACTGCATCCTGTGTATACATCATCCATATATCATACTGTATAGGAATCCCTGTCACTGCGTCCTGTATATGCATCATCCATATATCATGCTGTATAGGAATCACTGTCACTGCGTCCTGTATATACATCATACATATATCACACTGTATAGGAATCCCTGTCACTGTATCCTGTGTATACATCATCCATATATCACACTGTATAGTAATCACTGTCACTGCATCCTGTATATACATCATCTATATATCACACTGTATAGGAATCACTGTCACTGCATTGTATATACATCATCCATATGTCACACTGTATAGTAATCACTGTCACTGCATCCTGTATATACATCATCTATATATCACACTGTATAGGAATCACTGTCACTGCATTGTATACATCATCCATATATCACACTGTATAGTAATCACTGTCACTGCATCCTGTGTATACATCATCCATATATCACGCTGTATAGGAATCACTGTCACTGCGTCCTGTATATACATCATCTATATATCACACTGTATAGGAATCACTGTCACTGCGTCCTGTATATACATCATCCATATATCACACTGTATAGGAATCACTGTCACTGCATCCTGTGTATACATCATCCATATATCACACTGTATAGGAATCACTGTCACTGCGTCCTGTATATACATCATCCATATATCACACTGTATAGAAATTACTGTCACTGCGTCCTGTATATACATCATCTATATATCACACTGTATAGGAATCACTGTCACTGCGTCCTGTATATGCATCATCTATATATCACACTGTATAGGAATCACTGTCACTGCGTCCTGTATATGAATCACCCTTGTTACATATTGTATATTGAGGTGGCACCAGGACAATACAGTGCATGCTCTGTTTGTGTGGTACCAGGTCAGGATCACTTGTGTCACCGACTTGTTGATATTCCGTGGTTTGCGTCGACTTGTTGATATTCCATGGTTTGCGTCGACCTGTTGATATTCCATGGTTTGCGTCACCCTGTTGATATTCTGTGGTTTGCGTCACCATGTTGATGTTCCGTGGTTTATGCCGCATAGTTCCGGTGTCACCATAATACAGGCTGCGGTGAGTTGCAGGTTGTGTGGAAGCAATAAGAGACCTGTCAGGTTCTCCATGAATGAGATTGTAGGTGCACGTTTCTGTGACAATCACGGTATATCCAGAGTAACTGGCTCCAATGGTATACGGCACAAAGACATCATGTGAGGACCCCATAAGCTGAGAGGTAAGGCAGCCACAAACCAGCGAATGTCAGCATGGACGAGGACTGTCTGTGAGCATCGTAGGACTAAAGACGTAGATGTGACGCAGATCTCACCTGAAGACCCAGATCCCACAGTCCAGTCAGGGCTTTATAACATCCATGGTAAAGCTGCAATTCCCAAATTACCGATTACCGACCATAACTCCAAAACGCAGTAAAAACCCCAAATGGACATCTGATGCTTGCAACATCGCCATATCGTCTGATAGGTAATCCTTCATGGGGTCAATCCATCCGCGAGGAAACCATAGTCCAGAATGCCGGTTCCAATTGTGCAACATGGTCTTGGTTGGGCAGCAATATCTAGGTAGTCTGCTGATGATACAGTTCCTGCAGGTGCTTCCCATGGTCCACACTTTGTATGAGCCAGAAGACACTGCCCATACACACAGCCAGGATGGCTCAGTCTAGGTCTGAGGAGCATGACGATGACCCTGAGATCACAGCCACCACAGAAGTGCACCAACCATCCAGCATGGCCAGTGTTACAGAGCAGGGCGAGTACCCTCCATCATCTACACAGCACTGTATACATCTTATTTGTATAGAGTTCTAGAACATTCTGACAGATGCTATACAGAGCTTATCGGATTTGCAGCCATACTACATACGTATATATTGGCATGTCTATCTCTCCCACTGTCTCATTATGTTATCTACCCCCCAGTATGTCATCTATATATTACACTATAGAGGGATCACTGATAATACATCTGGCATATACATTACCCATATATAACACAGTATAGACAGCGGTGGTCAGTAGTGGAAGAGAGAGAACAGGGGGAACACAGTGCCATTAGGTGGAGAGAACGAGATGGGAGAGGAGCTGGAGTACGAGGGGGAGAGCGGCGGAGAAATAAGTGGGGGGAGCAGAGATTGAGTATGAGGGGGAGAGTGGAGGAGAAATAAGTGGGGGAGAAGAGCTGGAGTATGAGGGGGAGAGCAGTGGTAAGTAGTGGAGGAGAGAGAAAAAGGGGAACACAGTGCCATTAGGTGGAGAGAACGAGATGGGAGAATAGATGGAGTATGAGGGGGAGAGTGGAGGAGAAATAAGTGGGGGAAAAGAGATGGAGTATGAGGGGGAGAGCGGAGGAGAAATAAGTGGGGGAGAAGAGCTGGAGTATGAGGGGGAGAGCAGTGGTAAGTAGTGGAGGAGAGAGAAAAAGGGGAACACAGTGCCATTAGGTGGAGAGAACGAGATGGGAGAATAGATGGAGTATGAGGGGGAGAGTGGAGGAGAAATAAGTGGGGGAGAAGAGATTGAGTATGAGGGGGAGAGCGGAGGAGAAATAAGTGGGGGAGAAGAGCTGGAGTATGAGGGGGAGAGCGGTGGTAAGTAGTGGAGGAGAGAGAAAAAGGGGAACACAGTTCTATTAGGTGGAGAGAACGAGATGGGAGAATAGATGGAGTATGAGGGGGAGAGCGGAGGTAAGTAGTGGAGGAGAGAGTACAAGGGGAACACAGTGCCATTAAGTGAAGAGAACGAGATGGGAGAATAGATGGAGTATGAGGGGGAGAGCGGAGGAGAAATAAGTGGGGGAGAAGAGCTGGAGTATGAGGGGGAGAGCAGTGGTAAGTAGTGGAGGAGAGAGAAAAAGGGGAACACAGTGCCATTAGGTGGAGAGAACGAGATGGGAGAATAGATGGAGTATGAGGGGGAGAGCGGAGGAGAAATAAGTGGGGGAGAAGAGCTGGAGTATGAGGGGGAGAGCAGTGGTAAGTAGTGAAGGAGAGAGAAAAAGGGGAACACAGTGCCATTAGGTGGAGAGAACGAGATGGGAGAATAGATGGAGTATGAGGGGGAGAGTGGAGGAGAAATAAGTGGGGGAAAAGAGATGGAGTATGAGGGGGAGAGCGGAGGAGAAATAAGTGGGGGAGAAGAGCTGGAGTATGAGGGGGAGAGCAGTGGTAAGTAGTGGAGGAGAGAGAAAAAGGGGAACACAGTGCCATTAGGTGGAGAGAACGAGATGGGAGAATAGATGGAGTATGAGGGGGAGAGTGGAGGAGAAATAAGTGGGGGAGAAGAGATTGAGTATGAGGGGGAGAGCGGAGGAGAAATAAGTGGGGGAGAAGAGCTGGAGTATGAGGGGGAGAGCGGTGGTAAGTAGTGGAGGAGAGAGAAAAAGGGGAACACAGTTCTATTAGGTGGAGAGAACGAGATGGGAGAATAGATGGAGTATGAGGGGGAGAGCGGAGGAGAAATAAGTGGGGGAAAAGAGATGGAGTATGAGGGGGAGAGCGGAGGAGAAATAAGTGGGGGAAAAGAGATGGAGTATGAGGGGGAGAGCGGAGGAGAAATAAGTGGGGGAGAAGAGCTGGAGTATGAGGGGGAGAGCAGTGGTAAGTAGTGGAGGAGAGAGAAAAAGGGGAACACAGTGCCATTAGGTGGAGAGAACGAGATGGGAGAATAGATGGAGTATGAGGGGGAGAGTGGAGGAGAAATAAGTGGGGGAGAAGAGATTGAGTATGAGGGGGAGAGCGGAGGAGAAATAAGTGGGGGAGAAGAGCTGGAGTATGAGGGGGAGAGCGGTGGTAAGTAGTGGAGGAGAGAGTACAAGGGGAACACAGTGCCATTAGGTGAAGAGAACGAGATGGGAGAATAGATGGAGTATGAGGAGGAGAGCGGAGGAGAAATAAGTGTGGGGAGAATAGATGGAGTATGAGGGGGAGAGCGGAGGTAAGTAGTGGAGGAGAGAGTACAAGGGGAACACAGTGCCATTAGGTGAAGAGAACGAGATGGGAGAATAGATGGAGTATGAGGGGGAGAGCGGAGGAGAAATAAGTGTGGGGAGAATAGATGGAGTATGAGGGGGAGAGCGGAGGAGAAATAAGTGGGGGAGAATAGATGGAGTATGAGGGGGAGAGCGGAGGAGAAATAAGTGGGGGAGAATAGATGGAGTATGAGGGGGAGAGCGGAGGAGAAATAAGTGTGGGGAGAAGAGCTGGAGTATGAGGGGGAGAGCGGTGGTAAGTAGTGGAGGAGAGAGAAAAAGGGGAACACAGTGCCATTAGGTGGAGAGAATGAGATGGGAGAATAGATGGAGTATGAGGGGGAGAGCGGAGGAGAAATAAGTGGGGGAGAAGAGATTGAGTATGAGGGGGAGAGCGGAGGAGAAATAAGTGGGGGAGAAGAGCTGGAGTATGAGGGGGAGAGCGGTGGTAAATAGTGGAAGAGAGAGTACAAGGGGAACACAGTGCCATTAGGTGAAGAGAACGAGATGGGAGAGGAGCTGGAGTAAGAGGGGCAGAGCGGAGTAGAAATAAGTGGGGGGAGAAGATATGGAGTATGAGGGGGAGAGCGGAGGAGAAATAATTGGGGGAGAAAAGATGGAGTATGAGGGGGAGAGCATAGAAGAAATAAGTGGGGGGGGGGCATTGAAACTGCACATAAACTGCGTGGTTTTTGCACAGGGGAAGAACAGTGCATGACCAGGCCACATAGCAAAACGATGGTAGCATCTCAAAGATGACACTGTATACACAATCCGGCATGTGCACTCTTTATCCATTGGCCATCCTTTGGGGGATATCCAATTGTGGGGAAGCTATGGGAGTGCTGCAGGTGTCTGTTGGGGAGAGCAGGTGCATTGTACTACTGTATTTGCCTCTACCACCTCTGATGGGAGGCTATTCCACTTATCTACTACTACTCTTTCTGTGAAGTAATTCTTCCTCAAATTTTCCCAAGAAGATTCAGGGGAAATTTGAGGAAGAATTACTTCACAGAAAGAGTAGTAGATAAGTGGAATAGCCTCCCATCAGAGGTGGTAGAGGCAAATACAGTAGAGCAATGTAAACATGCTTGGGATAGGCATATTGATAACCTTACATAAAAAACAAGGATCAAATATGGTTTGAGGTAACATGTTTAAAAAAGGGGCAGACTAGATGGGCCAAGTGGTTCTTATCTGCCGTCAAATTCTGTTTCTATGTTTCTATAGGAGACAGGGGCTACATGTACTCCACCTCTCTAACCTGTACTGTCATCACCACCAATACCCCTTTCACACCAGAAGCGAATTCCCGGGTTAAAGCTTTTCAATCCAGGAATTTGCTGGAAAACCCGGGTTTATCTTTGTTGTGAAAGGGTCAACCCGGGCCTTAATTCCAGGTCGCTGACCCTGCCCTGCTCTTGACCAGGGTCGGTGAACTGAGATTTAAGACCCAGGTTGACCCTTTCACACCGAAGAATAACCTGGGTTTTTCAGCCAATTTCCGGGTTGAAAAGCTTTACACTGTTAATTTGCTTCTGGTGTGAATTCAGATCAGACTGCACCCAGGAAAATGAGCCGGCACTCAACAATGCCGGGTAATTGCCGGGTTGGCAGTATGAGTCACCAGAGCCAGACTGGGGAAAGGGCACAGTGTTACGAGTGCCTACTATGATGTTGAGCTGAGAGAACCCACTTGCCAAGTGCTTCACATATAATTCCCTCCGAGGAACTACTACTGTTCAGTGCTACTATGTAGGTGCCGCACTAATAATCTATACAGAATACAGCATGCCAGATCTTCAGTATAATACAAGCAATCGTTACTAAAAAGTTTGCTTGCCAGTTTTGTAAGTAATAATAACTAATAACTAATAAATGTTTTGCCGGACAATTCCCAAGTCTTTTCCACAATAGAGAATGATGAGAAGTTACCAATCTTTTGCATTTATAGGTACAGGCCTTGTATATAAATACTGCAATAGATTTCACAGTAGGTATGAAATGATAAGTGGTAACAGGTTTTCAGCATTCCTGCTTCTTTCCATAATACAAGGTAATAGGCACAACAGAAAGCGAGTGAGTTTTTCAGAATACTCCAGATTAATAGCACTATAATAAAATGCCACACAGTTCTTTTCCATATGCACACATAGCACTGTAACAAACTTTACAAATGATACATGCAGAGGCACTTTGCTAAGCAGCTCAGAGTGTGAATCCATGTATGTATGTATGAGGACTGGACAGACTCAGAATGATCACAACCTGCAACATTGTGAGACTCCCTAGAAGGGCTGAATCAGCACCAGTCCCAGAACTAAGCAGCTCAGAGTGTGAATCCATGTATGTATGAGGACAGGACAGACTCAGAATGATCACAACCTGCAACATTGTGAGACTCCCTAGAAGGGCTGAATCAGCACCAGTCCCAGAACTAAGCAGCTCAGAGTGTGAATCCATGTATGTATGAGGACAGGACAGACTCAGAATGATCACAACCTGCAACATTGTGAGACTCCCTAGAAGGGCTGAATCAGCACCAGTCCCAGAACTAAGCAGCTCAGAGTGTGAATCCATGTATGTATGAGGACAGGACAGACTCAGAATGATCACAACCTGCAACATTGTGAGACTCCCTAGAAGGGCTGAATCAGCACCAGTCCCAGAACTAAGCAGCTCAGAGTGTGAATCCATGTATGTATGAGGACAGGACAGACTCAGAATGATCACAACCTGCAACATTGTGAGACTCCCTAGATGGGCTGAATCAGCACCAGTCCCAGAACTAAGCAGCTCAGAGTGTGAATCCATGTATGTATGAGGACAGGACAGACTCAGAATGATCACAACCTGCAACATTGTGAGACTCCCTAGAAGGGCTGAATCAGCACCAGTCCCAGAACTAAGCAGCTCAGAGTGTGAATCCATGTATGTATGAGGACAGGACAGACTCAGAATGATCACAACCTGCAACATTGTGAGACTCCCTTGAAGGGCTGAATCAGCACCAGTCCCAGAACTAAGCAGCTCAGAGTGTGAATCCATGTATGTATGAGGACAGGACAGACTCAGAATGATCACAACCTGCAACATTGTGAGACTCCCTAGAAGGGCTGAATCAGCACCAGTCCCAGAACTAAGCAGCTCAGAGTGTGAATCCATGTATGTATGAGGACAGGACAGACTCAGAATGATCACAACCTGCAACATTGTGAGACTCCCTAGATGGGCTGAATCAGCACCAGTCCCAGAACTAAGCAGCTCAGAGTGTGAATCCATGTATGTATGAGGACAGGACAGACTCAGAATGATCACAACCTGCAACATTGTGAGACTCCCTAGAAGGGCTGAATCAGCACCAGTCCCAGAACTAAGCAGCTCAGAGTGTGAATCCATGTATGTATGAGGACAGGACAGACTCAGAATGATCACAACCTGCAACATTGTGAGACTCCCTAGAAGGGCTGAATCAGCACCAGTCCCAGACCTAAGCAGGATTCTAACTGCAGCTGTAGCAATCAGGAGTGACACTGAATCCCAGCACAGTGAGACCTGGGGGTATATGTGACAGGGTCTTACTGTAGTTTGCATGGGAATCGGGATGTTGGCCGACAATAGCCGTATTAAAGCGGCACATCCAGGGGAATAGCTGCTGGATGCTGGTTACTATATCATGGTTCATAGCGAATGGCGTTATCGGCCCCCTGTACTTGGAAATTGCTGGATGTGGGAGACTCTCACATTTTCCTGTAACTATTAGACTCTCCCCCATACTTGGAAGTCTCCTGGAGATTCCCGTAGAGTGTGCAGGTATGTTCTACCCCTTTAGGATCCATATTACAGTGCTCTGCCTCCTAACTCCTATACGCTGAATTCCCTGCCTCATTCGCAGAACCTTTACCAGCCGCGACGGGTCTGAGATCTCCCTGAGGACACTTTGTGGGCTTCTGGATGTAGCGCTGCCCACATATCTGTCTGGTCCCAGGACAGGGAGCCATAGATTATGGGCTGCAGGCACAGATCCTGGGAATGGAAGTTACTTACAGTATGTGGGAGCTGTTACTTTCATCAGAGATACAGCTCCAACCAATCACATCAGTGACAGATATATACAGATATAATGCAAGAGACTGACATATAGCACAGCCAATGAGAGGAGTACACGGGCACACTGCCCATTACTACTGTGTATATGTGAGTCAGGACTGGATTTAAGGGCATTCAACCAAGGGGTCTCCTCCACTAGTAGCATTGTTCTTATGGAACCAGGGCCAACTTAATGTATAGGCATACTGGGAAGCTGCCCAGAGACCCACAATTATAGTGAGCAGGGGCGGGTGGTGAGGCAGCATTCCCCTCCTGCCTCCCAGGTTGCAGATGGACAGTGAATGGCTGGCAGCTTGCTGATTGGTGGATGACCTGAGCAATGCACCAATGTGAGTGCAGCATTCCCTACCTGCCTCCCAGCCTGCAGACAGACAGTGAATAGTTGGCAGCATGCTGATTGGTGGATGACTGGAGCTATGCACCAATCTGAGTGCAGCATTCCCCTCCTGCCTCCCAGCCTGCAGACAGACAGTGAATGGCTGGCAGCTTGCTGATTGGTGGAGGACTGGAGCTATGCACCAATCTGAGTGCAGCATTCCCCTCCTGCCTCCCAGCCTGCAGACAGACAGTGAATGGCTGGCAGCTTGCTGATTGGTAGATGACTGTAGCTATGCACCAATCTGAGTGCAGCATTCCCTACCTGCCTCCCAGCCTGCAGACAGACAGTGAATGGCTGGAAGCTTGCTGATTGGTGGATGACTGTAGCTATGCACCAATCTGAGTGCAGCATTCCCCTCCTGCCTCCCAGCCTGCAGACAGACAGTGAATGGTTGGCAGATTGCTGATTGGTGGATGACTGTAGATATGCACCAATCTGAGTGCAGCATTCACCACCTGCCTCCCAGCCTGCAGACAGACAGTGAATGGTTGGCAGCTTGCTGATTGGTGGAGGACTGGAGCTATGCACCAATCTGAGTGCAGCATTCGCCTCCTACCTCCCAGCCTGCAGACAGACAGTGAATGGTTGGTAGATTGCTGATTGGTGAATGACTGGAGCTATGCACCAATCTGAGTGTAGCATTCCCCTCCTGCCTCCCAGCCTGCAGACGGACAGTGAATGGCTGGCAGCTTGCTGATTGGTGGATGACTGGAGCTATGCACCAATCTGAGTGCAGCATTCCCCTCCTGCCTCCCAGCCTGCAGACAGACAGTGAATGGCTGGCAGCTTGCTGATTGGTAGATGACTGTAGCTATGCACCAATCTGAGTGCAGCATTCCCCTCCTGCCTCCCAGCCTGCAGACGGACAGTGACTGGTAGTCAGCATGCTGATTGGTGGATGACTGAAGCTATGCACCAATCTGAGTGCAGCATTCCCCTCCTGCCTCCCAGCCTGCAGACAGACAGTGAATGGCTGGCAGCTTGCTGATTGGTGGATGACTGGAGCTATGCACCAATCTGAGTGCAGCATTCACCACCTGCCTCCCAGCCTGCAGACAGACAGTGAATGGCTGGAAGCTTGCTGATTGGTGGATGACTGTAGCTATGCACCAATCTGAGTGCAGCATTCCCCTCCTGCCTCCCAGCCTGCAGACAGACAGTGAATGGCTGGCAACTTGCTGATTGGTGGATGACCTGAGCAATACACCAATCTGAGTGCAGCATTCCCCTCCTGCCTCCCAGCCTGCAGACGGACAGTGAATGGCTGGAAGCTTGCTGATTGGTGGATGACTGTAGCTATGCACCAATCTGAGTGCAGCATTCCCTACCTGCCTCCCAGCTTGCAGACGGACAGTGAATGGCTGGCAGCTTGCTGATTGGTGGATGACCTGAGCAATACACCAATCTGAGTGCAGCATTCCCCTCCTGCCTCCCAGCCTGCAGACGGACAGTGAATGGCTGGAAGCTTGCTGATTGGTGGATGACTGTAGCTATGCACCAATCTGAGTGCAGCATTCCCTACCTGCCTCCCAGCTTGCAGACGGACAGTGAATGGCTGGCAGCTTGCTGATTGGTGGATGTCCTGAGCTATGCACCAATCTGAGTGTAGCATTCCCCTCCTGCCTCACAGCCTGCAGACAGACAGTGAATGGTTGGCAGCTTGCTGATTGGTGGAGGACTGGAGCTATGCACCAATCTGAGTGCAGCATTCCCCTCCTGCCTCCCAGCCTGCAGACGGACAGTGAATGGTTGGCAGATTGCTGATTGGTGGATGACTGGAGCTATGCACCAATCTGAGTGCAGCATTCCCCTCCTGCCTCCCAGCCTGCAGACGGACAGTGAATGGCTGGCAGCTTGCTGATTGGTAGATGACTGTAGCTATGCACCAATCTGAGTGCAGCATTCCCCTCCTGCCTCCCAGCCTGCAGACAGACAGTGAATGGCTGGCAACTTGCTCATTGGTGGATGACTGGAGCTATGCACCAATCTGAGTGCAGCATTCCCCTCCTGCCTCCCAGCCTGCAGACGGACAGTGAATGGCTGGCAGCTTGCTGATTGGTGGATGACTGTAGCTATGCACCAATCTGAGTGCAGCATTCCCCTCCTGCCTCCCAGCCTGCAGACGGACAGTGAATGGCTGGCAGCTTGCTGATTGGTAGATGACTGTAGCTATGCACCAATCTGAGTGCAGCATTCCCCTCCTGCCTCCCAGCCTGCAGACGGACAGTGAATGGCTGGCAGCTTGCTGATTGGTGGATGACTGGAGCTATGCACCAATCTGAGTGCAGCATTCCCTACCTGCCTCCCAGCCTGCAGACAGACAGTGAATGGCTGGCAGCTTGCTGATTGGTGGATGACTGTAGCTATGCACCAATCTGAGTGCAGCATTCACCACCTGCCTCCCAGCCTGCAGACAGACAGTGAATGGCTGGCAGCTTGCTGATTGGTGGATGTCCTGAGCTATGCACCAATCTGAGTGTAGCATTCCCCTCCTGCCTCACAGCCTGCAGACAGACAGTGAATGGTTGGCAGCATGCTGATTGGTGGATGACTGGAGCTATGCACCAATCTGAGTGCAGCATTCGCCTCCTACCTCCCAGCCTGCAGACAGACAGTGAATGGTTGGCAGATTGCTGATTGGTGGATGACTGGAGCTATGCACCAATCTGAGTGCAGCATTCCCCTCCTGCCTCCCAGCCTGCAGACGGACAGTGAATGGCTGGCAGCTTGCTGATTGGTGGATGACTGGAGCTATGCACCAATCTGAGTGCAGCATTCCCCTCCTGCCTCCCAGCCTGCAGACGGACAGTGAATGGCTGGCAGCTTGCTGATTGGTGGATGACTGGAGCTATGCACCAATCTGAGTGCAGCATTCCCCTCCTGCCTCCCAGCCTGCAGACAGACAGTGAATGGCTGGCAGCTTGCTGATTGGTAGATGACTGTAGCTATGCACCAATCTGAGTGCAGCATTCCCCTCCTGCCTCCCAGCCTGCAGACGGACAGTGACTGGTAGTCAGCATGCTGATTGGTGGATGACTGAAGCTATGCACCAATCTGAGTGCAGCATTCCCCTCCTGCCTCCCAGCCTGCAGACGGACAGTGACTGGTAGTCAGCATGCTGATTGGTGGATGACTGAAGCTATGCACCAATCTGAGTGCAGCATTCCCCTCCTGCCTCCCAGCCTGCAGACAGACAGTGAATGGCTGGCAGCTTGCTGATTGGTGGATGACTAGAGCTATGCACCAATCTGAGTGCAGTATTCCCCTCCTGCCTCCCAGCCTGCAGACAGACAGTGAATGGCTGGCAGCTTGCTGATTGGTGGATGACTGGAGCTATGCACCAATCTGAGTGCAGCATTCCTCTCCTGCCTCCCAGCCTGCAGACAGACAGTGAATGGCTGGCAGCTTGCTGATTGGTGGATGACTGGAGCTATGCACCAATCTGAGTGCAGCATTCCCCTCCTGCCTCCTAGCCTGCAGACGGACAGTGAATGGCTGGCAGCTTGCTGATTGGTGGAGGACTGGAGCTATGCACCAATCTGAGTGCAGCATTCCTACCGTGGTAATAATGGCGTCTGGTTGGCTCACTGACAATAACATTATATAGGTCAACATTGACACCCAAAATAACCAGAAAAACGCATGTTGACCTTTTTATTTCTTGAACTTTTCTATGTTAAATTTTTGCCTGTGTCGACCCTTGGTCACTGTTGACCTAGTTCATGTTGAATTACTGTATGTCGATCTTTTGGTGTCGACCCATGGACTGTCCACCTCGCCAATGTCTGTAACCAGAGCTGAGAGGGTTAATCTGCCTCTGCTGCTGCTTCCATGTGAGATCCTCGCCCTCTGCTGGTCACTGCCGGTACTGCCCGTCTGCTCAGTATGAAACAGGGTGTGGATCATTAGGTCCACCATACTAAGGTCGACAGACCTTTAGTGGACACATGAAAAAGGATGACATGGATTTAGGTCGACTCAAGCATTAGGTCGACATTGGAAAGCTGAACAAACAGTCGACTTGGGTTTTTCACGTTTTCGTCCCAAGTGTTGACACAGTCGACATGGGCACTGATAAAGTGCATTGCGTCCCCTCCCACGCTCGCTGCAGTCGGCAAACTGTTATATTCTCCCTCCGCGCCCAGGTGGATGACATACCGCCTGTCGGCACATGTCGGTTATACAAACTTGAAACGCCCATGTCAACCTTTTGACTGTCGACCTTCCCAATGTCAACCTAATACTTGTGTCATCTTAACGACCCTGTCAACCTAACGCCATGTCGGCTTTTTTCACTCTCGTCCTTCAGTGGATGACCTTATACGCAGATATAGGGGCCTAATTCAAACCTGCGCGTTCAAGTTCGGCCCCCAATGGTGGGACCATACACATCTCTTAGCAGCCCTGCACAGGGTCACCGATAGCGGGGGAGGGGCGGTGTGCGTTCGGTGATGCGGCATGAACACACGCAGCCCAGCGGGCAGGTCTGAGCGGGGACGGCAGAGCCCCCGAGTGTTACACATCCGTACAGTAATAATCCCTGCAGTGTGTGACGCTACCGCAGAGGGCTCCCTGCAGTGTGTGACGCTACCGCAGAGGGCTCCCTGCAGTGTGTGACGCTACCGCAGAGGGCTCCCTGCAGTGTGTGACGCTACCGCAGAGGGCTCCCTGCAGTGTGTGACGCTACCGCAGAGGGCTCCCTGCAGTGTGTGACGCTACCGCAGAGGGCTCCCTGCAGTGTGTGACGCTACCGCAGAGGGCTCCCTGCAGTGTGTGACGCTACCGCAGAGGGCTCCCTGCTGTGTGTGACGCTACCGCAGAGGGCTCCCTGCAGTGTGTGACGCTACCGCAGAGGGCTCCCTGCAGTGTTATAGTATGTGCCTGTGGGCAGGACGGCAGAGCCCCTGAGTGTTACACATCCTGGGATCCGTTCTGCTCTGTACAGTAATAATCCGTGCAGTGTGTGACGCTACCGCAGAGGGCTCCCTGCAGTGTGTGACGCTACCGCAGAGGGCTCCCTGCAGTGTGTGACTCTACCGCAGAGGGCTCCCTGCAGTGTGTGACTCTACCGCAGAGGGCTACCTGCAGTGTGTGACTCTACCGCAGAGGGCTCCCTGCAGTGTGTGACGCTACCGCAGAGGGCTCCCTGCAGTGTGTGACGCTACCGCAGAGGGCTCCCTGCAGTGTGTGACGCTACCGCAGAGGGCTCCCTGCAGTGTGTGACGCTACCGCAGAGGGCTCCCTGCAGTGTGTGACGCTACCGCAGAGGGCTCCCTGCAGTGTTATAGTATGTGCCTGTGGGCAGGACGGCAGAGCCCCTGAGTGTTACACATCCTGGGATCCGTTCTGCTCTGTACAGTAATAATCCGTGCAGTGTGTGACGCTACTGCAGAGGGCTCCCTGCAGTGTGTGACGCTACCGCAGAGGGCTCCCTGCAGTGTTACAGTATGTGGGCAGGACGGCAGAGCCCCTGAGTGTTACACATCCTGGGATCCCTTCTGCTCTGTACAGTAATAATCCGTGCAGTGTGTGACGCTACTGCAGAGGGCTCCCTGCAGTGTGTGACGCTACCGCAGAGGGCTCCCTGCAGTGTTACAGTATGTGGGCAGGACGGCAGAGCCCCTGAGTGTTACACATCCTGGGATCCCTTCTGCTCTGTACAGTAATAATCCGTGCAGTGTGTGACGCTACTGCAGAGGGCTCCCTGCAGTGTGTGACGCTACCGCAGAGGGCTCCCTGCAGTGTTACAGTATGTGGGCAGGACGGCAGAGCCCCTGAGTGTTACACATCCTGGGATCCCTTCTGCTCTGTACAGTAATAATCCGTGCAGTGTGTGACGCTACTGCAGAGGGCTCCCTGCAGTGTGTGACGCTACCGCAGAGGGCTCCCTGCAGTGTGTGACGCTACCGCAGAGGGCTCCCTGCAGTGTGTGACGCTACCGCAGAGGGCTCCCTGCAGTGTGTGACGCTACCGCAGAGGGCTCCCTGCAGTGTGTGACGCTACCGCAGAGGGCTCCCTGCAGTGTGTGACGCTACCGCAGAGGGCTCCCTGCAGTGTTATAGTATGTGCCTGTGGGCAGGACGGCAGAGCCCCTGAGTGTTACACATCCTGGGATCCCTTCTGCTCTGTACAGTAATAATCCGTGCAGTGTGTGACGCTACTGCAGAGGGCTCCCTGCAGTGTGTGACGCTACCGCAGAGGGCTCCCTGCAGTGTGTGACGCTACCGCAGAGGGCTCCCTGCAGTGTGTGACGCTACCGCAGAGGGCTCCCTGCAGTGTGTGACTCTACCGCAGAGGGCTCCCTGCAGTGTGTGACTCTACCGCAGAGGGCTCCCTGCAGTGTGTGACGCTACCGCAGAGGGCTCCCTGCAGTGTGTGACGCTACCGCAGAGGGCTCCCTGCAGTGTGTGACGCTACCGCAGAGGGCTCCCTGCAGTGTGTGACGCTACCGCAGAGGGCTCCCTGCAGTGTGTGACGCTACCGCAGAGGGCTCCCTGCAGTGTTATAGTATGTGCCTGTGGGCAGGACAGCAGAGCCCCTGAGTGTTACACATCCTGGGATCCGTTCTGCTCTGTACAGTAATAATCCGTGCAGTGTGTGACGCTACTGCAGAGGGCTCCCTGCAGTGTGTGACGCTACCGCAGAGGGCTCCCTGCAGTGTTACAGTATGTGGGCAGGACGGCAGAGCCCCTAAATGTTACACATCCTGGGATCCCTTCTGCTCTGTACAGTAATAATCCGTGCAGTGTGTGACGCTACTGCAGAGGGCTCCCTGCAGTGTGTGACGCTACCGCAGAGGGCTCCCTGCAGTGTTACAGTATGTGGGCAGGACGGCAGAGCCCCTGAGTGTTACACATCCTGGGATCCCTTCTGCTCTGTACAGTAATAATCCGTGCAGTGTGTGACGCTACTGCAGAGGGCTCCCTGCAGTGTGTGACGCTACCGCAGAGGGCTCCCTGCAGTGTGTGACTCTACCGCAGAGGGCTCCCTGCAGTGTGTGACTCTACCGCAGAGGGCTCCCTGCAGTGTGTGACTCTACCGCAGAGGGCTCCCTGCAGTGTGTGACGCTACCGCAGAGGGCTCCCTGCAGTGTGTGACGCTACCGCAGAGGGCTCCCTGCAGTGTGTGACGCTACCGCAGAGGGCTCCCTGCAGTGTGTGACGCTACCGCAGAGGGCTCCCTGCAGTGTGTGACGCTACCGCAGAGGGCTCCCTGCAGTGTTATAGTATGTGCCTGTGGGCAGGACAGCAGAGCCCCTGAGTGTTACACATCCTGGGATCCGTTCTGCTCTGTACAGTAATAATCCGTGCAGTGTGTGACGCTACTGCAGAGGGCTCCCTGCAGTGTGTGACGCTACCGCAGAGGGCTCCCTGCAGTGTTACAGTATGTGGGCAGGACGGCAGAGCCCCTGAGTGTTACACATCCTGGGATCCCTTCTGCTCTGTACAGTAATAATCCGTGCAGTGTGTGACGCTACTGCAGAGGGCTCCCTGCAGTGTGTGACGCTACCGCAGAGGGCTCCCTGCAGTGTTACAGTATGTGGGCAGGACGGCAGAGCCCCTGAGTGTTACACATCCTGGGATCCCTTCTGCTCTGTACAGTAATAAACCCTGCAGTGTGTGACGCTACCGCAGAGGGCTCCCTGCAGTGTGTGACGCTACCGCAGAGGGCTCCCTGCAGTGTGTGACGCTACCGCAGAGCGCTCCCTGCAGTGTTACAGTATGTGGGCAGGACGGCAGAGCCCCTGAGTGTTACACATCCTGGGATCCCTTCTGCTCTGTACAGTAATAATCCGTGCAGTGTGTGACGCTACTGCAGAGGGCTCCCTGCAGTGTGTGACGCTACCGCAGAGGGCTCCCTGCAGTGTTACAGTATGTGGGCAGGACGGCAGAGCCCCTGAGTGTTACACATCCTGGGATCCCTTCTGCTCTGTACAGTAATAATCCCTGCAGTGTGTGACGCTACTGCAGAGGGCTCCCTGCAGTGTGTGACGCTACCGCAGAGGGCTCCCTGCAGTGTTATAGTATGTGGGCAGGACGGCAGAGCCCCTGAGTGTTACACATCCTGGGATCCCTTCTGCTCTGTACAGTAATAATCCCTGAAGTGTGTGACGCTACCGCAGAGGGCTCCCTGCAGTGTGTGACGCTACCGCAGAGGGCTCCCTGCAGTGTGTGACGCTGCCGCAGAGGGCTCCCTGCAGTGTGTGACGCTACCGCAGAGGGCTCCCTGCAGTGTGTGACGCTACCGCAGAGGGCTCCCTGCAGTGTGTGACGCTACCGCAGAGGGCTCCCTGCAGTGTGTGACGCTGCCGCAGAGGGCTCCCTGCAGTGTGTGACGCTACCGCAGAGGGCTCCCTGCAGTGTGTGACGCTACCGCAGAGGGCTCCCTGCAGTGTGTGACGCTACCGCAGAGGGCTCCCTGCAGTGTTACAGTATGTGGGCAGGACGGCAGAGCCCCTGCGTGTTACACATCCTGGGATCCCTTCTGCTCTGTACAGTAATAATCCCTGCAATGGACTCTTGGAATCTGGCGGTTCCTGTACAAGAGCGATGGTGGCAGCTGGCAGAGAGTGGCCCCTCCTGGCACCCTGGGGTGTACTGGCTGAAAGGTGACTTGTTCTGATGGATACCACCTGCTGGTGACCAGCCTGGTCATGTTACCCTACACAATGTGCTATTTATCTGCAGGGAACAGTCCTATGTCCCACTATATCCATCCATCAGGCAACATTCTAGCCAAGAGGTCACGTAGGGACTGACCATTACACGTGTCACTGTAACTACACAGGACTGACCGTTACACGTGTCACTGTAACTACACGGGACTGACCATTACACGTGTCACTGTAACTACACAGGACTGACCGTTACACGTGTCACTGTAATTACACAGGACTGACCATTACACGTGTCACTGTAACTACACAGGACTGACCATTACACGTGTCACTGTAACTACACAGGACTGACCATTACACGTGTCACTGTAATTACACAGGACTGACCATTACACGTGTCACTGTAACTACACAGGACTGCCCATTACACGTGTCACTGTAACTACACGGGACTGACCATTACACGGGTCACTGTAATTACACAGCACTGACCATTACACGTGTCACTGTAACTACACAGGACTGCCCATTACACGTGTCACTGTAACTACACGGGACTGACCATTACACGTGTCACTGTAACTACACAGGACTGACCGTTACACGTGTCACTGTAATTACACAGGACTGACCATTACACGCGTCACTGTAACTACACGGGACTGACCATTACACGTGTCACTGTAGTTACACAGGACTGACCATTACACGTGTCACTGTAACTACACAGGACTGCCCATTACACGTGTCACTGTAACTACACGGGACTGACCATTACACGTGTCACTGTAACTACACAGGACTGACCGTTACACGTGTCACTGTAATTACACAGGACTGACCATTACACGTGTCACTGTAACTACACAGGACTGACCATTACACGTGTCACTGTAACTACACAGGACTGACCATTACACGTGTCACTGTAATTACACAGGACTGACCATTACACGTGTCACTGTAACTACACAGGACTGCCCATTACACGTGTCACTGTAACGAAACGGGACTGACCATTACACGGGTCACTGTAATTACACAGCACTGACCATTACACGTGTCACTGTAACTACACAGGACTGCCCATTACACGTGTCACTGTAACTACACGGGACTGACCATTACACGTGTCACTGTAACTACACAGGACTGACCGTTACACGTGTCACTGTAATTACACAGGACTGACCATTACACGTGTCACTAACTACACGGGACTGACCATTACACGTGTCACTGTAACTACACAGGACTGACCATTACACGTGTCACTGTAACTACACAGGACTGACCATTACACGTGTCACTGTAACTAAACGGGACTGACCATTACACGTGTCACTGTAATTACACAGGACTGACCATTACACGTGTCACTGTAATAACACAGGACTGACCATTACACGTGTCACTGTAACTACACAGGACTGACCATTACACGTGTCACTGTAATTACACAGGACTGACCATTACACAGGACTGACCATTACACGTGTCACTGTAACTACACAGGACTGACCATTACACGTGTCACTGTAACTACACAGGACTGACCATTACACGTGTCACTGTAACTACACAGGACTGACCATTACACGTGTCACTGTAACTACACAGGACTGACCATTACACGTGTCACTGTAACTACACAGGACTGACCATTACACGTGTCACTGTAATTACACGGGACTGACCATTACACGTGTCACTGTAACTAAACGGGACTGACCATTACACGTGTCACTGTAATTACACAGGACTGACCGTTACACGTGTCACTGTAACTACACAGGACTGACCATTACACGTGTCACTGTAACTACACAGGACTGACCATTACACGTGTCACTGTAACTAAACGGGACTGACCATTACACATGTCACTGTAATTACACAGGACTGACCATTACACGTGTCACTGTAATTACACAGGACTGACCATTACACGTGTCACTGTAATTACACGGGACTGACCATTACACGTGTCACTGTAATTACACGGGACTGACCATTACACGTGTCACTGTAACTAAACGGGACTGACCATTACACATGTCACTGTAATTACACAGGACTGACCATTACACGTGTCACTGTAATTACACAGGACTGACCGTTACACGTGTCACTGTAACTACACAGGACTGACCGTTACACGTGTCACTGTAACTACACAGGACTGACCGTTACACGTGTCACTGTAATTACACAGGACTGACCATTACACGTGTCACTGTAATTACACGGGACTGACCATTACACGTGTCACTGTAATTACACAGGACTGACCATTACACGTGTCACTGTAATTACACAGGACTGACCATTACACGTGTCACTGTAACTACACAGGACTGACCATTACACATGTCACTGTAACTACACAGGACTGACCATTACACGTGTCACTGTAATTACACAGGACTGACCATTACACGTGTCACTGTAGTTACACAGGACTGACCATTACACGTGTCACTGTAATTACACAGGACTGACCATTACACGTGTCACTGTAATTACACAGGACTGACCATTACACGCGCCACTGTAACTACACAGGACTGACCATTACACGTGTCACTGTAATTACACGGGACTGACCATTACACGTGTCACTGTAACTACACGGGACTGACCATTACACGCGTCACTGTAACTACACAGGACTGACCATTACACGCGCCACTGTAGGTACACAGGACTGACCATTACACGTGTCACTGTAATTACACAGCACTGACCATTACACGTGTCACTGTAATTACACAAGACTGACCATTACACGTGTCACTGTAACTACACAGGACTGACCGTTACACATGTCACTGTAACTACACAGGACTGACCGTTACACATGTCACTGTAGTTACACAAGACTGACCATTACACACGTTACTGTAACTACACGGGACTGACCATTACACGCGTCGCTGTAACTACACGGGACTGACCATTACACGCGTCACTGTAACTACACAGGACTGACCATTACATGCGTCACTGTAACTACACAGGACTGACCATTACACGTGTCACTGTAATTACACGGGACTGACCATTACACGTGTCACTGTAATTACACAGGACTGACCATTACACGCGTCACTGTAACTACACAGGACTGACCGTTACACACTGTGCTGTAGTTACACAGGACTGACTGTTACACACTGTGCTGTAATTACAGAGGACTGACCGTTACACACTGTGCTGTAGTTACACAGGACTGACCGTTACACACTGTGCTGTAATTACACAGGACTGACCGTTACACACTGTGCTGTAGTTACACAGGACTGACCATTACACACTGTGCTGTAGTTACACAGGACTGACCGTTACACGCTGTGCTGTAGTTACACAGGACTGACCGTTACACACTGTGCTGTAGTTACACAGGACTGACCGTTACACACTTTGCTGTAATTACACAGGACTAACTGTTACACACTGTGCTGTAGTTACACAGGACTGACCGTTACACACTGTGCTGTAGTTACACAGGACTGACCGTTACACACTGTGCTGTAGTTACACAGGACTGACCGTTACACACTGTGCTGTAGTTACACAGGACTGACCGTTACACACTGTGCTGTAGTTACACAGGACTGACCGTTACACACTGTGCTGTAGTTACACAGGACTGACCGTTACACACTTTGCTGTAACTACACAGGACTGACCGTTACACACTGTGCTGTAATTACACAGGACTGACCGTTACACACTGTGCTGTAGTTACACAGGACTGACCGTTACACACTTTGCTGTAATTACACAGGACTGACCGTTACACACTGTGCTATAGTTACACAGGACTGACCGTTACACACTTTGCTGTAATTACACAGGACTGACCGTTACACACTGTGCTGTAATTACACAGAACTGACCGTTACACACTTTGCTGTAATTACACAGGACTGACCGTTACACACTGTGCTGTAATTACACAGGACTGACCGTTACACACTGTGCTGTAATTACACAGGACTGACCGTTACACACTGTGCTGTAGTTACACAGGACTGACCGTTACACACTGTGCTGTAGTTACACAGGACTGACCGTTACACACTTTGCTGTAGTTACACAGGACTGACCGTTACACACTGTGCTGTAGTTACACAGGACTGACCGTTACACACTGTGCTGTAGTTACACAGGACTGACCGTTACACACTGTGCTGTAGTTACACAGGACTGACCATTACACACTTTGCTGTAACTACACAGGACTGACCGTTACACACTGTGCTGTAATTACACAGGACTGACCGTTACACACTGTGCTGTAGTTACACAGGACTGACCGTTACACACTGTGCTGTAATTACACAGGACTGACCGTTACACACTTTGCTGTAATTACACAGGACTGACCGTTACACACTGTGCTGTAATTACACAGGACTGACCGTTACACACTGTGCTGTAGTTATACAGGACTGACCGTTACACACTGTGCTGTAATTAAACAGGACTGACCGTTACACACTGCTGTAGTTACACAGGACTGACCGTTACACACTGTGCTGTAATTACACAGGACTGACCGTTACACACTTTGCTGTAGTTACACAGGACTGACCGTTACACACTGTGCTGTAATTACACAGGACTGACCGTTACACACTGTGCTGTAGTTACACAGGACTGACCGTTACACACTGTGATGTAGTTACACGGGACTGACCATTACACACTCTGCTGTAATTACACAGGACTGACCGTTACACACTGTGCTGTAATTACACAGGACTGACCGTTACACACTTTGCTGTAGTTACACAGGACTGACCGTTACACACTGTGCTGTAGTTACACAGGACTGACCGTTACACACTGTGCTGTAGTTACACAGGACTGACCGTTACACACTGTGCTGTAGTTACACAGGACTGACCGTTACACACTGTGCTGTAGTTACACAGGACTGACCGTTACACACTGTGCTGTAGTTACACAGGACTGACCGTTACACACTGTGCTGTAGTTACACAGGACTGACCGTTACACACTGTGCTGTAGTTACACAGGACTGACCGTTACACACTTTGCTGTAGTTACACAGGACTGACCGTTACACACTTTGCTGTAGTTACACAGGACTGACCGTTACACACTGTGCTGTAGTTACACAGGACTGACCGTTACACACTGTGCTGTAGTTACACAGGACTGACCGTTACACACTGTGCTGTAGTTACACAGGACTGACCGTTACACACTGTGCTGTAGTTACACAGGACTGACCGTTACACACTGTGCTGTAGTTACACAGGACTGACCGTTACACACTGTGCTGTAGTTACACAGGACTGACCGTTACACACTGTGCTGTAGTTACACAGGACTGACCGTTACACACTGTGCTGTAGTTACACAGGACTGACCGTTACACACTGTGCTGTAGTTACACAGGACTGACCGTTACACACTGTGCTGTAGTTACACAGGACTGACCGTTACACACTGTGCTGTAGTTACACAGGACTGACCGTTACACACTGTGCTGTAGTTACACAGGACTGACCGTTACACACTGTGCTGTAGTTACACAGGACTGACCGTTACACACTGTGCTGTAGTTACACAGGACTGACCGTTACACACTGTGCTGTAGTTACACAGGACTGACCGTTACACACTGTGCTGTAGTTACACAGGACTGACCGTTACACACTGTGTTGTAGTTACACAGGACTGACCGTTACACACTGTGCTGTAGTTACACAGGACTGACCGTTACACACTGTGCTGTAGTTACACAGGACTGACCGTTACACACTGTGCTGTAGTTACACAGGACTGAATGTTACACACTGTGCTGTAGTTACACAGGTCTGACCGTTACACACTGTGCTGTAGTTACACAGGACTGACCGTTACACACTGTGCTGTAGTTACACAGGACTGACCGTTACACACTGTGCTGTAGTTACACAGGACTGACCGTTACACACTGTGCTGTAGTTACACAGGACTGACCGTTACACACTGTGCTGTAGTTACACAGGACTGACCGTTACACACTGTGCTGTAGTTACACAGGACTGACCGTTACACACTGTGTTGTAGTTACACAGGACTGACCGTTACACACTGTGCTGTAGTTACACAGGACTGACCGTTACACACTGTGCTGTAGTTACACAGGACTGACCGTTACACACTGTGTTGTAGTTACACAGGACTGACCGTTACACACTGTGCTGTAGTTACACAGGACTGACCGTTACACACTGTGCTGTAATTACACAGGACTGACCGTTACACACTGTGCTGTAGTTACACAGGACTGACAGTTACACACTGTGCTGTAGTTACACAGGACTGACCGTTACACACTGTGCTGTAATTACACAGGACTGACCGTTACACACTGTGCTGTAGTTACACAGGACTGACCGTTACACACGTACAATGACCATTGAACATGTCGCTGTCACCGGTGCCCAGCACAGTGGTTATCTGCATGATTTTGGGTGATATGTAGACAGTTATACAGCTTGTTTGTATACATGCAGGTTACATCCAGAGCAGACATTTAGGAGGGTCCTTCTGATTTACCCGCAAAGCTGCCAATTTCATTCTAAACGCCGCCCGCCCGCCCACGCGCCGATGTCACCCGCAAGCATTTATAGGGATGTTTTCCATAAACATCCATTCTCAGCCTTGTGTGGGAGCCTGGAATTGTCCGATGGTCGCCAACTCTCTGGTGCCTTATATCTGCGGCGCCCCTGTACGGGAGGTGGGCGGGCAGGTGACATCCGGTGACCTCAGCTGCCCGCCCCCAGCATCGGTGTCATCTGTGAATTTCTGGGTGTTCCCCTGGCCGCCGATGTCTGCCGCCCCATGCCCCCGGTCCGCACTGCTGGGTGTGAACAGGCCGGCGAATAATCAAATTGTTGCGCGCTTGCACAAAGAGGCTGCACATTCTGGGCATGCGCAGTCTCTATACATCGCTCCCCTGTGCGAATGTGCTGGTGAGCGTATGCACCAGAATGGTCCCCGTCTCTAAGTGAACGGTGCACCTCAGCAGCAGGGTCACCAGCCAGACGCAGAGCGGAACCCCGTCTGAGGGGTGGGGGAGGTGAGGGAAACAACTACTATACTCCGCAGGAAATCCACTGGGCCAAAAACCTGAACCAAGTATCATTTTATCTAATTAAAGTCATTATGTTGGCAACTGTGGATATTGTCTGAAATTGCCTGTTAAAGCTGCAGGTATGCACCGTTCTGGACAGGTAATGAGTACATGACCATCCATAGACATGTAGCCACAGACGCAATCCATAGCGGAAACTAACCATGAAATTGCAGCTACAGTACAGTGGGTTTCTGAGTCTCTGACAGGTGATTTCAGGCAGAAGCCCTATATTGTGTGTCAGGATTATTCCTGTAAATTGTGGTACCAAGAAAGTAAAATCATTTGATTCATGGCTCCTATAGCAATGATTTTCTCATTATCTTAAAAATATTTAGCATATATGAACTTGTGCTAACGGTCTACACGGTTTTGGGATTGCTCCTTTTGTCAGCACCAACACAACTATATATATATAGAGAGAGAGAGAGAGAGAGAGAGAGAGAGAGAGAGAGAGAGAGAGAGAGAGAGAGAGAGAGATCCAAATCAACCGGCACTCAATAAAACTCCATGACAATAGGCCCCGGTGCCCGAAATAAATTCATGCAGACATCCAAAAGAACAGCACTCAGGAGGCAGTGAGATATGATGACATCTGTTGTCTGTATCTGATCAAGGGGGTCCATACCTCCCAACTTCTGTCCTGATGAAATAGGGACACAAGGGGGCGGGGCGTATGCAAATGAGGGCACGGCTTATGTTAATTAGCCGTAACCTAATTTTCCTACGAGAATAGACGCTGTGCGCATGCGCACAGCGTCTATTCTACTAGATTGGGGGGTCTCCCAACTGCCACCCCCCGCAGCGGGACAATGCCTGCCGCGGGTGGGACAGCGGGACAGGACCCGAAAATCGTGACTGTCCCGCTGTAATCGTGACAGTTGGGAGGTATGGGGTCACACCCCGAAACCTCATATTCTAATACAGACTTGTCTTTTTTCATCACATCTCACTGCCTCCTGAGTGCTGTTCTTTTGGATGTCTATATATACTGTGTGTATATATATACTGTATATATATATATATATATATATATATATATATATATATATATATATATATATATATAGACACCAGTCAGTAGTTTTCTACAGCATAGAGCATTGAATGAATGCCAAATTTGTACAAAAAGCTTACATTCACTGTGATATAGGTAACACGTACTGTATATTATAAAGTTATACTTAGTTTCTGTTTTTAAATAACAAAAGTGTCTGTGAAAATAATTATAAAATGAGAATGGTGAAAAATGTTGTAAAATGTCTGAATCACAAGTAGATTATATATATATATATATATATACGTATATAAATATATATATATATATATATATATACAGTGGCGTAAGTTTGTCCAAGTTGCCCGGAGGCAAAATTAATATTGGTGCCCCCCCCCCCCACACACACACACACACACGTTTTTAAAAATATATATAGTCTGTTAAAAAATATATATTATATACTGTATGTATATATAGAGAGAGCGAGAGAAAACACATATATTTCAGAACTCAGCCACAGAAGCGATTTTGATGGCTTTCATTTAATGGTTTTAAACTGGCAGTGGTGGAGAGGTGCCCCCTTGAGAGCAGGAGCCCGGCGGCAGATGACTCCATTGCCTCCCAGAGTTCTGCCTCTGTATATATATATATAGGTAGTATGGCCGGCTCTCCTTCATAATAGCAGGTGACACAATGCCTGGGTGCCCTCCCAGTGACCACGGCTGTGATCCAGTAAACACCATCAGCAAACGGAGGTACTCCACAGACTTCAGAGCAAAACAATGCAAAACAAGGCCTGGTGTCCGGGAGTGCCTCCGTTTGCTGTGTTTGTTTACCATATACATATATATATATATAGATATATATATATATATATCTATATATATATATGGTACTTGTGTAGTATCACGGCATTAGCGTAGTGGGCTATTCAGGGTAGTGAAATCGCATTGCATCGCATGCCATTATTGTATGGCATGCAATGTGATTTCCTATGTAATGTATTCACTGCTCTCTGTCCCCGCGACCTCCGACCTTTTCATACCCCCACTATCCATGTCGGCATGGAGTTGATTTTATATAGTGTGGCGCGCGCAGCGAGCCACTGAGCCCGAGGCGTGGCGAGCGCTGCGTGGGGACACGTATTACTTTACATGTATTCCGCATCCCCCCTAATGATATTATATTATTAGGTGTATCTGAGACACCCCAATAACTGGGGATAATGAGGAATCCCACCATATGTGACATATATTTCATTAATGCTGTGATTTTAGGCCATACTGACAGCTCCTCCATCGGCAGGACGGGGAGAGGCGGTCTCTGGACTCCCGGAGAGGCTGGAATCTGCTAGTCATTAGGGGAACAGGCCACATATATAAACACGTGCATATGAGGGCTGATTCTATCGGATCTATCCGTGTAATGTTATCCTAAGGCGTGTGTGTATTTTTCTAGCAGTTATTTTTCTGGAATTAGCCACGTGTAATAAGTATGTGAGCGGAACCCATGATCAAATATTCCGGATAGAATAATCCTCCGTGAGGTCAGTCTAGAGGATCCCAAGGTTTTCTCAGGAAGCCCGAGGTATAAATGTTTCCCGGGACACATTAACCCCTCCGGTGCCAGATAACACCACAATACCCCCAGTTATGCAGAAGAGCTGACAATGGGCGCAGTGATTTATGGCGGTCTCTGCCACTTAATGTCACTTCATAGGAAACTTATATACTTCATAGGAAACTTATTACGCATGATGTTCCAACCCATCATCTCCCAACTGTCATTTCTTGGCCGGAGCATCATGTATCACTGATAAATAAGCCCCATAGTGTTATCTTATCACACTAATGCTGATGACAGCGCGGCACAGGGTACATAGCACTGGCACAGTGGGCACTGAGCTGGCCCTGTGCACCAGAGGTCCCAATACACTCATGCCCACAGCACAAGGGGCCAGCTAAAGAAGTCAGACCCAGCAAGCATGGCACTGGTGACGATTTATACTGATGCCAACAGAGAGCCGTGGGCATTAACCATTTACTGGCGGGGCAGAGACAGCACCGGGTTCGCTGTCTCCAGGACAGTGACACAGCCCAAAATGAATGCTTATATTGTTTTACTACAGTTAGTGCCATGCAGTATTATTACTAAGGCATGAAGGGACTGGCACAGAATAGTGAGCCACCCTAACCGGTGTGTATATGGGCACAGGGCCGCCAGTTATACCCCTGGGTCCAACCTTTACCTGCTACATGAGAATCCCAAACTACACAGAGTACAGAGAGGACATTAGACACCTGTCAACATGGAAGAAGTTTGACACAACGTTTTCATATTTTACGATCCGAGCCAGAAGCATGGCGATGCGGTACACTAATACTGTATCTATGTCGACCTATGTTGACAGACGCACCAACAAATGCATGTCAACCTTTTCCCATGTCGACAGTTTTCTTGTTTCAAACTTTTGACCATGTTGATCTAATTCACGGTGACCTTTTTTATAGACCGGCCTTTTACCCCCCCAGATATCAGTGTTGTCCCCCCAGATATCAGTGTTGTCACCCAGATATCAGTGCTGTCCCCAAGATATCAGTGTTGTACCCCCCAGATATCAGTGTTATCCCCCCCAAGATATCAATGTTGTCCCCCCAGATATCAGTGTTGTCCCCCCAGATATCAGTGTTGTAACCCCAGATATCAGTGTTGTCCCCCCCCAGATATCAGTGTTGTCCCCCCAGATATAAGTGCTATCCCCCCAGATGTCAGTGCTATCCACAGATTTCAGTGCTGTCCCCCCAGATATCAGTGATGTCCCGCCAGATATCAGTGTTGCCCCCCAGATATCAGTGTTTTGCCCCCCAGATATCAGTGTTGCCCCCTCAGATATCAGTGTTGCCCCCCAGATATCAGTGATGTCCCGCCAGATATCAGTGTTGTCCCCCCAGATATCAGTGTTGTCCCCCAAGATATCAGTGTTGTGCCCCCCAGATATCAGTGTTGCCCCCCCAGATATCAGTGTTGTTCCCTCCCCCAGATATCAGTGTTGTGCCCCCCCCCAGATATCAGTGTTGTGCCCCCCAGATATCAGTGCTGTCCCCCCAGATATCAGTGCTATCCCCCCAGATATCAGTGCTATCCCCCAGATATCAGTGTTGTCCCCCAGATATCAGTGTTGTCCCCCCAGATATCAGTGTTGCCCAACCAGATATCAGTGTTGCCCAACCAGATATCAGTGTTGCCCCCCCAAGATATCAGTGTTGCCCCCCCAGATATCAGTGTTGCCCCCCCAGATATCAGTGTTGCGTCCCCCAGATATCAGTGTTGCCCCCCCAGATATCAGTGTTGTCCCCCCAGATATCAGTGCTGTCCCCCAGATATCAGTGTGGTCCCCCCCAGATATCAGTGTTGTCCCCCCAGATATCAGTGTTGTCCCCCCAGATATCAGTGTTGTCCCCCCCAGATATCAGTGTTGTCCCCCAGATATCAGTGCTGTCCCCCAGATATCAGTGTTGTACCCCCCAGATATCAGTGTTATCCCCCCCAAGATATCAGTGTTGTCCCCCCAGATATCAGTGTTGTAACCCCAGATATCAGTGTTGTCCCCCCCAGATATCAGTGTTGTCCCCCCAGATATCAGTGCTATCCCCCCAGATGTCAGTGCTATCCACAGATATCAGTGCTGTCCCCCCAGATATCAGTGCAATCCCCCAGACATCAGTGATGTCCCCCCAGATATCAGTGTTGTCCCCCCCAGATATCAGTGTTGCCCCCCAGATATCAGTGTTGTGCCCCCCAGATATCAGTGTTGCCCCCCCAGATATCAGTGTTGCCCCCCCAGATATCAATGATGTCCCGCCAGATATCAGTGTTGTCCCCCCAGATATCAGTGTTGTCCCCCAAGATATCAGTGTTGTGCCCCCCAGATATCAGTGTTGCCCCCCCAGATATCAGTGTTGTTCCCTCCCCCAGATATCAGTGTTGTGCCCCCCCCAGATATCAGTGTTGTGCCCCCCAGATATCAGTGCTGTCCTCCCAGATATCAGTGCTATCCCCCCAGATATCAGTGGTATTCCCCAGATATCAGTGCTATCCCCCAGATATCAGTGTTGTCCCCCAGATATCAGTGTTGTTCCCCCAGATATCAGTGTTGCCCAACCAGATATCAGTGTTGCCCCCCAGATATCAGTGTTGTGCCCCCAAGATATCAGTGTTGCCCCCCCAGATATCTGTGTTGCCCCCCCAGATATCAGTGATGCGTCCCCCAGATATCAGTGTTGCCCCCCCATATATCAGTGTTGCCCCCCAGATATCAGTGTTGCGCCCCCCAGATATCAGTGTTGTGCCCCCCAGATATCAGTGCTATCCCCCCAGATATCAGTGTTGTCCCCCAGATATCAGTGCTGTCCCCCAGATATCAGTGTTGTCCCCCCAGATATCCGTGTTGTCCCCCCAGATATCAGTGTTGTCCCCCCAGATTTCAGT
This sequence comes from Crinia signifera, assembly GCF_055691185.1. NCBI lineage: Eukaryota > Metazoa > Chordata > Amphibia > Anura > Myobatrachidae > Crinia > Crinia signifera. The sequence continues at coordinate 5,684,004 of NC_139218.1, forward strand.
GTTGTCACCCCATATATCAGTGTTGTCCCCCCAGATATCAGTGTTGTCCCCCAGATATCAGTGTTGTCCCCCAGATATCAGTGTTGTCGCCCCATATATCAGTGTTGTCACCCCATATATCAGTGTTGTCCCCCCAGATATCAGTGTTGTCCCCCCAGATATCAGTGTTGTGCCCCCCAGATATCAGTGTTGTTCGCCCCAGATATCAGTGTTGTGCGCCCTAGATATCAGTGTTGTCCCCCCAAATATCAGTTTGGTCCCCCCAGATATCAGTGTGGTCCCCCCAGATATCAGTGTTGTCCTCCCCAGATATCAGTGTTGTCCTCCCCAGATATCAGTGTTGTCCAATAGTTAGCAATTACTGGGATGTTTATGTTGATAGAGCCGAGCTCTGCTGTATACAGGATATATGTGGAACAAAGATGTGCATGTAAATCACACATTATATATATATACAGTATATGTATGGGTGTGTGTGTAAATGAGAGCCAGGGCTGGGCTCACTGTGTGCCCGCAGCATTTCCCAGGCCCCGCAAGTGTCAGTGGCAACTGCTAGTGTAACCCTGTCTGAGCGAGTGCAAGGAGGGTTAAGCCCACCGTAGTTCAAAATAGCCCGGAAAGAGGGGACGCCATTTTCCACCCCACCCCCCCCCCCCCCTGACAGCTGGCAGCGAGGGTCTTGTCGGGGGAATTTCAGAGTCCTGCAGATATAAATTACATGTAGGCGCTGGTGGTGGCAACAGCATGAAAACACACAACAACACACACACACAACAACACTTGTGGGGGTGCCGGGGACAAAAACCAGTGCCCCCCTTCTTCTGATCACCTAGGGCTAGCCGGTCCCTGACTGCTGGACAATCACAGATGCCTTGCACGCTACCGGGACTAAGTAAAAAAAGAAACCTGGACTAGACCCCAGAACGCCGGACCGGACATCAAACTCCGGAGCTTGTAGTGTCCGGTCCTGGGGGTGCCTGACCGGGGGGGACATCTATCTATAATTATACATGCCGAACCTCTCACTCTATACGTCATTTCACATGTAATATCTATACATGCCGAACCTCTCACTCTGTACGTTATCTCACATGTAATATCTATACATGCCGAACCTCTCACTCTATACGATATCTCACATGTAATATCATACATGCCGAACCTCTCACTCTATACGTCATCTCACATGTAATATCTATCCATGCGGAACCTCTCACTCTATACGTCATCTCACATGTCATATCTATACATGCCGAACCTCTCACTCTATACGTCATCTCACATGTAATATCTATACATGCAGAAACCTCTCACTCTATACGTTATTTCACATGTAATATCTATACATGCCGAACCTCTCACTCTATACGTCATTTCACATGTAATATCTATACATGCCGAACCTCTCACTCTATACGTTATCTCATATGTAATATCTATACATGCCGAACCTCTCACTCTATATGTTATGTCACGTGTAATATCTATACATGCCGAACCTCTCACTCTATACGTCATCTCACATGTAATATCTATACATGCGGGAACCTCTCACTCTATAAGTCATCTCACATGTAATATCTATACATGCGGAACCTCTCACTCTATACGTTATCTCACATGTAATATCTATACATGCGGGAACCTCTCACTCTATACGTTATCTCACATGTAATATCTATATATGCGGGAACCTCTCACTCTATACGTCATCTCACATGTAATATCTATACAAGCCGAACCTCTCACTCTATACGTCATCTCACATGTCATATCTATACATGCCGAACCTCTCACTCTATACGTTATCTCACATGTAATATCTATACATGCCTGAACCTCTCACTCTATACGTTATCTCACGTGTAATATCTATACATGCCGAACCTCTCACTCTATACGTCATCTCAGATGTAATATCTATACATGCCGAACCTCTCACTCTATACGTCATTTCACATGTAATATCTATACATGCCGAACCTCTCACTCTATACGTCATCTCACATGTAATATCTATACATGCGGGAACCTCTCACTCTATACGTCATCTCACATGTAATATCTATACATGCCGAACCTCTCACTCTTTACGTCATCTCACATGTAATATCTATACATGCCGAACCTCTCACTCTGTACGTTATCTCACATGTAATATCTATACATGCCGAACCTCTCACTCTATACGTTATCTCACATGTAATATCTATACATGCCGAACCTCTCACTCTATACGTCATCTCACATGTAATATCTATACATGCCGAACCTCTCACTCTATACGTCATCTCACATGTAATATCTATACATGCGGAACCTCTCACTCTATACGTCATCTCACATGTAATATCTATACATGCCGAACCTCTCACTCTATACGTCATCTCACATGTAATATCTATACATGCCGAACCTCTCACTCTATACGTCATCTCACATGTAATATCTATACATGCCGAACCTCTCACTCTATTTGTTATCTCACATGTAATATCTATACATGCCGAACCTCTCACTCTATACGTCATCTCACATGTAATATCTATACATGCCGAACCTCTCACTCTATACGTCATCTCAGATGTAATATCTATACATGCCGAACCTCTCACTCTATACGTCATCTCAGATGTAATATCTATACATGCCGAACCTCTCACTCTATACGTCATCTCAGATGTAATATCTATACATGCCGAACCTCTCACTCTATAAGTCATCTCACATGTAATATCTATACATGCGGAACCTCTCACTCTATACGTCATCTCACATGTAATATCTATACATGCCTGAACCTCTCACTCTTTACGTCATCTCACATGTAATATCTATACATGCCGAACCTCTCACTCTATACGTCATCTCACATGTAATATCTATACATGCGGGAACCTCTCACTCTATATGTCATCTCACATGTAATATCTATACATGCCGAACCTCTCACTCTATACGTCATCTCACATGTAATATCTATACATGCGGAACCTCTCACTCTATACGTCAGCTCACATGTAATATCTATACATGCGGGAACCTCTCACTCTATACGTCATCTCACATGTAATATCTATACATGCCGAACCTCTCACTCTTTACGTTATCTCACATGTAATATCTATACATGCCGAACCTCTCACTCTATACGTCATCTCAGATGTAATATCTATACATGCCAAACCTCTCACTCTATACGTTATCTCACATGTAATATCTATACATGCCGAACCTCTCACTCTATACGTCATCTCACATGTAATATCTATACATGCCGAACCTCTCACTCTATACGTTATCTCACATGTAATATCTATACATGCCGAACCTCTCACTCTATACGTCATCTCACATGTCATATCTATACATGCCGAACCTCTCACTCTATACGTTATCTCACATGTAATATCTATACATGCCAAACCTCTCACTCTATACGTTATCTCACATGTAATATCTATACATGCCGAACCTCTCACTCTATACGTCATCTCACATGTAATATCTATACATGCCTGAACCTCTCACTCTATACGTCATCTCACATGTAATATCTATACATGCGGAACCTCTCACTCTATACGCCATCTCACATGTAATATCTATACATGCGGGAACCTCTCACTCTATACGTCATCTCACATGTAATATCTATACATGCCGAACCTCTCACTCTATACGTTATCTCACATGTAATATCTATACATGCCGAACCTCTCACTCTATACGTCATCTCAGATGTAATATCTATACATGCCAAACCTCTCACTCTATACGTTATCTCACATGTAATATCTATACATGCCGAACCTCTCACTCTTTACGTCATCTCACATGTAATATCTATACATGCCGAACCTCTCACTCTATACATTATCTCACATGTATTATCTATACATGCCGAACCTCTCACTCTATACATCATCTCACATGTCATATCTATACATGCCGAACCTCTCACTCTATACGTTATCTCACATGTAATATCTATACATGCCGAACCTCTCACTCTATACGTTATCTCACATGTAATATTTATACATGCCGAACCTCTCACTCTATACGTTATCTCACATGTAATATCTATACATGCCGAACCTCTCACTCTTTACGTCATCTCACATGTAATATCTATACATGCCGAACCTCTCACTCTATACATCATCTCACATGTCATATCTATACATGCCGAACCTCTCACTCTATACGTTATCTCACATGTAATATCTATACATGCCGAACCTCTCACTCTATACGTTATCTCACATGTAATATTTATACATGCCGAACCTCTCACTCTATACGTCATCTGACATGTAATATTTATACATGCCGAACCTCTCACTCTATACGTTATCTCACATGTAATATCTATACATGCCGAACCTCTCACTCTATACGTTATCTCACATGTATTATCTATACATGCGGAACCTCTCACTCTATACGTCATCTCACATGTAATATATATACATGCCGAACCTCTCACTCTATACGTCATCTCACATGTCATATCTATACATGCCGAACCTCTCACTCTATACGTTATCTCACATGTAATATCTATACATGCCGAACCTCTCACTCTATACGTCATCTCACATGTAATATCTATACATGCCGAACCTCTCACTCTATACGTCATCTCACATGTAATATCTATACATGCCGAACCTCTCACTCTATACGTTATCTCACATGTAATATCTATACATGCCAAACCTCTCACTCTATACGTTATCTCACATGTAATATCTATACATGCCGAACCTCTCACTCTATACGTCATCTCACATGTAATATCTATACATGCCGAACCTCTCACTCTATACGTCATCTCACATGTAATATCTATACATGCGGAACCTCTCACTCTATACGTTATCTCACATGTAATATCTATACATGCCGAACCTCTCACTCTATACGTCATCTCACATGTCATATCTATACATGCCGAACCTCTCACTCTATACGTCATCTGACATGTAATATTTATACATGCGGGAACCTCTCACTCTATACGTCATCTCACATGTAATATCTATACATGCCGAACCTCTCACTCTATACGTCATCTGACATGTAATATCTATACATGCGGAACCTCTCACTCTATACGTCATCTCACATGTAATATCTATACATGCCGAACCTCTCACTCTATACGTTATCTCACATGTAATATCTATACATGCCAAACCTCTCACTCTATACGTTATCTCACATGTAATATCTATACATGCCGAACCTCTCACTCTATACGTCATCTCACATGTAATATCTATACATGCCGAACCTCTCACTCTATACGTCATCTCACATGTAATATCTATACATGCGGAACCTCTCACTCTATACGTTATCTCACATGTAATATCTATACATGCCGAACCTCTCACTCTATACGTCATCTCACATGTCATATCTATACATGCCGAACCTCTCACTCTATACGTCATCTGACATGTAATATTTATACATGCGGGAACCTCTCACTCTATACGTCATCTCACATGTAATATCTATACATGCCGAACCTCTCACTCTATACGTCATCTGACATGTAATATTTATACATGCCGAACCTCTCACTCTAGACGTCATCTCAGATGTAATATCTATACATGCCAAACCTCTCAGTCTATACGTTATCTCACATGTAATATCTATCTATGCGGAACCTCTCACTCTATACGTTATCTCACATGTAATATCTATACATGCGGGAGCCTCTCACTCTATACGTTATCTCACATGTAATATCTATACATGCGGGAACCTCTCACTCTATACGTTATCTCACATATATATCCCGTATAACCTATATCCCTTGTATCCCCTAAATCCCCTGTATCTCCTGTATTCCCTGTATCACCTATATACCCTGTATCACCTATATCCCCTGTATTCTCTGTATCACCTATATCCCCTGTATCAACTACAACCCCTATATAAGCTATATCTCCTGTATCCTCTGTATCCCCTACATCTATATCTATATATATCAACAGTCCCATTATACACATTAATGTCTAATACTGTACAGCAATGGTCTCATTATATACATTAAAGTCTCATACTGTACAGTAACGGTCTCATTATACACATTAATGTCTCATACCGTACAGCAACGGTCTCATTATATACAATAAAGTCTCATACTGTACAGTAACGGTCTCATTATACACAGTAATGTCTCACACTGTACAGTAACGGTCTCAGTATACACATTAATGTCTCATACCGTACATCAACGGTCTCATTATAAACAGTAATGTGTTATACCGTACAGTAACGGTCTCATTATACACAGTAATGTCTCATACTGTACAGTAACGGTCTCATACACATTAATGTCTCATACTGTACAGTAACAGTCTCATTATACACAGTAATGTCTCATACCGTACAGCAACGGTCTCATTATATACAATAAAGTCTCATACTGTACAGTAACGGTCTCATTATACACATTAATGTCTCATACTGTACAGTAATGGTCTCATTATACACAGTAATGTCTCATACTGTACAGCAACGGTCTCATTATACACAGTAATGTCTCATACTGTACAGTAACGGTCTCATTATACACAGTAATGTCTCATACCGTACAGCAACGGTCTCATTATATACATTAAAGTCTCATACTGTACAGTAACGTTCTCATTATACACATTAATGTCTCATACTGTACAGTAATGGTCTCAGTATACACATTAATGTCTCATACCGTACATCAATGGTCTCATTATAAACAGTAATGTCTCATACCGTACAGTAACGGTCTCATTATACACAGTAATGTCTCATACTGTACAGTAACGGTCTCATACACATTAATGTCTCATACTGTACAGTAACAGTCTCATTATACACAGTAATGTCTCATACCGTACAGTAACAGTCTCATTATACACAGTAATGTCTCATACCGTACAGTAACGGTCTCATACACATTAATGTCTCATACCGTACAGTAACAGTCTCATTATACACAGTAATGTCTCATACTGTACAGTAACTGTCTCATTATACACAGTAATGTCTCATACCGTACAGTAACGGTCTCATTATACACATTAATGTCTCATACTGTACAGTAACGGTCTCATACACATTAATGTCTCATACCGTACAGTAACGTTCTCATTATACACAGTAATGTCTCATACTGTACAGTAACTGTCTCATTATACACAGTAATGTCTCATACTGTACAGTAACGGTCTCATACACATTAATGTCTCATACCGTACAGTAACAGTCTCATTATATACAGTAATGTGTTATACTGTACAGTAACTGTCTCATTATACACAGTAATGTCTCATACCGTACAGTAACTGTCTCATTATACACAGTAATGTCTCATACCGTACAGTAACGTTCTCATTATACACATTAATGTCTCATACCGTACAGTAACAGTCTCATTATACACAGTAATGTGTTATACCGTACAGTAACGGTCTCATTATACACATTAATGTCTCATACTGTACAATAACGGTCTCATACACATTAATGTCTCATACCGTACAGTAACAGTCTCATTATATACATCACTGTCTCATACTGTACAGTAACGGTCTCATTATACACATTAATGTCTCATACGTACAGTAACGGTCTCATTATACACATTAATGTCTTATACCGTACAGTAACGGTCTCATTCTTCATATAATACATTATCTGTCTCATCCTGTACATTATACACTAATGGTCCCTGCACCGACATCTGGGAACTGACAGCCAAGTAGTCGACTGATGTCCCTGATTTCTGCCCACAGTCCCACATCGTCTCTGCATTGTTGTATATCCTGATTTCTGCCCACAGTCCCACGCTATCTCTGCATTGTTGTATATCCATGATTTCCGCCCGCAGTCCCACGCTATCTCTGCATTGTTGTATGTCCCTGATTTCCGCCCGCAGTCCCACATCGTCTCTGCATTGTTGTATGTCCCTGATATCTGCCCACAGTCCCACATTGTCTCTGCATTGTTGTATGTCCCTGATTTCCTCACACAGTCCCACATCGTCTCTGCATTGTTGTATGTCCCTGATTTCTGCCCACAGTCCCACATTGTCTCTGCATTGTTGTATGTCCCTGATTTCCGCCCGCAGTCCCACATTGTCTCTGCATTGTTGTAATACCCTGATTTCCGCCCGCAGTCCCACGCTGTCTCTGCATTGTTGTATGTCCCTGATTTCCGCCCGCAGTCCCACGCTGTCTCTGCATTGTTGTATGTCCCTGATTTCTGCCCGCAGTCCCACGCTGTCTCTGTATTGTTGTACGTCCCTGATTTCCGCCCGCAGTCCCACGCTGTGTCTGCACTGTTGTATGTCCCTGATTTCCGCCCACAGTCCCACATCGTCTCTGCATTGTTGTATGTCCCTGATTTCCGCCCGCAGTCCCACATTGTCTCTGCATTGTTGTATGTCCCTGATTTCCGCCCGCAGTCCCACATTGTCTCTGCATTGTTGTATGTCCCTGATTTCCTCCCACAGTCCCACATCGTCTCTGCATTGTTGTATGTCCCTGATTTCTGTCCACAGTCCCACATCGTCTCTGCATTGTTGTATGTCCCTGATTTCTGTCCACAGTCCCATATTGTCTCTGCATTGTTGTATGTCCCTGATTTCCTCCCACAGTCCCACATCGTCTCTGCATTGTTGTATGTCCCTGATTTCTGTCCACAGTCCCATATTGTCTCTGCATTGTTGTATGTCCCTGATTTCCTCCCACAGTCCCACATCGTCTCTTCATTGTTGTATGTCCCTGATTTCCTCCCACAGTCCCACATCGTCTCTGCATTGTTGTATGTCCCTGATTTCTGCCCACAGTCCCATATTGTCTCTGCATTGTTGTATGTCCCTGATTTCCTCCCACAGTCCCACATTGTCTCTGCATTGTTGTATGTCCCTGATTTCTGCCCGCAGTCCCACGCTGTCTCTGCATTGTTGTTTGTTCCTGTCTTCATGGATTATATAGTAATGCTCATTTGGAAGGAATATTTTAACATTCAGACTACGACTAAATTCCATAAACTTGGCAAGCTGGGGATTGTAGTGCTCCAGAACTGGTCCCGTACTGACACAAATGACCGAAATTCAGTACTTGGCACCGATGGGCGCTCTTACAACCAGACCTGAATGAGGTGCCTGATGGGCTGCACCATATGACTAACATTGGCCATTGCCATTGGTTGTGCATGGGCCAAATCATCCTTCCAACATCGGCCATCACCGTAGAACTTCTGAGCAACCCATTTGGGCACTCAGAATGTCTGATGGAATTAGGCCACAGTCTCTGAGGGCAACACGCCTGCAAATCATTCTTATCACATAGTATTCCTGTATCTGTGTTACCCATAAACGCCATCACACGCAGTCCCTTGTGCCAACACACCATATACGCCGGAACAATGCAGCCTCTCCTGCCGACACACTATATACGCCGGAACAATGCAGCCTCTCCTGCCAACACACCATATACGCCGGAACAATGCAGTCTCTCCTGCCGACACACCATATATGCCAGTACAATGCAGCCTCTCCTGCCGATACACCATATACGCCAGTACAATGCAGCCTCTCCTGCCGACACACCATATACGCCGGAACAATGCAGCCTCTCCTGCCGTCACACCATATACGCCAGTACAATGCAGCCTCTCCTGCCGACACACCATATACGCCGGAACAATGCAGCCTCTCCTGCCGACACACCATATACGCCAGTACAATGCAGCCTCTCCTGCCGACACACTATATACGCCGGAACAATGCAGCCTCTCCTGCCGACACACTATATACGCCGGAACAATGCAGCCTCTCCTGCCGACACACCATATACGCCGGAACAATGCAGTCTCTCGTGCCGACACACCATATACACCGGAACAATGCAGCCTCTCCTGCCGACACACTATATACGCCGGAACAATGCAGCCTCTCCTGCCGACACACCATATACGCCGGAACAATGCAGCCTCTCCTGCCGACACACTATATACGCCGGAACAATGCAGCCTCTCCTGCGACACACCATATACGCCAGTACAATGCAGCCTCTCCTGCCGACACACCATATACGCCGGAACAATGCAGCCTCTCCTGCCGTCACACCATATACGCCGGAACAATGCAGCCTCTCTTGCCGACACACCATATACGCCGGAACAATGCAGCCTCTCCTGCCGTCACACCATATACGCCGGAACAATGCAGCCTCTCTTGCCGACACACCATATACGCCGGAACAATGCAGCCTCTCCTGCCGTCACACCATATACGCCGGAACAATGCAGCCTATCCTGCCGACACACCATATACGCCAGAACAATGCAGCCTCTCCTGCCGACACACCATATACGCCGGCAGAATACGTCAATTTCCTAACAAACAGCAGAAACAATAAGTAACGGTGAGATGTGCCAGGTGCTATTTGGACTACATAAGGTTTGCTCTAGACTGCAATGTGTAATATAAGTATGTAAAGTACATATCGCACTCAGAGCCAGATTAAGCCTTCTGGGGGGGGGGGGGGTGTCCAGGGGGCCCCCTTGCACTTGTCATTACTGGCCACAAACTGATTGGGAGAATATTACACTGTCAAACACAGAGTGATGGCAGTATAAACTTGGTCAATGGGTAACTGCAGGGGGAGATAATCTATATATATATATATACAGTGGTCGAAGTGGAAATTTTGAAGTGGGGGTATGGAAAAGTAAAGAGTGAATATAGTGCGCACCTTCGGACACCCCCCTGTCCATCAACGTCCCCTGCCAGACTGCCCCGTTGTACAGGGGTATTACAAAAGCACAATATGCGCTGCTGAGTGATCAGAGAGCATCCTGAGGGGTTTTTTTTTTTTATCTTCAGATTAAAGTGGCGGTATGGCATACCCCCGTATACCGCCCCACTTCGACCACTGTATATATATATATATATATATATATATATATCCTCAGCAGGGACCGGCACTCTCCTCACCCAAGGGTAAATTGCTGCGGTGCCTTCCAAGGACTGTGGAGGTGCGGGCGGCACTCAAAGCAGACTCAGTAAGGAATGGTAAAAAGCCTTTATTCCTACGGCGTTTCGGAGTATTGTACCCCCGTTTTCAAGGACCTTGAAAACGGGGGTACAATACCTCTAAACGTCGTAGGACTAAAGGCTTTTTACCATTCTGAGTCGGTACTTGTGGAGTATCACGGCTCCCATCGTATGGCATCGTATGCCATATGTAGTGGCATACGATGCAATACGATTTTTACCGATTTTTGAGCATTTTTGCTCAAAAATCGTATGCCATCGCATCCCCATCGTATGGCATCGTATGCCATATGTAGTGGCATACGATAGCATACGATGCGATACGATTTTTACCGATTTTTGAGCATTTTTGCTCAAAAATCGTATGCCATCGCATCCCCATCGTATGGCATCGTATGCCATATGTAGTGGCATACGATAGCATACGATGCAATACGATTTTTACCGATTTTTGAGCATTTTTGCTCAAAAATCGTATGCCATCGCATCCCCATCGTATGGCATCGTATGCCATATGTAGTGGCATACGATAGCATACGATGCGATACGATTTTTACCGATTTTTGAGCATTTTTGCTCAAAAATCGTATGCCATCGCATCCCCATCGTATGGCATCGTATGCCATATGTAGTGGCATACGATAGCATACGATGCGATACGATTTTTACCGATTTTTGAGCATTTTTGCTCAAAAATCGTATGCGATCGCATCGGATGCCATACGATGGCATCCGATGCGATGGCACCCGATTTTGCACTGAAATGCATCAGAAATGCATTGAAATGTGTATCAAAGTAGTGAAATGCCCCCAAATGTCATTTTTCATAGTGCACCACCCCCACTATCAACGTCAACCCGAAGCGTGGCGAGCGCAGCGAGCCCGCGAGGGGCGGCGGTACGTGTCCTACGACCTTTTCATACCCCCACTATCCACGTCGGCGCGGAGCTGAGAATAGAATAGTGTGGCGAGCGCAGCGAGCCCGAAGCGTGGCGAGCCCCGCGAGGGGACGCGGATACCTGTGAAGCCCGCGAGGGGACGCGTATAGATGTGAAGGTATCCGCGTCCCCTCGCGGGGCTCACTGCGCTCGCCACGCTTCGGGCTCGGTGGCTCGCTGCGCTCGCCACACTATTCTACTCTCAACTCCACGCCGACGTGGATAGTGGGGGTATGAAAAGGTCGTAGGACGCGTACCGCCGCCGCTCGCCACGCTTCGGGTTGACGTTGATAGTGGGGGTGGTGCACTATGAAAAATGGCATTTGGGGGCATTTCACAAGTTTAATACACATTTCAATGCATTCTGATGCATTTCATTGCAAAATCGGGTGCGATCGCATCGCATGCGATGCGATTTTTAGCATACAATCAGCATAAGATGAAGGTCGTGGGAGCCGTGATAATCCACAAGTACCTCTGAGTCTGCTTTGAGTGCCGCCCACACCTCCACACACACATATATATATATATATATATATATATTATATATATATATATATATATACACATACATACCTACCACATGAAAAGCCTATGTTTGTCCCCCTGCACCGTACTCTATAGGACTGTAGGTGACCTCACAGTCCCAGTGCTGCCTCAGATTTAAAATCCTCCCATGACTAGGCTGCTGCTGCTGTCCTCCATGGGCCTGAGAAGCTCCACCAATCAGAGCTCAGCACAAGCCTCTGACCTCTTGTGTAAAGTTTCATGGGAATTAGTCAACTCCTAGTAATGCTCTTGTGCAGTCAGTGTGCCTTGGCTCCTGATGCTCAGCACCTTTAATCATTGTCACATTGGCAGGTAGGTGAAGCTGCAGCACTACCCCACTGCCATACACAAAACCATTAGCTTAACCATGCAAACCACAGGGGGGGCAGCTAGAGGGGGCCCAGGGGTACTGACCCCTTTTGTCCCTGCTTTAATCCGGCCCTGATCGCACATGATACCCTATTCAGGGTGGCATGTGAGGCTCGCACTGTGTGTGGGCACCTTATAATTCACTGACCCTATTCCACCACCCCACAAACACTTCGGGACATATGGGCAGATGTATGAAGCAGTGATAAGGGAGGAGAAGGGGCCCGTAACAACCAATCAGCACACAAGTAACATCTATCATTTGCATAATATAAAATTGGATATAGCTGCTGATTGGTTGCCATGAGCAAGTTCTCCTCCATTATCACTGCTTCATTCATCTAGCCCACAGTCTGCAGATTATTACACTATTGACCTCTCTAATGATCTGCAGAACATCGCTCTGTCCCATCTACCCCCTGACAGGTACTGAGTGATATATCCTGCAGATTATTACACTACTGACCTCTCCAGTGACCTGCAGAACATCGCTCTGTCCCATCTACCCCCTGACATGTACATAGTGATATATCCTGCAGATTATTACATTTCTGACCTCTCTAGTGATCTGCAGAACATCACTCTATCCCATCTACCCCCTGACAGGTACATAGTGATATTTCCTGCAGATTATTACATTACTGACCTCTGTAGTGACCTGCAGAACATCGCTCTGTCCCACCTCGTCCCTGACAGCTACATAGTGATATATCCTGCAGGCTATTACATTACTGACCTCTCCAGTGATCTGCAGAACATCGCTCTGTCCCATCTACCCCCTGACAGGTACATAGTGATATATCCTGCAGAGTATTACATTACTGACCTCTCTAGTGATCTGCAGAACATCGCTCTGTCCCATCTACCCCCTGACAGGTACATAGTGATATATCCTGCAGAGTATTACATTACTGACCTCTCTAATGATCTGCAGAACATCGCTCTGACCATCTACCCCCTGACAGGTACATAGTGATATATCATGCAGATTATTACATTACTGACCTCTCTAGTGATCTGCAGAACATTGCTCTGTCCCATATACTCCCTGACAGGTACATAGTGATATATCCTGCAGATTATTACATTACTGACCTCCCTAGTGACCTGCAGAACATCGCTCTGTCCCATCTACCCCCTGACATGTACATAGTGATATATCCTGCAGAGTATTACATTACTGACCTCCCTAGTGATCTGCAGAACATCACTCTGTCCCATCTACCCCCCGACAGGTACATAGTGATATATCCTGCAGATTATTACACTACTGACCTCCCTAGTGATCTGCAGAACATCGCTCTGTCCCATCTACCCCCTGACAGGTACATAGGGATATATCCTGCAGAGTATTACATCACTGACCTCTCTAGTGACCTGCAGAACATCGCTCTGTCCCATCTATCCCCTGAAAGGTACATAGTGATATATCCTGCAGATTATTACATTACTGACCTCTCCAGTGATCTGCAGAACATCGCTCTGTCCCATCTACCCCCTGACAGGTACAGAGTGATATGTCCTGCGGATTATTACATTACTGACCTCTCTCGTGACCTGCAGAACATCGCTCTGTCCCACCTACCCCCTGACAGGTACATAGTGATATATCCTGCAGATTATTACATTACTGAACTCTAGTGACCTGCAGAACATCGCTCTGTCCCATCTACCACCTGACAGGTACATAGTGATATATCCTGCAGATTATTACATTACTAAACTCTCTAGTGATCTGCAGAACATCGCTCTGTCCCATCCACCCCCTGACAGGTACATAGTGATATATACTGCAGATTATTACATGACTGACCTCTAGTGACCTGCAGAACATCGCTCTGTCCCATCTACCCCCTGACAGGTACATAGTGATATATCCTGCAGATTATTACATTTCTGACCTCTCTAGTGATCTGCAGAACATTGCTCTGTCCCATTTACTACCTGACAGGTACATAGTGATATATCCTGCAGATTATTACATTTCTGACCTCTCTAGTGATCTGCAGAACATCGCTCTGTCCCATCTACCCCCTGACAGGTACATAGTGATATATCCTGCAGATTATTACATTACTGAACTCTAGTGACCTGCAGAACATCGCTCTGTCCCATCTACCAACTGACAGGTACATAGTGATATATTCTGCAGATTATTACATTACTAAACTCTCTAGTGATCTGCAGAACATCGCTCTGTCCCATCCACCCCCTGACAGGTACATAGTGATATATACTGCAGATTATTACATGACTGACCTCTAGTGACCTGCAGAACATCGCTCTGTCCCATCTACCCCCTGACAGGTACATAGTGATATATCCTGCAGATTATTACATTTCTGACCTCTCTAGTGATCTGCAGAACATTGCTCTGTCCCATTCACTACCTGACAGGTACATAGTGATATATCCTGCAGATTATTACATTTCTGACCTCTCTAGTGATTTGCAGAACATCGCTCTGTCCCATCTACCCCCTGACAGGTACATAGTGATATATCCTGCAGATTATTACATTTCTGACCTCTCTAGTGACCTGCAGAACATCGCTCTGTCCCATCTACCCCCAGACAGGTACATAGTGATATATCCTGCAGATTATTACATTACTGACCTCTCTAGTGATCTGCAGAACATTGCTCTGTCCCATATACCCCCTGACAGGTACAGTGATATATCCTGCAGATTATTACATCACTGACCTCTCTAGTGATCTGCAGAACATCGCTCTGTCCCATCTACCCCCTGACAGGTACATAGTGATATATCCTGCAGATTATTACAACACTGACCTCTCTAGTGATCTGCAGAACATCGCTCTGTCCCACCTTGTCCCTGACAGCTACATAGTGATATATCCTGCAGATTATTACATTACTGACCTCCCTAGTGACCTGCAGAACATCGCTCTGTCCCATCTACCCCCTGACAGGTACATAGTGATATATCCTGCAGATTATTACATTACTGACCTCCCTAGTGATCTGCAGAACATCGCTCTGTCCCATCTACCCCCTGACAGCTACATAGTGCTATATCCTGCAGATTATTACATTACTGACCTCCCTAGTGATCTGCAGAACATCGCTCTGTCCCATCTACCCCCTGACAGGAACATAGTGATATATCCTGCAGATTATTACATTACTGACCTCCCAAGTGACCTGCAGAACATCGCTCTGTCCCATCTACCCCCTGACAGCTACATAGTGCTATATCCTGCAGATTATTACATTACTGACCTCCCTAGTGATCTGCAGAACATCGCTCTGTCCCATCTACCCCCTGACAGGAACATAGTGATATATCCTGCAGATTATTACATTACTGACCTCCCAAGTGACCTGCAGAACATCGCTCTGTCCCATCTACCCCCTGACAGGTACATAGTGATATATCCTGCAGATTATTACATTACTGACCTCCCTAGTGATCTGCAGAACATCGCTCTGTCCCATCTACCCCCTGACAGGAACATAGTGATATTTACAACAAAAAAGAAGAAAAGAAACTCGGGTGGGGTGCACTCTAGATCCCCCAAAATTGAAACTATTCTGTTAGTACATTTATTATTTAATTTTTCAAAAATAAGAATATTTTCATTTTTTGATTTTTATCTGCTGTGCCCAATTGATTTGTATTTATTGTGTTTTTTATAATAAGTGTGTAACTTTTTATATTTTTTATTTTAATTTGTTATTTATTTATATTTTTATGGGAATTTTAATCTTTTTTATAAAAATTAATTAAATAAATTTTTTAATTTTTCTGGGATTTGTTTGGTTTTTTTGGTTTTTTTTAGGAGTAAATGTGTGTCCAATAGATCAGTAGATCGAACAGGCTGTGTGAAAAGAATTTTCTACAAAAGACCCTGCGAATTCTTAAATTAAATTAATTTGAGCGGATACTGGTTTAATAGTTTGGAGAAATATCGTTTGAAATAATGCAATGTTTTGCCGGTAATTGATAATTTATAAATAGTTGACCATCATATACCCCAACAAACACATCACCATCGATGTTCTGGGTGTTATCACTTAATATCAAGTGATCAGGGTCTAATCATTGGTCAAAATAATATATATAAAGGTTTGCAAAACATATCAAACAAAGTATTTACACCATTTCTATATACATATGTACAAGTGAACGGCTCTCATCCACACTTGCATATTTCCCTCTTGGACTTGCTGCAAATAACAAGCAGGTGCTTGTGCCCTATAAAGTGAGAACTGAGGTGGAGATGTCTAGTGTGTTATATGTTAGATTATTCAGCTCATATGCTGCAATCATACCATTCAAAACAGTATTTTAGTTCGAACATGCACACTGTCAGCATACTGTAAATAATGCACTGCTGTGAACCATGACCGCACCATACATTACCACTTTTTATGTGGAGGTTTTGAGGTAACTTTAACATTCATATGAGACATGTATCCATTCTCATAATACTCTTTACAATTTATGTACAGTAGCAGGGCAAGATTAAATGTTGCAAAATGTATCCGGCTACAATATTGCCAATAATCTCCACAATACTTGGCCCTACACTGCCATACAAGTAATCAACAGGGCAGAATTAAACCTTACAAGTGGTGTCTGGCTACAATGTTGCTATGTTCTCCACAATGATTAACCTGCTCATGCTATATACATGAAGCCTTGTGGGGAGAAAGCAGTCAGACACACCAGCAACTTTGTAGAGGGAAAAAGAGACGGACTGTATCCTCCTGTGACCCGCGGCATCCAAGTAAGAATGACCGCAGGCACCAGGGGGTGGTCCGATTACCAGATCCGAAGCCGATACACGTGTCTCCAAGACGCCGCTGGTGTAATCCCTGGACGGAGCGGAGACCGGCAGCCGGTCACGTGAGCGCCCACGTGATCGGCAGGGAGAAGAGTACGTACGTTTCGCTTTGGGCTTGTTCACGCAGCAGCAACATAGGAACATAGTGATATATCCTGCAGATTATTACATTACTGACCTCCCCAAGTGACCTGCAGAACATCGCTCTGTCCCATCTACCCCCTGACAGGTACATAGTGATATATCCTGCAGATTATTACATTACTGACCTCTCTAGTGACCTGCAGAACATCGCTCTGTCCCATCTACCCCCTGACAGGTACATAGTGATATATCCTGCAGATTATTACATTACTGACTAGTGACCTGCAGAACATCGCTCTGTCCCATCTCCCCCTGACAGTTATATAGTGATATATCCTGCAGATTATTACATTACTGACCTCTCTAGTGATCTGCAGAACATCGCTCTGCCTCATCTACCCCTTGACGGGTACATAGTGATATATCCTGCAGATTATTACATTACTGACTAGTGACCTGCAGAACATCGCTCTGTCCAATCTACCCCCTGACAGGTATATAGTGATATATCCTGAAGATTATTATATCACTGACCTAGTGACCTGCAGAACATCGCTCTGTCCCATCTACCCTCTGACAGGTACATAGTGATATATCCTGCAGATTATTACATTACAGGGAGATACATAGTGATACAATGTCTCCTATCCCCCCTGGTAGATAGATAGTGATACAATGTCTCCTATCCCCCCTGGTAGATACATAATGATACAATGTCCCCTACCCCCCCCCCCCTGGTAGATACATAGTGATACAATGTCTCCTATCCCCCCTGGTAGATACATAGTGATACAATGCCCCCTATCCCCCCTGGTAGATACATAGTGATACAATGTCCCCTACCCCCCCCCCCTGGTAGATACATAGTGATACAATGTCTCCTATCCCCCCTGGTAGATAGATAGTGATACAATGTCCCCTATCCCCCCCCCCCCCCTGGTAGATACATAATGATACAATGCCCCCTATCCCCCCTGGTAGATACATAGTGATACAATGCCCCCTATCCCCCCCCCTGGTAGATAGATAATGATACAATGTCTCCTATCCCCCCCTGGTAGATTCATAATGATACCATGTCTCCTATCCCCCCCTGGTAGATTCATAATGATACCATGTCTCCTATCCCCCCCCCCTGGTAGATACATAATGATACAATGTCCCCTACCCCCCCTGGTAGATACATAGTGATACAATGTCTCCTATCCCCCCCCCTGGTAGATACATAGTGATACAATGTCTCCTATCCCCCCCCCTGGTAGATAGATAGTGATACAATGTCCCCCTATCCCCCCTGGTAGATACATAGTGATACAATGTCTCCTATCCCCCCTGGTAGATACATAGTGACACAATGTCCCCTACCCCCCCCCCCCCCGGTAGATACATAGTGATACAATGTCCCCTACCCCCCCCCCTGGTAGATACATAGTGATACAATGTCCCCTACCCCCCCCCCCCCATGTAGATACATAATGATACAATGTCTCCTATCCCCCCCTGGTAGATACATAGTGATACAATGTCTCCTATCCTCCCCTGGTAGATACATAGTGATACAATGTCCCCTACCCCCCCCCCCTGGTAGATACATAGTGATACAATGTCCCCTATCCCCCCTGGTAGATACATAGTGATACAATGTCCCCTACCCCCCCCCCTGGTAGATACATAGTGATACAATGTCCCCTATCCCCCCCTGGTAGATACATAGTGATACAATGTCTCCTATCCCCCCTGGTAGATACATAATGATACAATGTCCCCTATCCCCCCTGGTAGATACATAGTGATACAATGTCTCCTATCCCCCCTGGTAGATACATAATGATACAATGTCTCCTATCCCCCCCTGGTAGATACATAATGATACAATGCCCCCTACCCCCCCCCCCCGGTAGATACATAGTGATACAATGTCCCCTACCCCCCCCCCCCCTGTTAGATACATAATGATACAATATCTCCTATTCCCCCCTGGTAGATACATAGTGATACAATGTCCCCTATCCCCCCCCCTGGTAGATACATAATGATACAATGTCTTCTATCACCCCCTGGTAGATACATAATGATACCATGTCTCCTATCCCCCCCTGGTAGATACATAATGATACAATGTCCCCTACCCCCCCCCCCCCTGGTAGATAGATAGTGATACAATGTCCCCTATCCCCCCCTGGTAGATACATAGTGATACAATGTCCCCTATCCCCCCCTGGTAGATAGATAGTGATACAATGTCCCCTATCCCCCCCCTGGTAGATAGATAGTGATACAATGTCCCCTATTCCCCCCTGGTAGATACATAGTGACACAATGTCCCCTACCCCCCCCCTGGTAGATACATAGTGATACAATGTCCCCTATCCCCCCCCCCCCTGGTAGATACATAGTGATACAATGTCCCCTACCCCCCCCCCCATGTAGATACATAATGATACAATGTA
>NC_139218.1:5704477-5726977 GCF_055691185.1 Crinia signifera
TACCCCGCAATAGTGTTATACTGTATATAATGTACAAAGCCGCGTATACAATATTATATATGACGTACATGTACAGAGCCCCGCATACACTGTTATATAATAATGTACAGAGCCCCACATACACTGTTATATATAATGTACAGAGCCCCGCATACACTATTATATATAATGTACAGAGCCCCGCATACACTATTATATATAATGTACAGAGCCCCGCATACACTATTATATATAATGTACAGAGCCCCGCATACACTATTATATATAATGTACAGAGCCCGCATACACTGTTATATATAATGTACAGATCCCCCGCATACACTGTTATATATAATGTACACAACCCCGCATACACTGTTATATATAATGTACAGAGCCCCGCATACACTATTATATATAATGTACACAACCCCGCATACACTGTTATATATAATGTACAGAGCCCCGCATACACTGTTATATATAATGTACAGAGCCCCGCATACACTATTATATATAATGTACAGAGCCCCGCATACACTGTTATATATAATGTACAGAGCCGCGTATACAATATTTTATATAAAGCACAGGACCCCGCAATAGTGTTATACTGTATATAATGTACAGAGCCGCGTATACAATATTATATATAATGTACAGAGCCGCATATACAATATTATATATAAAGCACAGGACCCCGCAACAGTATTATACTGTATATAATGTACAAAGCCGCGTATACAATATTATATATGACTTACATGTACAGAGCCCCGCAAACACTATTATATATAATGTACAGAGCCCCGCATACACTATTATATATAATGTACAGAGCCCCGCATACACTATTATATATAATGTACACAGCCCCGCATACACTATTATATATAATGTACAGAGCCGCGTATACAATATTATATATAATGTACAGAGCCCCGCATACACTATTATATATAATGTACAGAGCCCAGCATACACTGTTATATATAATGTACAGAGCCCCGCATACACTATTATATATAATGTACAGAGCCCCGCATACACTATTATATATATTGTACAGAGCCCGCATACACTATTATATATAATGTACAGATTCCCACATACACTGTTATATATAATGTACAGAACCCCGCATACACTATTCTATATAATGTACAGAGCCCCGCATACACTGTTATATATAATGTACAGAGCCCCGCATACACTATTATATATAATGTACAGAGCCCCGCATACACTATTATATATAATGTACAGAGCCCCGCATACACTATTATATATAATGTACAGAGCCCCGCATACACTATTATATATAATGTACAGAACCCCGCATACACTGTTATATATAATGTACAGAGCCCCGCATACACTATTATATATAATGTACAGAGCCCCGCATACACTGTTATATATAATGTACAGAGCCGCGTATACAATATTTTATATAAAGCACAGGACCCCGCAATAGTGTTATACTGTATATAATGTACAGAGCCGCGTATACAATATTATATATAATGTACAGAGCCGCATATACAATATTATATATAAAGCACAGGACCCCGCAACAGTATTATACTGTATATAATGTACAAAGCCGCGTATACAATATTATATATGACTTACATGTACAGAGCCCCGCAAACACTATTATATATAATGTACAGAGCCCCGCATACACTATTATATATAATGTACAGAGCCCCGCATACACTATTATATATAATGTACACAGCCCCGCATACACTATTATATATAATGTACAGAGCCGCGTATACAATATTATATATAATGTACAGAGCCCCGCATACACTATTATATATAATGTACAGAGCCCAGCATACACTGTTATATATAATGTACAGAGCCCCGCATACACTATTATATATAATGTACAGAGCCCCGCATACACTATTATATATATTGTACAGAGCCCGCATACACTATTATATATAATGTACAGATTCCCACATACACTGTTATATATAATGTACAGAACCCCGCATACACTATTCTATATAATGTACAGAGCCCCGCATACACTGTTATATATAATGTACAGAGCCCCGCATACACTATTATATATAATGTACAGAGCCCCGCATACACTATTATATATAATGTACAGAGCCCCGCATACACTATTATATATAATGTACAGAGCCCCGCATACACTATTATATATAATGTACAGAGCCCCGCATACACTGTTATATATAATGTACAGAGCCCCGCATACACTATTATATATAATGTACAGAGCCCCGCATACACTATTATATATAATGTACAGAGCCCTGCATACACTATTATATACTGTATAATGTACAGAGCCCCGCATACACTGTTATATATAATGTACAGAGCCCCGCATACACTATTATATATAATGTACAGAGCCCCGCATACACTATTATATATAATGTACAGAGCCCCGCATACACTGTTATATATAATGTACAGAGCCGCGTATACAATATTTTATATAAAGCACAGGACCCCGCAATAGTGTTTTACTGTATATAATGTACAGAGCCGCGTATACAATATTATATATAATGTACAGAGCCGCATATACAATATTATATATAAAGCACAGGACCCCGCAACAGTATTATACTGTATATAATGTACAAAGCCGCGTATACAATATTATATATGACGTACATGTACAGAGCCCCGCAAACACTATTATATATAATGTACAGAGCCCCGCATACACTATTATATATAATGTACAGAGCCCCGCATACACTATTATATATAATGTACACAGCCCCGCATACACTATTATATATAATGTACAGAGCCCCGCATACACTATTATATATAATGTACAGAGCCGCGTATACAAAATTATATATAATGTACAGAGCCCCGCATACACTATTATATATAATGTACAGAGCCCAGCATACACTGTTATATATAATGTACAGAGCCCCGCATACACTATTATATATAATGTACAGAGCCCCGCATACACTATTATATATATTGTACAGAGCCCGCATACACTATTATATATAATGTACAGATTCCCGCATACACTATTATATATAATGTACAGAGTCCCGCATACACTATTATATATAATGTACAGAGTCCCGCATACACTATTATATACAATGTACAGAGCCCCGCATACACTATTATATATAATGTACAGAGCCCCGCATACACTATTATATATAATGTACAGAGCCCCGCATACACTGTTATATATAATGTACAGAGCCCCGCATACACTATTATATATAATGTACAGAGTCCCGCATACACTATTATATATAATGTACAGAGTCCCGCATACACTATTATATACAATGTACAGAGCCCCGCATACACTATTATATATAATGTACAGAGCCCCGCATACACTATTATATATAATGTACAGAGCCCCGCATACACTGTTATATATAATGTACAGAACCCCGCATACACTATTCTATATAATGTACAGAGCCCAGCATACACTGTTATATATAATGTACAGAGCCCCGCATACACTATTATATATAATGTACAGAGCCCCGCATACACTATTATATATAATGTACAGAGCCCCGCATACACTATTATATATAATGTACAGAGCCCCGCATACACTATTATATATAATGTACAGAGCCCCGCATACACTATTATATATAATGTACAGAGCCCCGCATACACTGTTATATATAATGTACAGAGCCCCGCATACACTATTATATATAATGTACAGAGCCCTGCATACATTATTATATACTGTATAATGTACAGAGCCCCGTACACACTGTTATATATAATGTACAGAGCCCCGCAAACACTATTATATATAATGTACAGTGCCCCGCATACACTATTATATATAATGTACAGAGCCCCGCATACACTATTATATATAATGTACAGAGCCCAGCATACACTATTATATATAATGTACAGAGCCCCGCATACACTATTATATATAATGTACAGATCCCGCATACACTGTTATATATAATGTACAGAGCCCCGCATACACTGTTATATATAATGTACAGATCCCGCATACACTGTTATATATAATGTACAGAGCCCCGCATACACTGTTATATATAATGTACAGAGCCCCGCATACACTATTATATATAATGTACAGAGCCCCGCATACACTATTATATATAATGTACAGAGCCCCGCATACACTATTATATATAATGTACAGAGCCCCGCATACACTGTTATATATAATGTACAGAGCCCCGCATACACTGTTATATATAATGTACAGAGCCCCGCATACACTGTTATGTATAATGTACAGGGCCCCGCATACACTATTATATATAATGTACAGAGCCCGGCATACACTGTTATATATAATGTACAGAGCCCCGCATACACTATTATATATAATGTACAGATTCCCACATACACTGTTATATATAATGTACAGAGCCTGCATACACTATTATATATAATGTACAGAGCCCGGCATACACTATTATATATAATGTACAGAGCCCCGCATACACTATTATATATAATGTACAGAACCCCGCATACACTATTATATATAATGTACAGAGCCCCGCATACACTATTATATATAATGTACAGAGCCCTGCATACACTATTATATACTGTATAATGTACAGAGCCCCGTATACACTGTTATATATAATGTACAGAGCCCGCATACACTATTATATATAATGTATAGAGCCCCGCATACACTATTATATATAATGTACAGAGCCCCGCATACACTATTATATATAATGTACAGAGCCCCGCATACACTATTATATATAATGTACAGAGCCCCGCATACACTATTATATATAATATACAGATCCCTGCATACACTGTTATATATAATGTACATGTACAGAGCCCCGCATACACTGTTATATATAATGTACAGAGCCCCGCATACACTATTATATATACTGTACAGAGCCCGCATACACTATTATATATACTGTACAGAGCCCCGCATACACTGTTATATATAATGTAGAGTCCCGCATACACTGTTATATATAATGTACAGAGCCCGCATACACTATTATATATAATGTACAGAGCCCCGCATACACTGTTATATACAATGTACAGTGCCCGCATACACTGTTATATATAATGTACAGAGCCCCGCATACACTGTTATATATAATGTACAGAGCCCCGCATACACTATTATATATAATGTACACAGCCCAGCATACACTGTTATATATAATGTACAGATCCCTGCATACACTATTCTATATGTACAGAGCCCCGCATACACTATTATATATAATGTACAGAGCCCGCATACACTATTATATATAATGTACAGATCCCGCATACACTGTTATATATAATGTACAGAGCCCAGCATACACTGTTATATATAATGTACAGAGCCCTGCATACACTGTTATATATAATGTACAGAGCCCCGCATACACTATTATATATAATGTACAGAGCCCCGCATACACTATTATATATAATGTACAGAGCCCCGCATACACTGTTATATATAATGTACAGAGCCCCGCATACACTGTTATATATAATGTACAGAGCCCCGCATACACTGTTATATATAATGTACAGAGCCCCACATACACTATTATATATAATGTACAGAGCCCCGCATACACTGTTATATATAATGTACAGAGCCCCGCATACACTATTATATATAATGTACACAGCCCAGCATACACTATTATATATAATGTACAGAGCCCCGCATACACTATTATATATAATGTACAGAGCCCGCATACACTTTTATATATAATGTACACAGCCCAGCATACACTATTATATATAATGTACAGTGCCCCGCATACACTGTTATATATAATGTACAGAGCCCCGCATACACTATTATATATAATGTCCAGAGCCCCGCATACACTGTTATATATAATGTACAGAGCCCCGCATACACTGTTATATATAATGTACAGAGCCCCGCATACACTGTTATATATATTGTACAGAGCCCCGCATACACTGTTATATATAATGTACAGAGCCCCGCATACACTATTCTATATAATGTACATGTACAGAGCCCGCATACACTGTTATATATAATGTACAGAGCCCTGCATACACTGTTATATATAATGTACAGAGCCCCGCATACACTATTATATATAATGTACAGAGCCCCGCATACACTATTATATATAATGTACAGAGCCCCGCATACACTGTTATATATAATGTACAGAGCCCCGCATACACTATTATATATAATGTACAGAGCCCCGCATACACTGTTATATATAATGTACAGAGCCCCGCATACACTATTATATATAATGTACACAGCCCAGCATACACTATTATATATAATGTACAGAGCCCCGCATACACTATTATATATAATGTACACAGCCCAGCATACACTATTATATATAATGTACAGAGCCCCGCATACACTATTATATATAATGTACAGAGCCCGCATACACTATTATATATAATGTACACAGCCCAGCATACACTATTATATATAATGTACAGTGCCCCGCATACACTGTTATATATAATGCACAGAGCCCCGCATACACTATTATATATAATGTCCAGAGCCCCGCATACACTGTTATATATAATGTACAGAGCCCCGCATACACTGTTATATATAATGTACAGAGCCCCGCATACACTGTTATATATATTGTACAGAGCCCCGCATACACTGTTATATATAATGTACAGAGCCCCGCATACACTATTATATATAATGTACAGAGCCCAGCATACACTATTATATATAATGTACAGAGCCCCGCATACACTATTATATATAATGTACAGAGCCCCGCATACACTGTTATATATAATGTACAGAGCCCCGCATACACTATTATATATAATGTACAGAGCCCCGCATACACTGTTATATATAATGTACAGAGCCCCGCATACACTATTATATATAATGTACAGAGCCCCGCATACACTATTATATATAATGTACAGAGCCCAGCATACACTATTATATATAATGTGCAGAGCCCCGCATACACTATTATATATAATGTGCAGAGTCCCGCATACACTGTTATATATAATGTACACAGTCCCGCATACACTGTTATATATAATGTACAGAGCCCGCATACACTATTATATATAATGTACAGAGCCCCGCATACACTGTTATATATAATGTACAGAGCCCCGCATACACTATTATATATAATGTACAGAGCCCCGCATACACTATTATATATAATGTACAGAGCCCCGCATACACTATTATATATATTGTACAGAGTCCCGCATACACTATTATATATAATGTACAGAGCCCCACATACACTATTATATATAATGTACAGAGCCCCGCATACACTATTATATATAATGTACAGAGCCCCGCATACAATATTATATATAATGTACAGAGCCCCGCATACACTATTATATATAATGTACAGAGCCCGCATACACTATTATATATAATGTACAGAGCCCCGCATACACTGTTATATATAATGTACAGAGCCCCGCATACACTATTATATATAATGTACACAGCCCAGCATACACTATTATATATAATGTACAGAGCCCCGCATACACTATTATATATAATGTACAGAGCCCGCATACACTTTTATATATAATGTACACAGCCCAGCATACACTATTATATATAATGTACAGTGCCCCGCATACACTGTTATATATAATGTACAGAGCCCCGCATACACTATTATATATAATGTCCAGAGCCCCGCATACACTGTTATATATAATGTACAGAGCCCCGCATACACTGTTATATATAATGTACAGAGCCCCGCATACACTGTTATATATATTGTACAGAGCCCCGCATACACTGTTATATATAATGTACAGAGCCCCGCATACACTATTCTATATAATGTACATGTACAGAGCCCGCATACACTGTTATATATAATGTACAGAGCCCTGCATACACTGTTATATATAATGTACAGAGCCCCGCATACACTATTATATATAATGTACAGAGCCCCGCATACACTATTATATATAATGTACAGAGCCCCGCATACACTGTTATATATAATGTACAGAGCCCCGCATACACTGTTATATATAATGTACAGAGCCCCGCATACACTGTTATATATAATGTACAGAGCCCCACATACACTATTATATATAATGTACAGAGCCCCGCATACACTGTTATATATAATGTACAGAGCCCCGCATACACTATTATATATAATGTACACAGCCCAGCATACACTATTATATATAATGTACAGAGCCCCGCATACACTATTATATATAATGTACAGAGCCCGCATACACTATTATATATAATGTACACAGCCCAGCATACACTATTATATATAATGTACAGTGCCCCGCATACACTGTTATATATAATGCACAGAGCCCCGCATACACTATTATATATAATGTCCAGAGCCCCGCATACACTGTTATATATAATGTACAGAGCCCCGCATACACTGTTATATATAATGTACAGAGCCCCGCATACACTGTTATATATATTGTACAGAGCCCCGCATACACTGTTATATATAATGTACAGAGCCCCGCATACACTATTATATATAATGTACAGAGCCCAGCATACACTATTATATATAATGTACAGAGCCCCGCATACACTATTATATATAATGTACAGAGCCCCGCATACACTGTTATATATAATGTACAGAGCCCCGCATACACTATTATATATAATGTACAGAGCCCCGCATACACTGTTATATATAATGTACAGAGCCCCGCATACACTATTATATATAATGTACAGAGCCCCGCATACACTATTATATATAATGTACAGAGCCCAGCATACACTATTATATATAATGTGCAGAGCCCCGCATACACTATTATATATAATGTGCAGAGTCCCGCATACACTGTTATATATAATGTACACAGTCCCGCATACACTGTTATATATAATGTACAGAGCCCGCATACACTATTATATATAATGTACAGAGCCCCGCATACACTGTTATATATAATGTACAGAGCCCCGCATACACTATTATATATAATGTACAGAGCCCCGCATACACTATTATATATAATGTACAGAGCCCCGCATACACTATTATATATATTGTACAGAGTCCCGCATACACTATTATATATAATGTACAGAGCCCCACATACACTATTATATATAATGTACAGAGCCCCGCATACACTATTATATATAATGTACAGAGCCCCGCATACAATATTATATATAATGTACAGAGCCCCGCATACACTATTATATATAATGTACAGAGCCCGCATACACTATTATATATAATGTACAGAGCCCGCATACACTGTTATATATAATGTACAGAGCCCCGCATACACTATTATATATAATGTACAGAGCCCCGCATACACTGTTATATATAATGTACAGAGCCCCGCATACACTATTATATATATAATTTACAGAGCCGGCATACACTATTATATATAATGTACAGAGCCCCGCATACACTATTATATATAATGTACAGAGCCCGCATACACTATTATATATAATGTACAGAGCCCCGCATACACTGTTATATATAATGTACAGAGCCCCGCATACACTGTTATATATAATGTACAGAGCCCCGCATACACTGTTATATATAATGTACAGAGCCCCGCATACACTGTTATATATAATGTACAGAACCCCGCATACACTGTTATATATAATGTACAGAGCCCCGCATACACTGTTATATATAATGTACAGAGCCCCGCATACACTGTTATATATAACGTACAGAGTCCCGCATACACTGTTATATATAATGTACATGTACAGAGCCCCGCATACACTGTTATATATAATGTACGGAGCCCCGCATACACTGTTATATATAATGTACAGAGCCCCGCATACACTATTATATATAATGTACAGAGCCCCGCATACACTATTATATATATTGTACACAGCCCCGCATACACTATTATATATAATGTACACAGCCCAGCATACACTATTATACATGATGTACAGATCCCCGAATACACTGTTATATAGGATCTGCACAGCCCCGCATACACTGTCACATACGATCTGCACAGCCCCGCATACACTGTTACATACGATCTGCACAGCCCCGCATACACTGTCACATACGATCTGCACAGCCCTGCATACACTGTTATATACGATCTGCACATCCCCGCATACACTGTCACATACGATCTGCACAGCCCCGCATACACTGTTATATACGATCTGCGCAGCCCCGCATACACTGTTATATACGATCTGCACATCCCCGCATACACTGTCACATACGATCTGCACATCCCCGCATACACTGTTATATACGATCTGCACAGCCCCGCATACACTGTCACATACGATCTGCACATCCCCGCATACACTGTTATATACGATCTGCACATCCCCGCATACACTGTCACATACGATCTGCACAGCCCCGCATACACTGTTATATACGATCTGCACAGTCCCGCATACACTGTTACATACGATCTGCACAGCCCCGCATACACTGTCACATACGATCTGCACAGCCCTGCATACACTGTTATATACGATCTGCGCAGCCCCACATACACTGTTATATACGATCTGCACAGCCCCGCATACACTGTCACATACGATCTGCGCAGCCTCGCATACACTGTTATATACGATCTGCACAGCCCTGCATACACTGTTATATACGATCTGCACAGCCCCGTATACACTGTCACATACGATCTGCACAGCCCCGCATACACTGTCACATACGATCTGCAGAGCCCCGTATACACTGTCACATACGATCTGCACAACCCCGCTTACACTGTTATATACGATCTGCACATCCCGGCATACACTGTTATATACGATCTGCACAGCCCCGTATACAATGTCACATACGATCTGCACAGCCCCGCATACACTGTCACATACGATCTGCAGAGCCCCGTGTATTAGCAGGGGATCCCTACAGAACATGTGATGTACAGAACTGCAGTATAATCGGTATAATGTGCAGATAATGTGCAGACCCCGTATAATATATTACATATGCTCTGCGGGACCCCGGTATAATCCTGTATATAAGACTGGAGGGAGGGGGGGGGGGTTCCTATCTCTACTGATGGGATCTTTCTGTGCTGGAGACATCAGTAACGTGTCATAGACAAGTTATCTTAAGGTGCCCATACACGTTACAATTATTGTATACACTATTGTACACAATATCGCATCTCATCGCATATCGGTTTTGCGATGAGATCAGATGAGAGGAGATCTAGTACAAAAAGTAAAGCAGCCCATACACGGTCCGTTTAACGGATCCGTTTGGGACTTAATTAGCACACATCGGATTGGATCCCTAGTGCATGCAGTGTGCATGCACTGCGATCCGATGCGATGTGTACCTAGTACAAAAAGTATGTGCAGCACATACTTTTTGTACCGTATGTACCGTACTATGTGATGCGCGGGAGCACGCATCGCATAGTACAGAACAGAGCCGTACACAACGGACCGTGTATGGGCTCCTTAAAGCTGTGTACACACGGGGCGATAGGTGCTGAAATCGCTGGAAATATGGTCGCTGGCGACCATATTGCCAGTGATTGGAGTGCACACCAGCGATAAATCGCCGGGTGCGCGCTCCCGTTTTTAGCCCCCTTATGATCGCTGGTCGCAGGAGCTTGCTCGATGATGGAGAGCTCGATGATGGAGACCAGCTGATTACCTCTGCTGCTCCCCCGGCAGACGTTCCCTTTCATCAGCGACCAGATGGTTGCTGATGAAAAGGAGAAACTGAGCAATATATCTCCCACGTGTGTACGGGGCTTTAGTGCTGCACATACTTTTTGTAGTAGATCTCATCTCAGGTGAGATTTAATAGGATGAGAGATTCCGAAAGTGAGAGATTTGGGAAGAAATCTTCAGGTTTTTTTAAAGCGGCAATCATTTACACTACAGAATCAAACTGGTTTTGCAGTGTAGATGATTGTCGCTTTAAAAAAAACTGGATATTTCTTCCCAAATCTCTCACTTTCTGAATCTCTCATCCTATTAAATCTCACCCCTAAACTCATCTTATCGCAAAACCGAGATGCGATATTGTATACAATAATTGTAACGTGTATGGGCACCTTATCTCACAAATATGTGTACCGCAGATACATACATGTGTAGGCAATATTGCTACACACAGGGCCTGCGAATGGGTGGCGGCCAGGCCCTGCAAGGGAATCCCACTTGCGAATAGGTGGCGGCCAGGCCACCATTCGCAAGTCGGGGATCAGTGGACTTCGCAGTCCACTAAACTGTATAATTGCAGTCTTGCAAATCAACCAGAATAATCCCCACAGTGTATAACATATGCAAAAATCTCAGCGTTACACACATGTAAATATCTCACTGTTACACAAATGTAGATATCTCAGCATTATACACGTGTCAGTGTTACACACATGTAGATGTCTTGGTGTTATACATGTAAGAGTCAATATTACACACATGTAGATGCCTCAGTGTTATAAACATAATTGTCAGTGTTACACACATGTAGATGTCTCAGAGTGATACACACATAAGTGTCAGAGTTACACACATGTAGATAGCTCAGCGTTACACATAAGTGTCAGTATTACACACATGTAGATATCTCAGCATTTTACATGTGTCAGTGTTACACACATGTAGATGTCTCAGAGTGATACACACATAATTGTCAGTGTTACACACATGTAGATGTCTCAGAGTGATACACACATAATTGTCAGTGTTACACACATGTAGATGTTTCAGAGTGATACACACATAATTGTCAGTGTTACACACATGTAGATGTCTCAGAGTGATACATACATAAGTGTCAGAGTAACACACATATAGATATCTCAGCATACACAAATAAGTGTCACTGATACACACATGTAGATATCTCAGCATTATACATATGTGTCAGTGTTACACACATGTAGATGTCTCAGCGTTATACACATAAGAGTCAGAGTTACACACATATAGATATCTCAGCATACACAAATAAGTGTTAGTGTTACACACATGTAGATTTCTCAGCGTTATACACATAAGTGTCAGTGTTACACACATGTAGATGTCTCAGTGTTATGCACATTAAGGTCAGTGTTCCACACATGTAGATGTCTCAGAGTGATTCACACACAAGTGTCAGAGTTACACACATGTATATATCTCAGCGTTATACAAATAAGTGTCAGTATTACACACATGTAGATATCTCAGCATTATACATATGTGTCAGTGTTACACACATATAGATATCTCAACATTATACTCATAAGTGTCAGTGTTACACACATGTAGATGTCTCAGCATTATACACATATGTCAATGTTACACACATGTAGATATCACAGCATTATACACATAAGTATCAGTGTTACACACATATAAATGTCTCTGCGTTATACACATAAATGTCATTGTTAAAAAATATGTAGATGTCTCAGCATTATATATATATGTCAGTGTTACACACTTGTAGATATTTCTGTAATTTACACTTGTTCGTGTTACACACATGTAGATGTCTCAGCGTTATACACATATGTCAATGTTACACACTTGTAGATTTCTCAGCATTATACACATAAGTGTCAGTGTTACACACTTGTAGATGTCTCAGCGTCATACACATAAGTGTCAGTGTTACACAATGTAGATGTATCAGCATTATACACATGTGTCATTGTTACACACATGTAAATGTCTCAACGTTATACACAAGTGTCAATGTAACACACTTGTAGATGTCTCAGCATTATACACATAAGTGTCAGTGTTACATACATGTAGATGTCTCAGCATTATACACATAAGTGTCATAGTTACTCACTTATAGATGTCTCAGCATTATACACATAAGTGTCAGTGTTACATACATGTAGATGTAACAGCGTTATACACATAAGTGTCAGTGTTACACGCATGTAGATTATACAGCGTTATACACATGTGTAAATGTTACACACAAGTAAATGTCTCAGCATTAACACATGTGTCAATGTTACACACATGTAGATGTCTCAGCATTATACACATAAGTGTCAGTATTACACACATGTAAATGTCTCAGCGTTATACACATGTGTAAATGTTACACACATGTAGATGTCTCAGCATTATACACATGATACATACAGTTAGAGTTACACATGTTAGAGTCTGTGTTAAACACAAGTATACAGCTCAGTGGAATAGCATCACAAATATATGTCTCAGTACAGACCCCGTATAGCACAGAAATATTCCTTTATAGAATATAAACTGCTGACCAGCCAATAAAACATTAAACATCATATGTAAGTATCCTCAGCACCATGTATAGAATATGTATAAATATGCAGTATACATAAAGCACATATCGCTGACAGTCCTGTTACACTGTATATAATATATATGAGGAGTATAAATATACATTATACATACAGCACATATACACTGACAGTCCTGTTACACTGTATATAATATGTATATGTGTGAGGAGTATATATATATATATATATATATACACATACACACACACACACATATATATATATATATATATATATATATATATATATTTATATATATATATATATATATATATATATATATATATATATATATATATATATATATATAGCAAACAGAGAGGTCTGGCACTGCCCGCAGGTGGTGGCTGAGATCTATTTGCCCGGGTGCTCACGTGAAAGCCGCAGCGTGCTCCAACATATAGACAGAAGAACGTGTTACTCCAGGGACTTCTCCAATATGATATGCGCCAATAAAATTATGTTTGGTAAAGTCCCTGGAGTAACACGTTCTTCTGTCTACACATATTATATATATATATATATATATATATATATATATATATATATATATATATATATATATATATATATATATATATATATATATATATATATATATATATATATATATATATATATAAAAACACAGACAAAGTCCGGCACTCTCGGCATAAGAAATAAGTATGTTCTGGTGACTTCCGTGTAGTGTCCTCTATCTCAAAAGAATATATCTTGGTATTTCGGCGGCACTCAGCTAAAAACACCCAGACAGACAGACGCCGTTTTATATATATATATATATGTTGGAGGGGGGATCCGGCTCTCCTCTACTAAGTGTTGCTGCGTCGGGTGCCGGGCAAATGAAAGGAATACAGCGGGGGACGGGGCTCGGCACTCCAAACGGAGTAAGAAGTAAAGTACAACGTTTCAATGCCGTTTAATGTGGCATTTTCGTCAGGTTTACTTCTGTGTCTGCCTGGAATTATTCTAAGCCATTTGGAGTGCCGAGCCCCGTCCCCCGATATATATATATATATATATATATATATATATATATATATATATATATATATATATATATATATATATATATATATATATATATATATATATATATATATAGTATATAATGCTCAGAGACTGTACAGTCACTATCACACACACACATACATAATGTTACCATAGGGTGTAATGCACGGAATCTGCAGGCGCCCATATAATAAGTGCAGCTATATATACACATGTAATTGTATGCTGTGCGGGGAAGGGGGATTCCCTGATTAGTAGGATATCCCTGTAACATACACGCGCTGCAGTATTATACTATATACAGGAGAGTGCGGTATACAGCTCCCGGTGGTGGTATTATACTATATACAGGAGAGTGCGGTATACAGCTCCCGGTGGTGGTATTATACTATATACAGGAGAGTGCGGTATACAGCTCCCGGTGGTGGTATTATACTATATACAGGAGAGTGCGGTATACAGCTCCCGGTGCTGGTATAATAATACTATATACAGGAGAGTGCGGTATACAGCTCCCGGTGCTGGTATAATAATACTATATACAGGAGAGTGCGGTATACAGCTCCCGGTGGTGGTATTATACTATATACAGGAGCGTGCGGTATACAGCTCCCGGTGGTGGTATAATAATACTATATACAGGAGAGTGCGGTATACAGCTCCCGGTGGTGTTATTATACTATATACAGGAGAGTGCGGTATACAGCTCCCGGTGGTGGTATTATACTATATACAGGAGAGTGCGGTATACAGCTCCCGGTGGTGGTATTATACTATATACAGGAGAGTGCGGTATACAGCTCCCGGTGGTAGTATAATAATACTATATACAGGAGAGTGCGGTATACAGCTCCCGGTGGTGGTATTATACTATATACAGGACCGGTGGTGGTATTATACTATATACAGGAGAGTGCGGTATACAGCTCCCGGTGGTGGTATTATACTATATACAGGAGAGTGCGGTATACAGCTCCCGGTGGTGGTATAATAATTCTATATACAGGAGAGTGCGGTGTACAGCTCCCGGTGCTGGTATAATAATACTATATACAGGAGAGAGCGGTATACAGCTCCCGGTGGTGGTATTATACTATATACAGGAGAGTGCGGTATACAGCTCCCGATGGTGGTATAATAATACTATATACAGGAGAGTGCGGTATACAGCTCCCGGTGGTGGTATAATAATACTATATACAGGAGAGAGCGGTATACAGCTCCCGGTGGTGGTATTATACTATATACAGGAGAGTGCGGTATACAGCTCCCGGTGGTGGTATAATAATACTATATACAGGAGAGTGCGGTATACAGCTCCCGGTGGTGGTATTATACTATATACAGGAGAGTGCGGTATACAGCTCCCGGTGGTGGTATTGTACTATATACAGGAGAGTGCGGTATACAGCTCCCGGTGCTGGTATAATAATACTATATACAGGAGAGTGCGGTATACAGCTCCCGGTGGGGGTATTATACTATATACAGGAGAGTGCGGTATACAGCTCCCGGTGGTGGTATTATACTATATACAGGAGAGTGCGGTATACAGCTCCCGGTGGTGGTATTGTACTATATACAGGAGAGTGCGGTATACAGCTCCCGGTGCTGGTATAATAATACTATATACAGGAGAGTGCGGTATACAGCTCCCGGTGGTGGTATTATACTATATACAGGAGAGTGCGGTATACAGCTCCCGGTGGTGGTATAATAATACTATATACAGGAGAGTGCGGTATACAGCTCCCGGTGGTGGTATTATACTATATACAGGAGAGTGCGGTATACAGCTCCCGGTGGTGGTATTATACTATATACAGGAGAGAGCGGTATACAGCTCCCGGTGCTGGTATAATAATACTATATACAGGAGAGTGCGGTATACAGCTCCCGGTGGTGGTATTGTACTATATACAGGAGAGAGCGGTATACAGCTCCCGGTGGTGGTATAATAAAACTATATACAGGAGAGTGCGGTATACAGCTCCCGGTGGTGGTATTATACTATATACAGGAGAGTGCGGTATACAGCTCCCGGTGGTGGTATTGTACTATATGCAGGAGAGTGCGGTATACAGCTCCCGGTGGTGGTATAATAATACTATATACAGGAGAGAGCGGTATACAGCTCCCGGTGGGGGTATTATACTATATACAGGAGAGTGCGGTATACAGCTCCCGGTGGGGGTATTATACTATATACAGGAGAGTGCTGTATACAGCTCCCGGTGGTGGTATAATAATACATACATTATAGTGATGTATCTGTATAGAAATATTCCACCCTCAGGATGTGGGATTATATAGAGAGATAACGGTACATAGCGATAATACATCAGGCTCCCGTACA
Source organism: Crinia signifera (assembly GCF_055691185.1). NCBI lineage: Eukaryota > Metazoa > Chordata > Amphibia > Anura > Myobatrachidae > Crinia > Crinia signifera. Next base: position 5,722,173 of record NC_139218.1, read on the forward strand.
GGACAATGGGGGGAGATCCGTCATTACTAAGCTGTGTGACAGATTCGTCTTCTCTCTGCCCGATATAATGTGTGTATGACTGTATGTATATAATGTATGTATATAATGTATGTATGACTGTATGTATATAATGTATGTATATAATGTATGTATATAATGTATGTATGTATGACTGTATGTATATAATGTATGTATATAATGTATGTATATAATGTATGTATATAATGTATGTATGTATGACTGTATGTATATAATGTATGTGTATAATGTATGTATGACTGTATGTATATAATGTATGTATATAATGTATGTATATAATGTATGTATGACTGTATGTGGAGCAGAGAGGCCGGTGTACACTGTATATACTGTATTTAGCCGTACAGTTATACAACAACACTACATTATATTGTTGTTGTTATTATTATTATTATTTGTATTATTATTATTTGTAGTATTATTATTGTTATTATTTGTATTATTATTATTTGTATTATTATTATTTGTAGTATTATTATTGTTGTTATTATTGTTATTATTTGTAGTATTATTATTTATATTGTAGACTATAGAGATTCGTCATTAGAAAACCATAAAACACAGAGAAGTTGTAGAGAGTGATGTGCAGCCAGTCCCGGCCTCCCCGCTGCCGCTGCTCCTGATTATTATTATTATATGGCTGGCTGATAATCATGTTGTACTCTGCGACTTGTGTGCCGGTATATTAACTCGGTGTATGATACATAAGCACAGGGGGAACAGATACAGATACCAGCACATATAACAGGGGCCGGGGTCGGGTGTTCTATATATATATATATATATATATATATATATATATATATATATATATATATAGATAGATAGATATAGATATAGATATAGATATAGATATAGATATAGAGATATATAGATATATATATATAGATATAGATGTGTGTGTGTGTGTGTGTGTGTCTGTATATGTATATATAGATATACATATACAGACACACACACACACAACTGTGGATGATCCGGTAATATACATATTATATACAGTGTAACATGCCTTTCAGTGTATATGTGTGAGGAGTGACATGTCATGTTACACTGTATATAATATGTATGAGAAGTATAAATATACATTATACATACAGCACATATACGCTGACAGTCCTGTTACACTGTATATAATATGTATATGTGTGAGGAGTATAAATATACATTATACATAAAGCACATATCGCTGACAGTCATGTTACACTGTATATAATATATATGAGGAGTATAAATATACATTATACATACAGCACATATATGCTGACAGTCCTGTTACACTGTATATAATATGTATATGTGTGAGGAGTATAAATATACATTATACATACAGCACATATACGCTGACAGTCCTGTTACACTGTATATAATATGTATATGTATGAGGAGTATAAATATACATTATACATACAGCACATATACGCTGACAGTCATGTTACACTGTATATAATATGTATATGTATGAGGAGTATAAATATACATTATACATACAGCACATATACGCTGACAGTCCTGTTACACTGTATATAATATGTATATGTATGAGGAGTATAAATATACATTATACATACAGCACATATACGCTGACAGTCATGTTACACTGTATATAATATGTATATGTATGAGGAGTATAAATATACATTATACATACAGCACATATACGCTGACAGTCCTGTTACACTGTATATAATATGTATATGTATGAGGAGTATAAATATACATTATACATACAGCACATATACGCTGACAGTCATGTTACACTGTATATAATATGTATATGTATGAGGAGTATAAATATACATTATACATACAGCACATATACCCTGACAGTCCTGTTACACTGTATATAATATGTATATGTGTGAGGAGTATAAATATACATTATACATACAGCACATATACGCTGACAGTCCTGTTACACTGTATATAATATGTATATGTGTGAGGAGTATAAATATACATTATACATACAGCACATATACGCTGACAGTCCTGTTACACTGTATATAATATGTATATGTGTGAGGAGTATAAATATACATTATACATACAGCACATATACGCTGACAGTCCTGTTACACTGTATATAATATGTATATGTATGAGGAGTATAAATATACATTATACATACAGCACATATACGCTGACAGTCATGTTACACTGTATATAATGTGTAAATGTATGAGGAGCATAAATATACATTATACATACAGCACATATACGCTGACAGTCATGTTACACTGTATATAATATGTATATGTATGAGGAGTATAAATATACATTATACATACAGCACATATACGCAGGCAGTCCTGTTACACTGTATATAATATGTATATGTGTGAGGAGTATATATATATATATATATATATATATATATATACACACACACATTATACATACAGCACATATATGCCGACAGTCATGTTACACTGTATATAATATATATGAGGAGTATTAATATACATTATACTTTCAGCACATATACGCTGACAGTCCTGTTACACTGTATATAATATGTATATGTGTGAGGAGTATAAATATACATTATACATAAAGCACATATCGCTGACAGTCATGTTACACTGTATATAATATATATGAGGAGTATAAATATACATTATACATACAGCACATATACACTGACAGGCATGTTACACTGTATATAATATGTATATGTGTGAGTATAAATATACATTATACATACAGCACATATATGCTGACAGTCCTGTTACACTGTATATAATATGTATATGTGTGAGGAGTATAAATATACATTATACAAAAAGCACATATACGGTGACAGTCCTGTTACACTGTATATAATATGTATATGTGTGAGGAGTATAAATATACATTATACATACAGCACATATACACTGACAGGCATGTTACACTGTATATAATATGTATATGTGTGAGTATAAATATATAGTATACATACAGCACATATACGCTGACAGTCCTGTTACACTGTATATAATATGTATATGTGTGAGTGTAAATATACATTACAGATACAGCACATATACACTGACAGACATGTTACACTGTATATAATATGTATGAGGGGTATAAATATACATTATACATACAGCACATATACACTGACAGTCATGTTACACTGTATATAATATATATGAGGAGTATAAATATACATTATACATACAGCACATATACACTGACAGTCCTGTTACACTGTATATAATATGTATATGTGTGAGTATAAATATACATTATACATACAGCACATATACGCTGACAGTCCTGTTACACTGTATATAATATGTATATGTATGAGGAGTATAAATATACATTATAGATACAGCACATATACACTTACAGTCATGTTACACTGTATATAATATGTATATGTATGAGGAGTATAAATATACATTATACATACAGCACATATACACTGACAGTCATGTTACACTGTATATAATATGTATATGTGTGAGGAGTATAAATATACATTATACATACAGCACATATACACTGACAGTCCTGTTACACTGTATATAATATGTATATGTATGAGGAGTATATATATATATATACACATACACACACATATATATATACAAGGGAGTATACAGCTCCCGGTGGTGGTATTATACTATATACAGGAGAGTGCGGTATACAGCTCCCGGTGGGGGTATTATACTATATACAGGAGAGTGCGGTATACAGCTCCCGGTGGTGGTATTATACTATATACAGGAGAGTGCGGTATACAGCTCCCGGTGGTGGTATAATAATACTATATACAGGAGAGTGCGGTATACAGCTCCCGGTGGTGGTATTATACTATATACAGGAGAGTGCGGTATACAGCTCCCGGTGGTGGTATTATACTATATACAGGAGAGTGCGGTATACAGCTCCCGGTGCTGGTATAATAATACTATATACAGGAGAGTGCGGTATACAGCTCCCGGTGGTGGTATAATAATACTATATACAGGAGAGTGCGGTATACAGCTCCCGGTGGTGGTATTATACTATATACAGGAGAGTGCGGTATACAGCTCCCGGTGGTGGTATAATAATACTATATACAGGAGAGTGCGGTATACAGCTCCCGGTGGTGGTATAATAATACTATATACAGGAGAGTGCGGTATACAGCTCCCGGTGGTGGTATAATAATACTATATACAGGAGAGTGCGGTATACAGCTCCCGGTGGTGGTATTATACTATATACAGGAGAGTGCGGTATACAGCTCCCGGTGGTGGTATAATAATACTATATACAGGAGAGTGCGGTATACAGCTCCCGGTGGTGGTATAATAATACTATATACAGGAGAGTGCGGTATACAGCTCCCGGTGGTGGTATTATACTATATACAGGAGAGTGCGGTATACAGCTCCCGGTGGTGGTATAATAATACTATATACAGGAGAGTGCGGTATACAGCTCCCGGTGGTGGTATTATACTATATACAGGAGAGTGCGGTATACAGCTCCCGGTGGTAGTATTATACTATATACAGGAGAGTGCGGTATACAGCTCCCGGTGGTGGTATTATACTATATACAGGAGAGTGCGGTATACAGCTCCCGGTGGTGGTATAATAATACTATATACAGGAGAGTGCGGTATACAGCTCCCGGTGGTGGTATAATAATACTATATACAGGAGAGTGCGGTATACAGCTCCCGGTGGTGGTATTATACTATATACAGGAGAGTGCGGTATACAGCTCCCGGTGCTGGTATAATAATACTATATACAGGAGAGTGCGGTATACAGCTC